>NC_138138.1:20048254-20580754 GCF_964188305.1 Podarcis bocagei
GAGGCAGGAAGGAGAGCGCAGCTTGGCTGGGTGAGTTTTGGCAGGGGCAGGGAATGAGAGCCGCGAGGCGGGTGCTGCGGACGGAGGCGCTGGCCGCCGAGCTCGCAGGCAGCCAGGCAGGCAGACGGCGAGAGCCCCGCGCTGGGCGGCGTCTCCTCGCCGCCGCCGCCCCGCCTCTCGCCGCCCGACTCGCCCGCCTCCCTCCAGGCAACATCTCGCGGCACACCAGGCAACATCTCGCGGCACACTAGTGTGCCGCGGAACAGTGGTTGGGAAACACTGCTTTACAGCATCAATATGGAAAGCCAGGCGAAGCTGTGTAGCCTTCTGTAATTATCCAGGGTGCCTTTTGGCAGACGGGATCTTCCCCTTTATTTATCCCTCCAAATGAAATAACAACGTATGTAAAATGTAACGTATGCAATGTAAAAATATAAAAATATTGTTTACTTACATAAAGTTGCAGACAGAAAATAGCAGTGAAATAAGTCAGGTAGAATATCTTTTTGGATTACAAAATAAATGGTTTAGGCCAGGGGTTCCCAAACTTGGGTCTTCAACTGTTTTTGGACTACAATTCCCATCACCCCTGACCCATGGTCCTGCTAGCTATGGATGGTGGGAATTGTAGTCCAAAAACACCTGGAGACCCAAGTTTAGGAAACCCTGGTTTAGACCAAAGATGGAGCCTATACATCTGCATGGTGAGAAAGGAAGTGTTCCTCAGGTGGGAGGAAGTGATAAGGATTAGCTTCCTATTGTTACCCTTCCTGCCTGGGCAAGCAGAGGATATAACCTCACAGAGTGCCTAACCCTTTGCTCACCTAGCAAAGATGGGATTTTATATTTTGACTGGAGCATCATTTCCCCACAGCACACACACAGTCTCCACCCCCATCATTAAGCCCAGACACAGAGGTCCAGCTCTGAGGGCTTTCTCACGGTTCCCTCACTGCAAGAAGTGTGGGTACAGGGAACCAGGCAGAGGGCCTTCTTGGTATTGGCGCCCGCCCTGTGGAATGCCCTTCCACCAGATGTCAAGGAAATAAACAACCACCTGACTTTTAGAGGATATCTGAAGGCAGCCCTGTTTAGGGAAGTTTTTAATGTCTGATGTTTTATCATTTTTTTTATTATTGTCATTAATTCTGTTGGGAGCTGCCCAGAGTGGCTGGGGAAACCCATCCAGATGGGTGGGGTATAAATAATAAATTATTATTATTATTATTATTATTATTATTATTATTATTATTATTATTATTACACACCATACATTTCCTTCTTCCCCTGTGTAATCCTGGGAACAAACTACAGCTCCTAGTATCATTTGGTGGGTGTGTATGTTTTGAATATATGGTGTGTACACAACCTTAGTCTCTGTTCTCATTTAGTAGCACACATGGGCCAGGTAGACACATCACGCTAAACCAAACAATTGCTTAGTGGGACTATGCAAGCGTGCAAATTCCCAGAGGGGCCTTTGCAGGCACTTTGCTCCTCTTGGTCTGATTCGGCAGGCTGCATATGTTGTTATCTCCAGGTAGGGCTAAAAAAAAGACTCATGCCTAAAACTGTGGAAAGGCATGGACAGTCAGGGGAGATGAGGGATGGCTAATCCTTTGCCCTCCAGAGGTTCCTGAACTACACCTCCCATCACCCCTGACCATTGGCTGTGCTGGGTAGTTATGATGGGAGTTGGAGTCCCACCAAATCCGGAGAACCGCAGGTTCCCCATCCCTAGTGTATATGAGTTATTGAGGTCGATGGAACATCGGAGCTTTCTGTGCTCTTGGATTACTTCCCAGCCTGGTGTACCTTTGCAGGGAGTTTTATATATGCCGCAGAGGTGGACGTCGACATGTGCTTGCACTGAGATTAGCAAAACATTGACCTGGAAATGGAAGGGAAAACTAAGACGCTGCCTTGTGCATGGATGATCTCTTTCTTTCTTTCTCTTTAAGGTTATAGAGGAATTGCAGACTACGCCAATGAATAATGACGAAAAAGAGCTGCTGCAGTTGCTTTCCACTCCTCATCTCAGGGTAAAAAACGGTTCTGTAGCTTGAGAAAGGGGTGGTGTTGCAGGGGGAGCAACTGTGCTTTTGGCCATTTCCTTGTCAATTCTAGTCATTTGCCGCTGCTTAATTTACATGTAAAAGGCTAACATTATAAGGAGACCATTTCCTGTTGGTGTTTGCTGAGATATTGCTGTGGGCGGCTGCTCAGAGTGAATGTGTAAGGTCACATCCGTACCCTACATTGAAAGCATCCTTGTGCCCCCCCCCCAATATTGGGAACTGTAGTCTGTTAAGGCTGCTGAGAGTCATTGGGACACAAAGCTACAGTGCACAGGACTTGTAACTCGATGGGAAGCCACAATTGTCAAAGAGAGTGTTTTGAACGTAGGGTGTGGGTGTGAACTCAGCAGTAGAAAGATGACCAAAGAAAGCCTCTCTGAGATCATTTTCATACCATCCATTTGCAGCACTATGATACCACTTCAAACAGTCACAGCTTCCCTCAAAGGATTTTGGGAACTGTAGTTCATTAAGGGTACTGAGAGTTGTTAGGTGACTCCTTTTCCCCTCTCAGCCCTGTTTAGGGAAGTTTTTAATGTTTGATATTTTACCGTGTTTTTAATATTCTGTTGGGAGCTGCCCAAAGTGAGTGGGGAAAGCCAGCCAGATGGGCACGGTATTAATAACAATAACAATAATAACAACAACAACAATAATTTATATAAATAATAATAATAATCTCAGAACCACACTTCCCAGAGCTCCCTGTGAAGGATGACTGTCAAACCATTATTGAGAATTGTACTTCTGTGAGACTAGTGGTTTGTTTGTTTTTTCGCAACATTTCACGGTGCGTGAGTTCGCACATCATTCTGATTTATCAGTTGTTCTGCCGTGCTTCCCCAGTTTTACCACTTGGTTGTTATCCAGAGGAGCGATCTTGCACTCACACACACCCTGACTCCCTGGAGCAGTTTTGCTATGAAATGTTGCAGGATTTTAGCAGCGATGGACAGATTGAAAAGAAAGCCGTCTCCCTGCTCGGAGGCTGTTGTAGGTGCAAACAATATGGACCCGCACATAACCTCCCCATACCATCATGAACACAAATCATCACAAATGCACAACAAAAAGGATATCGGGAGTCCTCAGACTAGTACCCAAAAGCATTTGGGAAGATGGTCATTTTGCTGCCTGTTTCTCGCTTCCACTGCTGCATATACAGTCGATTTACGCATAGTTTTAATACCATTTTGCTTGTTCCTGTTTGTTTCTCTTTTCGGTTTGCTTTTAATGCTTGATTGTTTATTGCCAGTGCTACAATGTATGCAACGGCACGTTTTACTGTTTGTTTGGTCTGTTACCTACCCTGGGTGTTTTCTGTGATAGAAATGTGTTGAAAAATTTATCCTTAATTTTGTGCAGCGGAGAGAGAGGAGAGAGTGGCTGCAGCTGCTCGGAGAACATGGAAGGGTGCTCTGTACATGTTCAGATGATGTGCCCTGTGCATAATTACCAAGTGGCGTTTGTGGCACCAAGAAACTGCCACGCCTCGGTTTAGTCCCGTGCTGCTGAGCCGTACTTTCTTATCCCACCCCGATGTTTAACCAAACCTGCCCACCCACTGCAACCTGCTGCTCCTTGCCCCACAGCACCGAATGCATAATATCAATGGCCGCTTCCTGCTTGTCAGTGCGAGATCTTTATTCTCCCCTTGCAGGAGGAAGGTCTTTTGCTCTCCTTGCCCTTTAGGTATTAAAAACAGCTCTATAACGAGCAGGGTTTTTAGAGCAGGGTTTTAATCACGTTCGCCAGGGTGCCATAAGGTATGAAGAAAAATCGTTTTCAAATGATTTCCAGTTGCAGCCGTCTGTAATGGATTTAGCAATGAGAGAGGCAGTGCAGAGAAATAAGATTGCTTTTATGCACTGGTTTTCCCCTCCACGTCACCCCCCTCCCCCCATAAAATCACCTGTAAAAGAAATAGAAATCTGGATAGATTATACCCAGGAAAATCAACAAGGTCTTCCCCAGTTGGTGAGGAGTGGGAGGGATGGTGTGTGGGTGTGTCTAAAGTGTGGGCATCCTTTGGGCCTTCTGATGATGTTGGACTACAACTCCCATCGGCCCTAGCACACAGGCCAGTGGTCAAGGATGATGGGAGTTGTAGCTCTGCCATATCCAGAGGGCCAAAGGATCTCTGCATCTGCAATATTCTACTGCATCAATTCTCCTTGTATCTTGCATTTGGATAGTGAGAGCTGGGGCTTATGTCGCTAAGATGGCGCCAACGCCATACAAGAGGGTGGTCATGTAGCAGCCTTGGGGGGAACCTTGACTTCTGGGAACTACAGTGGTACCTCAGGTTACAGACGCTTCAGGTTACAGACTTTGCTAACCCAGAAATAGTACCTCGGGTTAAGAACTTTGCTTCAGGGTGAGAACAGAAATCGTGCAGCGGCAGCGTGGCAGCAGTGGGAGGCCCCATTAGCTAAAGTGGTGCTTCAGGTTAAGAACAGTTTCAGGTTAAGAACGGACCTCCAGAACAAATTAAGTTCTTAACCCGAGGTACCACTGTACAGGTTGCTGTGGCTGCTAGGATTTATGAGGAGCGGGTGGCGGTTTGAATCCCTGCAACGGAATGAGCTCCCATTGTTCTGCCCTAGCTCCTGCCAACCTAGCTGTTCGAAAGCATGCCAGTGCAAGTAGATAAATAGGTACTGCTATGACAGGAAGGAAAACAGCATTAGGTAAATGGCATTTCCATGCGCTCTGGTTTCCGTCACGGTGTCCCGTTGCGCCAGAAGCTGTTTAGTCCTGCTGGCCACATGACCCGGAAAGCTGTCTGTGGACAAACGCTGGCTTCCTTAGCCTGAAAGCAAGATGAGTGACGCAACTCCATAGTCACCTTTAACTGGACTTAACCGTCCAGGGGTCCTTTACCTTTACCTTTTACCTTTATTAGGACACCTCTATTCCCCTCACACAGCTACAATTCCAAGAGTTCCCTCAGAAGGGCTGCTGGTCAAACCACCTTGAAAAACGGTAGCTCTGGGAGAGGAATGGGGTCTCCTAACAACCCTCAGCACCTGTGACATGCTATACTTCCCAGAATTCTTTGTGGGGAAGCCATGACTGCTTTAAAGCGGTGAGAGACTACTTGAAATTTATAGTGCAGATGGGGTTTCAGTTTTCAAATTCAGTTTCTTAGGCCGTGGACGCACCATATATTTAATGAATATTGCTTGCCCTTGCAAAAAACCTGGGAACTGTAGTTTAAGGGTGCTGGGAACTGTAACTCTATGAGGGGTAAACTCCAGTTCTTTGGGGATGTGTGCTTTACGTGTACTTTAAATGTATGGTGTGTAAGCAGCCTTATTGCCTTCTAACACCACCATTCAGGGTTCCTAATAACTCTGTGTATTGCTGCCGCCTAGTTGGTTGTTCCCTCCTTCCCCATCATTGGTATTCATTTAGTTGTTCGGAAGCCAACTTATCCCGTGGAAAAATACTTCATCCATAAGTCTCTGCTGCAGCTTTATGGCTGGCTGCCAGTTCAGATCCATTGTATGAAATATTTAATGATACCAGGCAAGCGCAGAAATTATGTTCTCTTTAGATTTATCGCCGATCTAATAAAACATGCGGGAAAAGCTGGGGGAAGATAATTTAAAGGGGAAATGAAGAGAGAAAGCCAAGGAAGCAGGGTGTTCTTTTTCACACTCGCTCGCACGCATGGATCTTATGCGCCAGGAAGATTATCTCTCCAAAGGTGCTGTGCAAATGCAATTGCTCATATACCATCAACAGTATACTGTTGCGGATGCTTACAGGGGTGGGGGCGCGGCAGTGAGACTGAACTAAAGATGGCCTGGGGTTCAGCAATCCCAATTTGGAAACAGGTGTCCTTGTGTGGGTGTGCTGCACTAACAGACCCTCCAAGTGTCCCTATTTTCAAGGGATAATCCCGGATTTACAGAAGCCGTCCCGGTTTCTGAGTTAAAGGTAAAGGGACCCCTGACCATTAGGTCCAGTCGTAGCCGACTCTGGGGTTGCGGCGCTCATCTCACTTTATTGGCTGTGGGAGCCGGGGTACAGCTTCCGGGTCATGTGGCCAGCATGACTAAGCCGCTTCTGGCAAACCAGAGCAGTGTACAGAAACACTATTTACCTTCCCGCTGGAGTGGTACCTATTTATCTACTTGCACTTTGACGTGCTTTCGAACTGCTAGGTTGGCAGGAGCAGGGACCGAGCAACGGGAGCTCACCCCGTTGCGGGGATTCGAACCGCCAACCTTCTGATTGGCAAGTCTTAGGCTCTGTGGTTTAGATCACAGCGCCACCCGCGTCCCTTCCCTATTTTCATTGGAGAAATGTTGGAGGGTATGGAGTTGTGCGACCCCCTGAGCCAAGGAGATAAAATAACAATACAATGGTACCTTGGAAGCCAAATAGAATCCGTTCTGGAAGTCCGTTCGACTTCCAAAACGTTCGACTTCCAAGGTGCGGCTTCCGATTGGCTGCAGGAGCTTCCAGAACGTTCGACTGCTAAGGCAAATGCAACCAAGGTACGACTGAACAGCCTTTAGAAGACATCTGAAGGCAGCCCTGTATAGGGAAGTTTTAAATGTTTCGAATTTTATTATGTTTTTATATATGTTGGAAGCCACCCAGAGTGGCTCGGGCAACCAAGTCTGATAGACATTGTACACATAATAAAATTACAGTGGTACCTCAGGTTACAGACGCTTTAGGTTACAGACCAGTAGTCCCATCATCCCTGACCACTGGTCCTGTTGGCTAGGGATGATGGGAGTTGTAGTCCCAAAACACCTGGAGGGCCGAGTTTGCCTATGTCTGATTTACTGTACAGTGGTGCCCCGCAAGACGAATGCCTTGCAAGACGGAAAACTCGCTAGACGAAAGAGTTTTCCGTTTTGGAGGTGCTTCGCAAAACGAATTTCCTATGGGCTTGCTTCGCAAGACGACAATGTCTTGCGAGTTCCTGCTGGTTTCCCCCCCTTTTTCTAAGCCGCTTATCAGCTGATCCGATCAGCAGATAAGCCGCTAAAAGCTGCTAATAGCGCTAATCCGCTAATCCGTCAATGGGCTTGCTTCGCAAGACGAAAAAACCGCTAGACGAAGAGAATCACAGAACGGATTCTTTTCGTCTTGCGAGGCACCACTGTATTTATTTCCTCCGATTTGAACTATTAAATGGTGGTTTTCTTGAGTAAAAATGAGAGTAACCCTAAACATTTTTTTAAAGGAAAAAAAGCACTGAGGACAGGCATGAACTTGCAAAGCTGAATACTGAGTAGATGGGGCAGGGGAGGAAAGCAGACTCCTGTCTCTGAACTATGGCTTGGTGTGGATTCTTAGCTTTTTTTTAAAGCACAATCTATGGTTTTGCATTATGTCTGAACTGGGTCTGTGGGTAGCTTTCTGCTACTCCTGTTATTGATAAGGGCTCAGGACTGAGAGTGGCTTGCTCTTCAAACGTTACATTTCTTAGGTGTGTATATATTGCAGGTTTCCTCATTGGGAAGCTGATACTGGCTGCATTTGATTTCTGGGCCCAGTTCAAAGTGCTAATATTAAACTTCAAAGCCCGAGTAGCGTATAGCAGGATACCCCAGGGTGCAGATTCTCCTTTAGCTCAGGTACCCCAGACTTCAAAGGCTGGTGAGAACAAGGAACAGGGACTTTCCAGTTGTGTCTCCCCCTCTAAGACCTACACTACTGAGGATGCCCCACTAGGGCGGCGCTCTTGCTCATAGTTATTAGAAAGCTGGCAACAATATTTGTTTCCCTTTGATTATATCTGACCAGCGAGGGAGCTTTTTCAAAGTCATGTACTAATGGTGTCAAATTCCACATAGGTATTTTTGTATCTGTTACAAAAAGATACGCAGATTGATGTTTGCAGAAGATGATCTGCTGTAAAAGCTGTTTGTCGACATGTATTCTGAACTTGAACAGTAAAACAAAGGTATTAGACTAACATCTTGAACTTAAATGTGCGAAAACAGAATCGAAAACGGGTGATCGACAGTGTTAGTCATACTCTATAGTAGATCCATTAAAATCAATGGACTTAAGTAACTGTCTATTGATTTAAGTGGGTCTACTCTGAGAAGGTCTTCATTTGCTGTCACTGTTACGCTCCTTGAATGAATGTATTGAAACAGTTTACTTAGAACTAATTGTTAATATCCTTACAGCAGAAAAAAATGTTCTGCAGCTGCATTTTGGAGGTTATCTTCTGTAGCTCCAATTTCCAATTAGTTTTAAACTTCTGAAGATTTTTAAATGATAGTTTGTCAAAAATTGGACTCCCATTCTGGAATGATAAGTTACACAATAAGGCCCGACCTCATGTATTCTCTCCCCCCCCCCCAATGTCTTTTAAAGATTGCTCTCTTTTTTTTCTTTCTTGCATAGAAACGATTTATCTTTTAGGCTTCGCAAATAAAGAAGATTAAAAAGGAATCCAGGCTGGGATGATTGGCTGACAAGCTCCTTTGAATTGTTTTGACTTTGGTGTTGCTGCTTGGGTGCTTGAGATAGTTTGGGAATGTGCTGCTGGTATTTTTGTGGCTGAGTGATGTGGCTGACCTGTTCTAAATTGTGTCACTGGTCCTGTTAGCTAAGGATGATGGGAGTTGTAGTCCCAAAACATCTGGAGGGCAGAGTTTGCCTATGCCTGCTGTTAGGGTACCAAGGGGTTGCTCGAGAGCAAGTAGGCAAATGCCTCCCTGCTCGGCTGTGAAGCCGTGCTTTTGATGCCAAAATAAACTTTCTCTGTGCAGAGCGCCACTCTCCCGTGGCTGGCTCATTCACCGGCAGAATCTATGAGTGGGTGGTCCTTAAACCTTCCCCAGCAGAGTAGTTTCTTGATGCCCAATCTGCGCCTCCCCTCTCGGCGCGGAAGCCTACTGCGCAAGGAAGGCGTGGGTAACGGGAGACCTCTCTCCTCCCCGCTTTGCCCAGGCAAAGTGTCCTGGCACCGCCTCGCTCCTCTCCACTGGAGGCGTGGTTACTCTCCTCCGCTGAGGAGGTGCTGCTTTGGGGGCTCTGTGTAATCCATCCGGCTTTCCCCCTCTCGCCCCGAGCCGATGGCAGTTCCCTGACACTTGCCTTAGTTGATTTACGTGTCCTGCTTGGAAATCTGCAAGAATCCGTTTCCGTCTCCTTACACCCTGCTGCCTCTTTCCTCTCTCTTCCCATTCCCTTGCAACCCCAAGGCCATGCTTGCTGTCCACGACACGGTTGCCCAGAAGAATTTTGACCCTGTCCTCCCTCCTTTGCCGGACAACATTGATGAAGATTTCGACGAGGAGTCTGTGAAAATAGTTCGCCTGGTGAAGAATAAAGAGCCTTTGGTGCGTATGTATTATCACGGCCTGTGCCACAGGCAGCGAAAGGGCTTGCAAGAACAGGAGAAAAAGCTTGCTGAATTGAACAGGCCAGCGTCTAGCTTCCCACAGTGGCCAATCAGATATTTCCAGGAAGCCCCACTAGCAGGGTATGGGGGCATGGATATTGCTTCTGGAGAGCGAGGTTCCATTTCACTCTAAGATGAGTTGAGCCTCTGCACAATCTCATTTTAAAGCCTTTGCAATTGGCTGGCATTGCCACATTGAGTGCATTTAGCTAGGACAGGAAAATCCTTATAATTCTCTTGGGAGCTATAGGGATAGAGCTACCTAAATTGTACAGTCGTACCTTGGAAGTCGAACGGAATCCGTTCCGGAAGTCCGTTCGACTTCCAAAACCTTCGGAAACCAAAGCGCTGCTTCTGATTGGCTGCAGTAAGCTCCTGCAGCCAATCGGAAGCCCCGTCGGACGTTCAGCTTCCAAAAATAGTTCGCAAACCAGAACAGTCACTTCCAGGTTTGCGGTGTTTGGGAGCCAAAACGTTTGAGAACTACGGTAAGCTGTTCGAAAACCAAGGTATGACTGTATAAAAATTTATTCATGTATGCAACTACAGCGCAAGAATGTTACTTGCCCAAAAATGGATAGAAGCAGAAGTCCCAGCAAAGAAAGAATGGATACAAAAACTTACGGAATATGCAGAAATGGCAAAACTTATTGGAAGAATGAGAAATCAAGATAAACTTTTTATAAAAGCATGGAAATGGTTTATTGATTTTTTTCAGATAACTTGTAAACAGATAAAAACACTGGCAGGATTATTGTAATAACCTGCAGCTACGTAAGAGTATATGTTTAAAGAAGATAAATAAATGAGTAAGTTAATTTAATTTGGATATGCAGAAGATATTAAAAATAAATGTAAGGAACCACAGAAAGAGGGGAAGGAAGTCAAGTTTTAACATGTCAAAATGATTGTAAAATCAGTGAAATGTATATATTTGGAAAGTATAATTTTTTTAAAAAAGGACAGGTAAATGGAAATTTCAGAGGCCAGTAGTGTAGTGGTCCAGAGTCAAAGGCCCGTTCTGATTTTTGCAGCAGGGTATCTACAGTCTCTGCAGGGCCGCCTGCGTCCAGCATCCTAGAACCATCTAACCAGAATAAAATAGGGAGCTTTTTTTGCCACTATATCCTTCAAAGCCAAGCATTAAGGAACACTGAGAGTA
Source organism: Podarcis bocagei (assembly GCF_964188305.1). Taxonomy (NCBI): domain Eukaryota; kingdom Metazoa; phylum Chordata; class Lepidosauria; order Squamata; family Lacertidae; genus Podarcis; species Podarcis bocagei. The sequence goes on from NC_138138.1 coordinate 20,058,882, forward strand.
TCCTGTAGTGCTGCTCTCGTGGGCCAGCCAAGAGCTGTGTGTCAATGGTTGACAGCTGAGATAGCTCAGATGGTCGAGCATGAGACTCTGAATCTCAAGGTTGTGGGTTCGAGCCCCACATTGGGCAAAATATTCCTGCATTGCGGGGGTTGGGCTAGATGACCCTGTGGTCCCTTCCAGTTCTGCTAATTCTGTGATTTTATTAGTCTGTCGCTTTGCATTCTAGGGTGCGACGATCAGGCGGGATGAGCACACCGGAGCTGTGATCGTGGCGCGGATCATGAGGGGAGGGGCTGCTGATCGTAGCGGTAGGTCTCTTCAGCAGCTAGATTTCCGTTTCCCTGTGTTGAAGTTAGAGAGTGCAAACTGTGCTCTGATTGGCTCAGGGTTCCACCCCACCCACACCCATTCAGCCAATCTGGAAGCTTCGAACAGCCTTTCTCAACCTTGGGGCACCAGATGTTCTTGAACTACAACTCCCATCATCCCTCACCACTGGCCATTCTGGCTAGGATTGATGAGAGTTGTAGTCCAACAGTATCTAGAGACCCAAGGTTAAGAAAAAGCAAGCTTGGAAAGTTACCTTCTCCCCCCACAGCCCCCAAATATGCTCTTCACTGGAGCTTGCTAACAGTGTGAATTGAATTTGAATGAAACTTTATTTGCGTCAGCCATCGGTGATAGCAACAAAAGAACATTGTGATATACACAGAACAAAATAAAAAGCCGATTATATAAACCACAGTTTAGGGTCCTGAATCAGCAGTCAAAGAGTGGACCTTATTCTGATTGCCCCAGCTAAAAACCTTGCAACCTTTGCTGTCATCTGCACTTTTGGCTAACGGTGTGATGGGCTGCAGTGGATTATGGGAGATGTTATTCTCCAAAGGGCAGCCCCATTGCTTTGCACGGTCTTCTCCTCGCCTGGTGGAAATTGTTGGCTTGCATATTTGTTCGGAAAGGTCACGATATGATGCCATAATGCTCACATCTGCATTTGAGGAGGCTTTTTTGCTTCGTTTCATTGGGACAGTGGTTTACTTACATTTCCCTCCCTGCAACCATCTGGGCTGGAAGACTGTATCAACCCTATACAGCAAGCCCTCCAGATTTGTAGCGCCTTCGAAAGCTTGTTGGACTCCATCTCCCATCAGCCCCAGCCAGCGTGGCCAATGGGAGTGATGGAGGCTGAAGCCCAACATCGCGTCACAACCTGAAGGGCCTGGCAGGTATTAAATCAGAGGTTCTCCATTATGTCTGAGCTGGGGAAGGTTAACAAAGCAGAAAAAAGAAGCCAGGAGATGGGGCAGGGCAGAGAGGAGTACTCTGCCCCACTGCTCATTCCTGGCTTCATAAACCATGGTTTATTGTCCAATCTGGTCTAGGGTTTGGCCTGAAGTCACCGATTGAGTTTCATAGCTGAGCAGGAAACACATAAAGTTGTGCTTTTAATTGAATTTAATGGAACACGGAAGGTTTTGTTTTGTTTTTCTGTTCCGCTCATTCTGTGCACAGGCTTTGGAAATAAGCAGGCTTTGTCCTCTGTGTGAGCTGTTGGATATTATTGCAAGGAATGAATGGGATTTTTTCTGTCCTGGAAAGGAAGCTCTTTTTAATATTTCTCCTCCTCTGCCTTTTAGGTCTTGTTCATGTTGGAGACGAGCTGCGGGAAGTCAACGGGGTTGCTGTGCTTCACAAACGACCGGAAGAAATTAGTCAGATTTTGGTTTGTTTTCCATGCTTAATTTTCTATTTTATCAGGGTTCCAGTGTTTACATCTCAATTTTATGCATGTAAGTCCCACATAGTTCAATGCAGCTTACTCCTGGGTAAGTGTGTGCGTACACATACAGGACAGCAGCCTAAGGGAGGAAGGCTGCAATCACACCCTACATTTACCTGGGAGTAAGCCCTGTTCAATTCAGTAGGGTGCTCTTCTGTGTAGATACGGTTTGGCCTGTACTGTAGGTCCTCAGTGGGACATGATTCTGAATAGACACAAATTGGACTGTGCAATTAATCACTGAATTGGTTTAACTGACCTTGAAAGGTAGTTCTACCTCGGGTTACAGACACTTCGGGTTGCGCGTTTTCGGGTTGCACACCACGCCGAACCTGGAAGTACCGGAACAGGTTACTTCCAGGTTTCGGTGCTCACGCATGCACAGAAGCACTAAATCACACTTTGCGCATGCGCAGAAGCACCAAATCACAACCCGCACATGCGCAGACGCAACTGTACTGATATTTGGGGCTGTGGAATTTTTACAAAGATAACAATAGTTGCTAATCAAACAGAATGATTTAATTTTAGGGCTCTCTCTCTCTCTCTATATATATATGCACACACACACACACACACACACACACACACACACGTGTATGTATATATACAGTGGTACCTCGGGTTACAGACGCTTCAGGTTACAGACTCCGCTAACCCAGAAATAGTACCTCGGGTTAAGAACTTTGCTTCAGGATGAGAACAGAAATTGCACGGCAGCAGTGGGAGGCCCCATTAGCTAAAGTGGTGCTTCAGGTTAAGAACAGTTTCATGTTAAGAACGGACCTCTAGAATGAATTAAGTACTTAACCCGAGGTACTGCTCACTGTGTGTGTGTGTGTGTGTGTGTGTGTGTATATCTATCTATCTATATATAGATATATATATAGATATAGATATGTATATGCATATATGTACATATGTATATGTATTTACATGATGAATCAATTATGATTTAATTATTAAAAATACTTGATCATCTAATTATTAGCAATACAAGAACTTGCTAAAACTGAAAGGGGCAAGACCCATATTAAAAGAGTTGTTTTCTCCCCCTGCCATCTCTCTCTCTCATAGGCCGGGTTGGGGAACCTCTGGGCCAAATGGCTTTCAAGACTTTTGGGGGAAAGCCACACCCCCTTGCCCTACATCTGACATTGTACGTGGCATCAGGTGTTGGGCAGGCACGGCTTCAAAGTGGCGATGGCAAACTTAAAGAGGGCTCCCAGTGTTTGATTCGCTGGAGCTCGGCACACTCCACTCTCCTCTCCAGAAGAGGAGTGTGTTAATCGGGAACGTGACTCTCCTGTCATTCTGGCGGTGCACAGAGCCACTTAATTTGCCAGCGTTGGCACAGCATTAATTATGCCGTCACAAGGCACGCTTCTTCTGTGCCAAGGAGGAGATGACGTTCCTGGCGACTCCTACGCAGGGGAACTGAAAAAGCAACCCGAATGCGATCCTTGATGCTTCTGCTGTAATTACCACCGAAATCACAAATGCCTCTTTCTGAAACCAAGCAAGAACTACAAAAGTTGGCCTTGGGAGATGGTGGAGTAGCCAAGGACACCTGAATCATCAGTGTTGTCTTTTTCTCCCTCTTCTTTAAATAAGAGAACTGGGGGGGGGGGAGCAGGAAGTACTCTTTACAAAGGGGAGGAAAAGTGAGATGTTCTGGAGAACATCGTAAGGGTGTTTGATTTCTTTTGTAAGTCGTCCGCTCCCTTCAAATTGGGGCCAGGGAAGTGTTGTGCAATTTGTGAAAAATAAGGGATGACATTCAGATGGGTCATGATTTGCAGGCAGAAGTGTTTGAGGTTCAGCATCTCTGGCTATGATGACTTGAAACCTCCCATAACAGGGCTGGAAAGGAGTGCTATGTGCGAGAGATCTTCTGCTTCTATTCAGAGCAGACCAGGGAAGAGAAACCTTGGGATCCCCCCATGTCAGCACTGTAGCACTGTAGAGTTGGAAGGGACCCTGAGTATCATCTAGTCCAGCCCCCCCCCCAATGCAGGAATACACAGCTGACAGATACAGGGAATGAACCTGCAGCCTTGGTATTATCAGTGCCACATTCTAACCAGCTGAACTATCCAGGATGTGATCAAAGTTATTCCACGACAGGCTTGGAAAAGCCCACCTCAAAGCTTTTATAGCAGGCATAGGCAAACTCGGCCCTCCAGATGTTTTGGGACTACAACTCCCATCATCCCCAGCTAACAGGACCAGTGGTCAGGGATGATGGAAATTGTAGTCCCAAAAACCTCTGGAGGGCCGAGTTTGCCTATGCCTGTTTTAAAGATAAAGGTACCCCTGACCATTAGGTCCAGTCGCAGACGACTCTAGGGTTGCGGCGCTCATCTCACTTTACTGGCTTCCGGGTCATGTGGCCAGCATGACTAAGCCGCTTCTGGCGAAACCAGAGCAGCGCATGGAAATGCTGTTTACCTTCCCGCCGGAGCGGTACCTATTTATCTACTTGCACTTTGACATGCTTTCGAACTGCTAGGTTGGCAAGAGCAGGGACCGAGCAACGGGAGCTCACCCCGTCCTGGGGATTCGAACCGCCGACCTTCTGATTGGCAAGTCCTAGGCTCTGTGGTTTAGACCACAGCACCACCCGCGTCCCTCATGCCTGTTTTAGAGCCACCCAATAAATTCTTCTCCACCTCAGTTTAGAATTTTTTCTGTCTCAGACATGGTTGGAAAATAAACAGAATTCTTTACGCATCCCTCCCTGTTCCTCCAGGAATTCTTTGATTCATTTCTAGATCAACTTGAGGTAGATGGGGGTGGGGATTGCCCATCTCTAGTTTGGAATGAGAGGCTCCCTGTGAGTTTAAGGAGGGCCCCCACCCAGCCCCACCCATTCGCTGTATCACACAGAGCCACTGTCCTTCGTTCCTCTTAATCGTTCCTTCACCCAGGCGATCACCTCACCAGGAACTTAGCCTGGTTTATACAGTGGTAACTCAGGTTAAGAACTTAATTTGTTCTGGAGGTCCGTTCTTAACCTGAAACTGTTCTTAACCTGAAGCACCACTTTAGGTAATGGGGCCTCCTGCTGTCACCACGCCGCCACTGCATGATTTCTGTTCTCATCCTGAGGTAAAGTTCTTAACCCAAGGTACTACTTCTGGGTTAGCGGAGTTTGTAACCTGAAGCGTCTGTAACCTGAAGCGTCTGTAACCTGAGGTACCACTGTATTGTAACGCTTGCTGGATACAGGGGTTAGAAGGGTCTTGATGTACAACCTGTTCCTAACATCACTTTCTGATGGGAGCGAAGGACCTAAACCATTTGCTATGGTGCATGTAAAAATCATGTTCTACCTCTCCTTTTATTACAATCTATTTATCTACTTCTTCTTGGCTCAGAGATGCCACCCCAGTGTTGAAGAGCGTATTAAAACAACAAAACTATCCAGTAGATTATGAAAACATCAGGAAAAAAAACTTTCTGGCAGTAAGAGCTGTTTGACAGTGGAACTGTCTCCCTTGGGAGGTTGTGAACTCTATTTCCTTGAAGGTTTTTAAGCAGAGGTTGCACATGTTAGGATATTTCCGTTCCACCTTAAAAGGGAACAGGCTTTGTGAGTCACAGAGTCTGCGCATTTCCTGTTCACAGGATGTTTATGTTTTCTGTTGCTTTCGTTTCTCTCTGTGTCTGGAGACACTGATGCAGGCAGTCATGTTTTCCTTTGTTCTGACCAACGCTGAATAAAACTTGTAAATAATGCTCTCCTGCGTGCAACTTCTGCTGTGAATTATCTGCTGATAGAGTGTGCATGAGCTCTGGAATGTGGCAAGCTATTTCTGGAAATTCATGTCGCTAATTGCTGATACTGCGTGCCTACGGGAGATCGATGGATCGTCTGGCAGACGGCTTGGGGCCATGATGGACTTTATCTCCCAGGCAGTATCTCAACAGGACAGCCATCTGTCATGGATGCTTTAGCTGAAATCCCAGCATGGCAGGGAATTGGACTAGATGACCCTTGGGGTGCCTTCCAACTCTGCAATTCTACGATTCTATGATATTGTAGAACAATCACCAAGCAAGATATATTATAAGTCAATCGGCAGTGGTGAAATCGCAGCAGGTAGAGCAGAAAAATCTTCCTTCTCCTGAAGAAAGGGCTTGCCATCTCCAGGGTTTTGTAAAAATACAGTGGTACCTTGGTTGAACATTTCGGTTTTCGAACGCTGAAATCCCGGAAGTAAAAGCTTCTGTTTTTGAACGTGCCTCAGAAGTTGGACGGCTTCTGAGGCTCAATGGTCAATTTTCTCAAATGAATTTGCCGACCATTCATTGCGCCTCGGTTGTCGAATGTTTCGGAAGTCGAACAGTCTTCCGGAACAGATTGTTTGACAACCGAGGTACCGCTGTATTATAATTACATTGGTACCTCTGGTTGCGAATGGGATCCGTTCTGGAGGCCTGATCGCAACATGAAAAGAGCGCAACCTGCAGCGGCGCATCTGCACATGTGCGGGTTGCAATTTGGCGCTTCTGCGCATGCACGAGCGGCGAAACCTGGAAGTAACCCTTTCCGGTACTTCCCGGTCACCCCGGGACGTAACCTGAAAGAACGTAACATGAAGCAAATGTAACATGAGGTATGACTGTATCATTGTTTTTAAAGAAAACTATGCTGCCAAATTAATTTCAATTTGTTAACTTTAATCATTCAGTTGATTTCTCCCTGCCCCCCAAAATTGATTAGTCTAAGCGATTGATGGCCCATCAAAGCTGCAATCCTATGCTCAATAGAATTTACTTCTGCATTGACAATGATGCGGTTAGTTCCCCACCTCACATTCTGCGATGTGGCTTGGCCTAAAAATGTGTGCTGTTAATAATCTAGGCGATGCTTTGCAGTGTGACATAAAGAGGTTGTCTGAACACTTGCTACTCAAAGGAGCTGGGAAATGAGCTAAGTGCCACAACGGGAAGCGGAACATCCTTTCATCTTTTACCACCTAGCATGGAAACAAGACAGCAAAGTGGAATGATACCTTTGAATGGGTCAATTAATGTTCTCAGAGTCTTGCGAGGAAAGGGAGCCAAACTGTTCAGAACTCTCTTTCAGTCCAAGAGGGGAAAGTGCCTTTTTCTCTTCCTTCCTTAGGTTCCGCAACAAAGGGAACCTGTAACTTTCAGGAACCTCATTCAAGCACTTAAGAATCGTTTAAGCTCTGCTGAAGAGCTTCAGGTTACAAAGAGGCCTTCCTGCGGCTTTCTCTCTTTTCAAGGCCTCGCGGCAGTTGTCTGCTTTTAGCAGGCTCTGGGAATATGGTGCATGCAAGATGCGATTTTAATACCAAAACCCCACACATAAAAACAAAAAAATACCTGTCCGTCTCCTCCACCCCAACCCCGGGACAAAAAGAACCCAGGAAAAATACCTGTTGCCATTCAGAATGTAACAGCAGAACCTGAAAACTCCCAACACCGTTTGACAAGGGGATGTGAGATCTGTTCTAAAAACTCCATGTTCTCTGTCGAGGTGAGCTGGTTTTTGTAACCTGTGGAAATGGTGCAATTGAACATACATTGGATTGTTCAGTGCATTGGTTTCCCCCGCTGCGTTTGCTAGTTGCGAAGGGTCATAAGTACATAAGAAAAGCCCTTCTGGATCAAGCCAAAGCCCCATGCAGAGTCCCCTCTTGTGATTCCTGGCAACTGACCATATGCCTCTGACGGTGGAAGGAGAACATTGTTATTGTGGGTAGTAGATAGGGCCGGTCCACCCGTTAGGCAAGTTGAGGCGATTGCCTCAGGTGGCAGGATCAACAGGGGCAGCAAATCCCAGTGTCTTTCTTTCTTGTTCCTGATGTAGATTTTCCCTGGCAGAGAGACGGGCACCATTTTGAGGGTTGCTTCAGCTTCCTAAACGTCTTGGTCCGACTCTGGTAGTAGCCACTGATAGCTCTATCCTCCATAATGAGCTGACCACGATCATACAAAAAAATTTATCTGGTCTCTGTCCCCCTCTTCTCGGTCTTCATTGCAATTTAGGCTTCTTGAAAATAGCTTGAAGTGCCAAACAAAAACCAGAAAGAAAGAAAGAAAGAAAGAAAGAAAGAAAGAAAGAAAGAAAGAAAGAATTGAGATTGTCAAGGTGCTGTTTCCTGCAGCTGGTACTAAATTCTGAGCGTGTGCAGAATTAAGAAGCTGTTAATATCATTGGTCTATCTAGCTCAGTACTGTTCCCACTTAACTGGCAGTACAGTGGTACCTCAGGTTACAGACGCTTCAGGTTACAGACTCCGCTAACCCAGAAATAGTAACTAGGGTTAAGAACTTTACTTCAGGATGAGAACAGAAATTGTGCTTCGGCGGCAGCGGGAGGCCCCATTAGCTAAAGTGGTACCTCAGGTTAAGAGCAGTTTCAGGTTAAGAACAGACCTCCAGAATGAATTAAGTTCTTAACCCAAGGTACCACTGTACCTCTTCCAAGGTTTCAGGTGGGAGTCTTTTATAGCCTTACCTAGAGATGTTGAGGACTGAACCATGGAACCTTTTGCAAGCAAAAGCATATCCTGCGCCCAGTATACCTGAAGAAGCGCCTCCACCCCCATCGTTCAGCCCGGACACTGAGGTCCAGCTCCAAGGGCCTTCTGGCGGTTCCCTCCCTGCAAGAAGTGAGGTTACAGGGAACCAGGCAGAGGGCCTTCTCGGTAGTGGCGCCCACCCTGTGGAACACCCTCCCATCATATGTCAAGGAAATAAACATCTATCTGACTTTTAGAAGACATCTGAAGGCAGCTCTGTTTAGGGAAGTTTTTAATGTTTGATGTTTTATCGTGTTTTTAATATTCTGTTGGGAGCCACCAAAAGTGGCTGGGGAAACCCAGCCAGATGGGCGGGGTATGTATCAATCAATCAGTCAGTCAGTCAGTCAGTCAGTCAATCAATCAATCAATCAATCAATCAATCTGTCAGTCAATCAATCAATCATTAGCTGCAGCCTTCCCCCCCCCCCAAAGGGAAAAAATGTTAGGATGCAAATCACATAACCAAATTGCAGGTTACACACAGGTCAGCATTTGAGTCTCACAGTAGGCTGACGGCAGCCAAAGCAGCCCCAACCAAATGTAATCATAAACACCATATTAACAAATGTGGAGATCTGCTTTGAAAGCAGGCCAGGGAGAGAATCCATTGAAATAAAATCGGAGAGTGGTCAAAGACTTGCTGGCGTGGCTTTTAATCCAAAGTATCGTCACTCCAAGCTGTGAAATGATAGGGAAAATGCCACCTAACCTGTCTATCACATTACTTTTCCTCCAAGAAATCCAGGATGTCATCCAAGGGCACATCCCATTTTGTTCTTCAACCCCTGAGAGGTTGGCTAGCTGGGTTAAGAGTCACTAGCCCAAGGCTTCCAGAGAAAACGTCCTGGCAAAGTAGGGAATTCGAACCCAAGACTCCCTGATACAGTTCACCACCTTACCCAGTATGCCACACTGACTTCTAATTTCCCTTTTTCTCCCTCCGTTAAAAATGATGGCCGTGGGTTGCATCCCGTGGTCGACTTACTCAGAGTAGACCCAATGCAGTAAATCGGCGTGGGTGACTTGGATCCACTAACTGCAGTAGGTCTTCTCTGAATAGGACCCGCGCTGGGGACAAAGCTATACCTTGACACCTCAGCATTCAGCTCTTGCACAAATCTTTTTTCCTTTTGCTGATGAGTCATATATGCCCCTGACTCATCTACCGAGAACTAGAAATCTAGAAACGCAGGAATGCGTTGCTTTCAGGGAAAGGCTGTCATGCAACAGCAGAACGCACATTTTGCAGGTTGAAGGTCTCAGGTTCAGCCACTGATGTTTCCGGGAAGAATTGGGAATGGTTCGTGGCTGAAACCTTGGAGAGACGATACTGGTCCGTGTCAATAAGACTTTACAAGGTGGGCCAACAGCCCGCCTCTGCGTATGCCAATTTTCGATGTCCCCGAGTATCGAGCGTCAAAGTGACCCAAGCAGTGTTTGCAGACGTCGTCTAATTTTCCACAGAAATGACAACGCAGGCTTATTTTCTCTTAGGCGCAGTCCCAGGGGTCGATAACGCTGAAAATAATCCCGGCTATCAAAGAAGAAGATCGCCTGAAGGAAAGCAAGGTAAGGGAGTTTGCCAACATATGGGGACACTCTGGGCCTCTTCAGACATTCTTCTGAACATAAGGGTTGGGGGACAGCGGTGTTGCTGTGGCTTGTGTGAGCCTGCCCCCTAGCAGTAGCAGATTCCTTTTTTTCCTTGAACTGTTTTAAAAATATTGCTTCAACTTCTTCTTAACAGCTCCCTGTCCACCCAATGTCCACCCCCAGAATATTCCTAGAATGGCACTAGCATTAAATTGTCTCGTTTTTCTAGATTGCAAGGTGGGGGTGTTTTTTTTGAAAAACAATGTAAGAAAAACTGCTGCCACCATAACAAACACATTTTTTCCTCAAAAAATGTCACACAGGAATATGGAGCCTTCCTGGCGTTGGTGGACTCCAGGTCCCATCAGCCCCCAGCCAGGTCAGGGGATGCTGGGAATTGTAGTTCAGCATGGTGAGGCCTATACACCTACCATTCTTGATGGGGAAGAGAGGTAGGGAATGAAAGTGAAGGAGCGTCTCCACCCCCATCGTTCAGCCCGGACACTGAGGTCCAGCTCTGAGCGCCTTCTGGTGGTTCCCTCACTGTGAGAAGTGAGGTTACAGGGAACCAGGCAGAAGGCCTTCTAGGTGGTGGCGCCTGCCCTGTGGAACGCCCTTCCATCAGATGTCAAGGAAATAAACAACTATCTGACTTTTAGGAGTCATCTGAAGGCAGCTCTGTTTAGGGAAGTTTTTAATGTTTGATGTTTTATCTTGTTTTTAATCTTTTGTTGGGAGCCGCCCAGAGTGGCTGGGGAGGCCCAGCCAGATGGGCAGGGTATAAATAAATGATAATGATAATGATAGTGATGATTATTATAATAATAGAAGTCACCATCCCTCCCCCGTGGTAAGTGTTTCCTCTTGTCTAAAACCACTTTAACTGCTTTAGGCCCACCCCAAAGGCAACATTATTCATGTAAAATATTTTTAATAACTGAAATGGCCCCACAAATTCACATGTTGTGAATGGCTGTTGTGAATTTTTCTTTTTTTGGGGGGGGGGCAGCTAATATATGTTCTCCCTATGTTGCCAGCCATTTTGAGGATCAATGTTTATTTCATTTTGTTTGCTAATAATTGGAGAGTGCTAAATCCTTTGGACGATACAAAAATTTGCAGCTTTTCTCATGTATCGCTGGATGTGATGTTCCTTCCTTCCCAGGTGTTCATGAGAGCCCTCTTCTCCTACAACCCAAAAGAGGATAAAGCAATCCCATGCCAGGAGGCCGGGCTGCCATTTCAGAAAAGGCACATCTTGGAGGTGGTGAGCCAGGACGACCCAACGTGGTGGCAGGCCAAACGTGTGGGCGACACGAATCTCCGGGCAGGGCTAATCCCCTCAAAGCAGTTCCAAGAAAGGTTGGTCAGTTGTGTGTGACTGTGGGTCAGAAAGCATGCGCAAAACCGTGGACTTTGTGCAGGTGTGATGACAAACCATAGTGACTTGTTACGAGAACAAATCTGTGATGAACCTCAAACTCTCATGTTTCTTCCTCCCCTTCCCTTCAGTGAGAGGGGAAGTGGTGGTGAGGAGCTTCTGCTTCTGGTCTGTGGCAAACTATAATTGGCCATTTCATCAAAACGTGACAAACTATGGTTTGTACAAACCATTGTTTCTCTTCAAGGCAGTATTAAACGGTGGTTGAGGCTTGCTGGTTTGAGGACTAACCACGCTTTGCCACACTGGGGCAAAACCACAAACTGTCTGAAGGGGTTCGGGTTGGTGAAGTTTGTTCCAAGATCTTTTAACCAGGGGGTCGTCTTTAGGCATCCCCATCAACTGATGGTTTGGTCCAGGGAAAAAATATTCTTGTAGTGTCTCCGTTTATGTTGCTTTGGTACCAAGTAAAGAGCTTTTTAAGGGACGCGGGTGGCACTGTGGGTTAAACCACAGAGCCTAGGACTTGCCGATCAGAAGGTTGGCGGTTCAAATCCCCGCGATGGGGTGAGCTCCCGTTGCTCGGTCCCTGCTCCTGCCAACCTAGCAGTTCGAAAGCTGTCAAAGTGCAAGTAGATAAATAGGTACTGCTCCGGCGGGAAGGTAAACGGCGTTTCCGTGCGCTGCTCTGGTTCACGAGAAGCAGTTTAGTCATGCAGGCCACATGACCCGGAAGCTGTACGCCGGCTCCCTTGGACAGTAAAGTGAGATGAGCGCTGCAACCCCAGAGTTGGCCACGACTGGACCTAATGGTCAGGGTTCCCTTTACCTTTACTAAAGAGCCTTTTAATTTCTTGGGCTTTGAAAGTCTCCCCTACTTTACTTTTATGCTGCTTCATTCTTGTTTCAATTCCACTGATTGTTTTATGAATTACTACTTTTAATATTGTGGTGGTTTAATATTCTTTTTAAATATTTGTTTAGCATAATCTTAGCTGTTCGTAAGAGAGGTAACACACACAGTGCTATATCCTATACAACAGTGATCAGGGACCCATAGCTCTGCGGATGTTGCTGAACTACAACTCCCATCATTCCTGACCATTGGCTATGCTGGCTGGGGCTGATGGGAGTTGGAGTCCAACGACATCAGGAGGGCCACAATTTCCCCATCCGTTCTTTGCAAGGCAGCAAATTCTGCATCTGAGTCTCAGAGGCCCTGTATGAGCAAATAGGTTTAGGAGCGACGTGTTCAGCCACTTCAGATGAGCTTGATCCTCTCAGCTACCTGTGCAAAGCTTAACGCTGTTATCGCCAGCACCAAATTTCTCTTCTCTCTTAAGCCTCTCAGCAGCTGCAGCAGCTGCGAGGGGCTTAGAATGGAAAAAGGATCCATCTCCTCTGAAAGGCAAGATGCGACTTGCCACTATGAATTTTTCTCTTCTTAAAAATTGATTTTTAGTGCAAAGGAGGGAACAACAAATTGATGGTAATAGAAACAAACGTTCTGCGTGCGGCAGAGCAGCTGCCTTCTGCCTTAAATCACACCGTTTCCTTTTGCGTGCTAATTCCTTGCACAGCTCTTCCTTCCCTCGGCCTGCAGCAGTCAGAACTAACTCGCAAGGATCAGGAGCAAAGAGAGTTGCAGTGGCGGCAGACAATGAAAACCAAGGAAGAGGACCAATGCAGCCTATTCCCAGAGCTGTCCTGGCGCAGGGTGGGGTGGAACCAGGGCATTATAGTCCTGGCCCCCGCAAAGCAAGCTCTCCACCCCACATCACTGCTGTGGATTCTGCAGATCCTTGCCATGGCCCTGCCACATGGCTCACAGCGTATACTCACGTGGTTCCTTGCATTGTGGCAAGGCTCCAACCTCACACCTGCCCCTGGCTCCACATACCCTCTGGGAGTCTCTGGACCTTCCCATCTGCCTTCTGAATCCAAATAAGAAGCCAGCTGCTTGTTGGCTTATCTTGGACTCTTGCCCTTTGAACAAACCTACCGATGCACAGGCTTTGCACGTGACTCAAACCAAGCCAGATTTGAGTCTTGGGTCTGAATTCCTGCACCTGCCTAGAGCTTAGGCATGAAAGCAGGACCACGGACAGCTCCAAGCTATGCACTGGAAGGGCAGATCGTGAAGCTGAGGCTCCAATACTTTGGCCACCTCATGAGAAGAGAAGACTCCCTGGAAAAGACCCTGATGTTGGGAAAGATGGAGGGCACAAGGAGAAGGGGGCGACAGAGGACGAGATGGCTGGACAGTGTTCTCGAAGCTACCAGCATGAGTTTGACCAAACTGCGGGAGGCAGTGGAAGATAGGGGTGCCTGGCGTGCTCTGGTCCATGGGGTCATGAAGAGTCGGACACGACTAAACAACTAAACAACAACAACAGCTACATGCAGCTGGCTAGTATGTTGCTTCAGCATGTCAGGAGAGCCCTCTGGGTGTGTCCCTCCCCTCCGTTTTTAAAAATTAAGTTTTCCCAAATTTCACACATATATTTCAATTCACAATCCAAACTTTTTTCTCTTTTTTCCGACTTCCCACCCCATTTTCCATGTGTTTCTGTTTCTCTCCCTCTGTTGCACGCTGTCTTCTATCTCTTAAACCTTAACCAAACTTCTGTCATCTTTAAACCCTTCTGTTGCTCATATTTCAGATTCTGCTTGCGTGTTTGTCATGTAATAATCATTCTTTAAATAAACCGAAAGGGCCTTACATTCTTCCACAAAACCTTCATCATTAAGTTCTCATATTTTAGCTGTTAACTTTGCCAGTTCTGCGTCAGCTTGCTTGTCCATTCTTCTTGGGTGGGTATTTTTGTTTCTTTCCATTTTTGTGCGCAGAGAATCCTAGCTGCAGTTGTAACCCACAGGGGGGTTAAATTAACTAACTCTTGGCGCTATGGTTCGTCTCTGGGCTGCAGTTCACATCAACTCTGAGCAGTGGCCATGCTGGCGTAGGCTGATGGAAGTTGGAGTCCAACAACCTGTAAGGGTTCTCCATCCCTGGTTGACATGGCCTTCACGCAGCTCGGGGTTTCTAGCTGTGTCCCACTGTGCTAATAATAATAATAATAAAAAATAATAATTTTGGCTGGGCCTCCCCAGCCACTCTGGGCAGCTCCCAACAGAATATTAAAAGCACAATAAAACATCAAACATTAAAAACTTCCCTGAACAGGGCTGCCTTCAGATGTCTTCTAAAAGTCAGATAGTCTTAAATTTCCTTGACATCTGATGGGAGGGTGTTCCACAGGGTGGACGCCACTACCAAGAAGGCCCTGTGCCTGGTTCCCTGCAGTGAGGGAACCTCCAGAAGGCCCTCAGAGTCAGACCTCAGTGTCCGGGCTCAACGATAGGGGTGGAGGCGCTCTTTCAGGTATACCAGGCCGAGGCTTTAAAGGAGCTGCGCTTGGCTCTTAGACACTGACTCTGGCAGAGCTAGGGGGTTTCCTGCTCCACAGAGAGTGAAGAAATAGGAGTCCTAAAAGAAAGACAGAGTGACTTTTTCAGGTGCTGTAGATCGGGATAGGCAACCTAAGTCCTGGAGGCTGGATGCGGCCCAATCGCCTTCTCAATCTGACCCGTGGACGGTTCAGGAATCAGCGTGTTTTTACATGAGTAGAATGTGTCCTTTTATTTAAAATGCACCTCTGGGTTATTTGTGTGGCATAGGAATTCATTCATTCCCACCCCTCAATATAGTCCGGCCCCCCACATGGTCTGAGGGATGGTGGACCGACTCACGGCTGAAAAAGGTTGCTCACCCCTGCTGTAGATGGTGTCCCCTTTTCATGGCAGAGCAGCATCTTCTGGGGATAATTTCTGCACCTTGTGCTCTTCTTCTTCCTTATCCTCAGACCCTTCTGATTGGGGTTTCCCAGCTCCTACATCATAATAACTTACAGAACAGATCCAGGAATGGGATCTGCATCCACCTCCAGCTATTGGCAACCCATGTCCCTCTCAAGGAAAGCTCCCCATGCTTGTTCCAGAAGAGAGGCTGTTTTGATGTACTAGTGATTTGGGATGTGGAATCAATGGGGGGGGGGGTGTCAAGGAATGAGGGGTTTTGAGAAGCATCAAGGAGATGGGTGGAGGTGGGGCACAGTGGTGTGCAGTAGTGGGAGTAGAGCTGTTGTAAGCTTGGACAGAGCTTGTTGTAAGCTTGGAATGGTCCCTGAAACAATGAGTCACGCTTGCACCTGGAGCCCCAAACTCAAGAGACTCCATCCGGAATTAGCATCCTTCCTTGCTTTGCATCCCTGATCCGCACCTCTTTTAGACAGCAAGGACCTTGGGGGCAGGGACGTGCCTTGTAAAAACCCATGCACACTACTGATGCTGGGGTTTTGACCCAGAAACTGCTTTGGTCGTCCTGTACGATGACCTCTGTCGAGAGAGAAACAAAGGAAAAATGTCCCTGCTAATTCTTCTCAACCTCTCAGCAGCTTTCGATACCATCGACCAGGGTAGCCTTCTGGAGTGACTGTCCGAATGAGGGGTGGGAGGCAGGATTAAGATCTCATCTCATCTTATCAAGATAATTTTATTGGAACAAGATATGAAGCTATTGATTATGCAGCCAGCGTATTCCCTTTTCTACGTGACCCATCTCTTGCGAAGGCACACCATGGAAAGGAACAACCAGAAGATTCAAGATTTCTGTAGCTGCTTTTTCTTTTTTTTTAAGAGGAAAGTGAGACATGTGTTGAAGGGTACATTACAGTTGAGAAAGGGAGTACCCGGAGGAATGGTTCTGTGAACAGGCAGCAGAATTATTTATTACACCACAGTGGGGAACCTTTTTTCAGCTCAAGGGCCACATTTCCCACCTGGGTAACCTTCTGAGGGCCACCTGCGAGTGGTGGGCAGAGCCACAGGCAAAAGCAGGTGGAGCAACAAATGTATATATTTTTTTTACCCTTGTGCCATAAGCTAGATCTGTCTGCCTACAAGCACACATGCACACAAACACTATCCTCTGTCCAGGCAAGCAAGATACATTATCAGAGTTCAAGGTCACATGAGCCTGGAGAAAGTAGTTGGGGTTGCATTCAGTGCAGGGCTAATGTGAATCTTCTCTCACTGCAAGGCTTTCTCCTTGCACAACAGAACATTCTCCTCCTCCTGCATGCCCTCTAAATCTGCTCTGCAGTTTTCCCCAACCTTCCAAAACAGATTTGGGAACGGTGTGGGTCGCACACTAGGGCAAGGAGTGGAGGAAACCCCATTTCTCTCATGCTAATCCTCGCACTCATGCAAGGATTTAGTTCAGTGTTTCCCACACTTGGCTTCCCAGCTGTTTTTGGAGTACAACTCCCATTATCCCTAGCTAGCAGGACCAGTGGCCAGGGATGATGGGAACGGTAGTCCAAAAACAGCTGGGGACCCAAGTTTGGGAAACACAGATTTAGTTGAGTACTTGGGAGCCAGTGTGATGTAGTGGTTAAGAGCGGTGGACACGTAATCTGGTGTACCGGGTTCGCGTCTCCGCTCCTCCACATGCAGCTGCTGGGTGACCTTGGGCCAGTCACACTTCTCTGAAGTCTCTCATCCCCACTCACCTCACAGAGTGTTTGTTGTGGGGGAGGAAGGGAAGGAGAATGTAAGCCGCTTTGAGACTCCTTCGGGTAGATAAAGCGGGATATCAAATCCAAACTCCTCCTCCTCCTCTTCTTCTTCTTGGAATGTTGGAGCAAGGCTAGAGAGGGTTGCGGCCTGGGAAAGGGGGAGCCCGGAGGCAGTTCCAAGGGCCAGACAGAGGTGCTTGGAGATCTGCATTTGGCCGCCTGAGGTTCCTGTACATTGCATTGGAAGCCAGTGCAATGCTGAAGTTAGAGAGCCAGCCTAGGACTGCTATATCTAAAAACTAGGACTGGCTGATGGCCACACCAGCACCCAGATGCAGCTTTGAGTCTCTACTTTTCCCCACTGCAGCAGAAGCCATGAAATAGATGAGGGAGAACCTGGCAGTTTCTGGTCACTCAGAACTGCTTCTCAGTAGAAAGCTCAGAGACCCCTTTTTGGGGAGCAAGGGAAATGCACAATGCGTGTCTTAATTTGGGAAACCGGTATGGATCAGGAATCTGTTCTGGATCAGGACCCCCCACAGCTGCTTCCCTCTCCTTTGGGAGTTTCGAATGGCGGTGTTGATTATGATTGTTAAAGTCTGAACAAAGTAACGTGTGATTTGGCCCTTGATCCTGTTTGATTTCAGCGGGAACTGAGCACAACGAGCGCATTCCGGCTCTCTGGTTTGAGGCTTTCTCCTTGAATTCTTCTCCGCCCCCTTTCTGAATCGAAACGATAAACTCTTGTGTTTTTCTTTTTCCATGTAGGCGTCTGATGTACAGAAGGACCATTGGAGCGCTGCACAACGCCAGAAGCGTCACAAAACCGCTCTGTGAGTCACCGCGAAACCTTTCCATTGTTTGTTTAGTGTGGCTTGTGTGTTTCCGCTACAGCTGGCTTTTCCTTTCTCTTTCCCAAACTGGGCTTCTTTTGTGAGGCTTTGCAGTGCCATCCCTTGAAAGGTGCAGAGACACCAGGAGCCTGAAGAACGGCTGTGTCTTGCCATTCAGGTACAACAGCCGCAGTGTAGCGCTGTGGGGGAGGTAAGAGGGAATATGGGGAAGGTAGCTCTTTGCGAAAGAGAGCCTATTGTGCTGTGGCCTTCACACACTTCTGTGAGTTAATGGCAACTGTCAGGGCCCATGCAGTCCTGGTAAGTTTTGCAGGGCAGCTCAATGATGTCAGAAGACCAAGGCACTATCTGTCTTGAGAGCCAGTGTGGTGTAGTGGTTAAGAGCGGTAGTCTCGTAATCTGGGGAACCGGGTTCGCATCTCCGCTCCTCCACATGCAGCTGCTGGGTGACCTTGGGCTAGTCACACTTCCCTGAAGTCTCTCAGCCCCACTCACCTCACAGAGTGTTTGTTGTGGGGGAGGAAGGGAAAGGAGAATGTTAGCCACTTTGAGACTCCTTCAGGTAGTGATAAAGCGGGATATCAAATCCAAACTCCTCCTCCTCCTCCTCCTCCTCCTCCTCCTCCTCCTCCTCCTCCTCCTCCTTCTTCTTCTGGACATCTGGTGGGCTGTGAGGAAGGCCCTGCTGTGCACTTGATGCCTTGCTCAGTGTCAAGACCAGGGGTCAGCAAACTTTTCCAGCACGGGGCCAGTCCACTGTCCCTCAGACCTTGTGGGCAGTAGGGGGACTATATTTTTAGGGGGGAAATGAACGATTTTCGCCCGCCTGCAAAGAGGCCTGAAGATGCTTCACTTTACCTGTTGGTAAAGTTGTTGTCCCAATAGCCGCAGTTGGGCTTCTCCAGCCAGCCAGGCGCTGTGGCAGGGTAGGGGGCTGCGTTAGCTGGCAAAGGCAGAAGCAGCAGCCCTGGCGAAGGAGCTGCGGATGGAGGTAGGGGAACCGGGGCGTCGCCAGAGCTTTTACCCACCCTTCTGCTGCTGCTGCTTCCTGAGAGGCAAAGAAGAAGACAGAGCCGCCTGCCAACCCACAAGCGGTGACCGCGGTCACTGCAACAACCTGCCTGAACGCCATGGGAGAAATGGAGGGAGGGAGGCAGGCAGCGATGAAGGAAGCGCATGAGGAAGAAGCGTGGAGAAGGGGCGTGGAGAAGGAAGGAAGGGCGGACTAAGGGAGGATGAGCAAGAGGAAAACGCAGCAGCCGTCAGCCAGCATCATACGCCCCCTTCACAGCGCTGCCCTGCTGAGGCAGGCAGGCAGGCGGGCTAGTCGACTCACGGCGCCTGGCGTGGGACAAGATCGTTCCTTACCTGAGGAGGAAAGTGCCACCATGTTAGGGAGAGGGAAAGAACATGTGCGCTGGCGATCCGCGTGGTGATTCCCGGACCATCCATGGGGCAGATCTAGAAGGCAATTGGGCCTGATTCGGCCCGCAGGCCTTAGTTTGCTGACCCATGGTCAAGACACTGCACGTGAGGTGTTTCTCCTTTTCCAAGCAACCTTCTTCCCTTGCAGGAGCGGCACCGATTGCCCACATTCTACAGCTGGTCCTTCCCTTTCAGCAGTTAGAATGTTTACACTGACATGCTGTGATATCACAGCAGCTCAGCCAATGACTAAGGAGGTTTAGACACAGTTGCCCAGTGGCGCCAGCTCAAGGGGGTCAAGCTTTTAATGCCCCCCCTCATATCTTTGGGGAGGGGGGCTGGGCCCTCCAAATGTTGAGGGGGTGGAGAAGGCCGAGCGCGGAGCCAAACATGGCATGGCTTCAGTGAGTGGCTCTTCCTTTTCCTGCCGTGGAAGGAGGCCGATCGTGAGAGAGGAAGGGGACCTGCTGGTATTGAAGCTCTACCTCGCTTGGCCTCCTCCCGACGATGCAATGTTGTGTGTGTGACATCACACATGTGATGGTGGGCCACCTCAATCTTTGGCGAAGTTGCCACTTCTGCACATGCCAGTTGTGTGTGCATGCAAGTTATATGTGTGAGACTCTGGACGATTAAAAAATATTTTGTAGGGGAAGCTGCCCCTACACCTAGGGTCCTCAGAGGTTTAGAGCATCTGCTGCTATAATCCTGCCTGATCCTTTGGATTAAGCTAGCCACACTGTACTGTGTCTCAATAGTGATTTGGTGAAATGGCTCTGAATTAAGTAGGAGCAGTGTTTTTGGTCCTGTGTGGTGTGATGACTGGTTTCATGAATGCTTTGAGACCCATGTGGGACTCACAAGCTTTTGGAGAACTTTTGGAGCGTGGGCTGAGATGGGATAGTCCTGAGCCCAGAGTTTGCTTTATGCCCAGATGTAGCCCTGTGTTCTCAGCCCTACAGCTAGCATGCAACAGACACGGGCAGCTGGTCTTTCCTTGACCATCTCCACTTACCCCCTGCACATCTGGATTTCAGGCAGCCCTGAGTCCCAGCACTTCTTTGCATTTAAAAATGAAGCGTTGCACAACCCCTGGAAATGGAATCTTTTTAGCAGAAAAATTTCCCACATTTTGAAATGCATTGTTTCATACAATTAATTTTTTACATGGTGAATATAACGCAAGGCAGACTGAGCGACTTGAATGGATATAACACCAATTATAATTATGATCAACTTTTTTCATGCGGCTATAATAAGTACATATATTTATGCACACAAAAGCTCTTCAGCCATGCCAATGTAAGTATGTTAACAGCTTTCGGTACCTTTATACCCTCCTCACTTTAAAATCCCCATAATGGGAGGGAAGCGTTTGCTGTTGAATGTGTTTTGACAATCCTTTCTTTGTATAATAAGCCGAGGAAACCAAAGTTGGTTACCAACTTTGGAAGAAGCCGGGATCTTAAGTCGTGCTTTGAAGTTGGTTTAATATCCTAAATTGTTTTGAAGCAGGGTAACAATAGTTCCCCAGTTTTCTGGAAAACGGTGGTTAGTAAAGAGACTTCCTGGCCCGGTTGTGGCTCATAGGGTTGCATGCATGCAGAAAAGACTTAATTCATATATTGCCTTCTTAAGCCATGATATGATCATCTGAACAAAAACATCTAGAATTCACTTGACTTATTTGAAAGACAATTGCATTAATGTAACATCGCTAGTAGGTTTACGAGAAGTTTTGTAAGGGGGACTATATAAATTATTGTAAAATGATTTAGGAAGGAGATAATTAGGAAATGAAGTTTAAAAGCTTAATTATAATAATAAAATGCAAGATTAGATAGCAAATTTGAAAATCACTAGACAGGACTGATGGAAGTCTCAGACTATAATAGCCAAAATGAGGATGATATGAAGTTTTGTTTGGAAAATATATGCAAAAATTTATAAAAATGATTTATTTTAAAAAAGAAAAGAATTCGCTTGAATTGCACTTAAACAGTGCAGTCCTAGGTGTGTCTACTCAGAGGTTATACAGTCGTACCTCGGAAGTCAAATGGAATCCGTTCAAGAAGTCCATTTGACTTACCGTATTTTTCAGCCCATAGGGCGCACCGGCCCATAGGGCGCACCTAGTTTTTTGGGGGGGAAATAAAGAAAACAATTTTTATTTCCCCCCCCCAGGTGCGGGGCTGGGGTGGGGGAAGCCCGAGCTTCCCCCGACCCCAGCCCCCAGAACAGGCTGCTATCCGCAAGCCTAGGGAGCCCGGCGGGAAGTCGTGCCGGTCTCCCCAGGCTTGCGGATAGCTTCCTGAAGCCTAGAGAGCGAGAGGGGTCGGTGCTCCATAGGACGCACACACATTTCCTCTTCATTTTTGGAGGGGAAAAAGGTGCATCCTATAGGGCAAAAAATACGGTATTTTATTTTATTTGTATGCCGCCTTTCAACAGTTAAAACAATGCTCAAGGTGGCTTACAATATGAAAAGATTTACATTACAAATATAGCAAAATAGTCATAAAAATAAATAAAACACATTAAAAACTACATAACCAAACTGGACAATTTCCACATAAAAATAAAGATACAAAAAATTAATATCAGCAACAACTCCAAACAAAACTTCCCCAAACTACCCCTGTCCTTGATGGGCAGCAGCCACAGCAGCAGTCCTTATGAGGCCTGTCATGCCCCGCCCTAGGTTATGTGGTGAGTGTCAGGACAGGGGCCCTCAGGCGTTCAGCCCGGGAGTCCTCCTGGGCTTTTCGAAACATTCAACTTTCAAAGTGCAGCTTCCTGCAGCCAATCAGAAGCCGTGTAAAGTCCCGTCAGACGTTCGGCTTCCAAAAGAACATTCAAAAACCGGAACACTCACTTCTGGTTTTCGATCATTCAGGAGCCGAAACATACGAGTTCCAGGGCATTTGAGAACCAAGGTACAACTGTATTCCTATCTACTAACACTTTTGTTTTTATAAGATTTGCAGCATTGGAGTTTGTTGTTGATGCACCCCAATCCATCAGATATTGCAGTTAAAATAATATTGGCTGTTGCAAAAGCCTCAGGGAGATGCATGCACCGTGTAAAAACCATTTCTAGTTTTGCTTCCCAACTTTAAGCCAAACGGGCACGTTAATCTCTGATCTCAGTTGATTTAGGGCAACTGAAAATACTTGTTTCCAAAACCCGCATTGCTGTGTGCAATTCATCCTGAATTGAAGCATTTGCAGGATGCGGGCGAGAATAGGGAACTCAGGGTGTTCTGGCTATGTGAACAGCATGTCCAAATAATGGTGCAAATTGGCCACAAAGTGTTAACCATCCGTGAGCCTCTCAGCTGGCAGCATCTGTTGTCCAACAAAGGAAGGAGGGTTGTTAAGCGGGCCAAAGAACTTGCAATGAATGAAAAGGTTACCCCAGGAATCTCCAGCATTGGTGGTTCCATGTGGACACATAGCCTCCTCTGTTACACTTACAATAATCGAGAAGCTGCTGGTATCTCCCCGTGCAACTGTCCACATGTTTGAGAGGTCTTCCTTGCACACTAGGAACATAGGAACCTGCCTTATAGCGAGTCAAATTATTGGTCCATCTAGCGCAGCTTTGTCTACACTGACCTCGGAGATGCTGGCGATTCAGCCTGGGACCTTTTACACGCAGAGCAGTTTTTGTCTTACTGCAAAACCATGGCTCTTCCCCACTGAGAGCCAGAATTTGAGCACGTGCCCCTAATGCTTTGGAATACTCTCCCCCCCCCCGGCCTCCTTTTAACTCTGCTGCCTCTTGTCTTTTCACGCTGACCTCAGACGATCAATCTTCTGAGAAAGGTAGGTTCACTGCCTGTTCCTGGAGCGAGCCAGCTGTGACTTTCCCTGCACGTAAAGAGCTTGTCGAATAAAACAGCTTTATTCGACCAAAGCCAACCATGAAGCAGATCCAGATTACAGGAAGCTCAGAATAGTTTGTGTGCCATATGTACATTTGCCGGTACCGTTTTCTGTCATTGGTTTTGCTTCCAATTCCCCCCCCCCCCAAAAAAAAATACATCAACTGGACACATTGCAACAAAGAAGGTGATAGCGTAGTTTTGAAAGGGTAGGCATGGGGAGGTTTTCAGAATTTCCTGTGCAAGCTTGTGTTAACAAGTTCACAATTTAGCAGAGTAACATTCCCCTTTTTAAACTTGCAGCGGATGCGTTTGCTCAGGCTCGCTAAAGCCTCTATAATAACTGTTCTGGTATTTTCCCCTTATTCCCTCATAAAAGATAAGACATGACACAGTCTTCTATATAAGTATAAAAAGGTTTACTCACACATCATTCTTTTCACAATAGGATCCCAGAAGGGCAGACTTAGCTTAGAAAAGTAACACACACCTGGAAACTATCTCATATGGAGACAGTCCCTTTGTCCTCTCTTGGCTGGAGGCCAAGAGAGCATCTTTGGCTAAGCAGATGTTGTTTCTTCGACGAAAGTAGTGACAGAGAGAGGGATGGCTGCCCTGCCCTGTGCTTTTGTCGTTACCTGCACAGGTGAGGCCACACCCACCTCTAGTCACATGCAGAGGAAGTCTGTCCTAGCCCAGAAGGAAACAGGAAGTTTACCTGCTGGCTGGACAAACATTCCTCCCCATGTGTAAACATGTGCTGTCTAGGAATGATGTACTTGACTGCTCTTGTGTTTCATATCCCACAAGCAGCAGCAGTAGCACTCCTTTATAGAGTCTGTCAGGCCCCTAAGCCAGGTGGAGAGAAGCAGGGCAGGGGCCTTCACACGCACCCCGTAGGTCAGTCAGTCTCCCCCTTCAGGCTGCTGTTCAGAGGCGAAGCTGACTCCTGACCCATGACACACTTTCGGCCTTTATCTGGCTGGCCGCTGTGAGAACAGGATGCTGGACTAGATTGGCCTGATCCTGCCAGACTCTTCTTATGTCCTTTGGGAGGCTGGCAAAGAGGCAATCTCTGCACAAGAGAGCAAACCTGCGAATGCTGGTCTCGCCCACAGCCCTGTCTAAGGTGGGTGGTGGGCTTGATTCAGAAAGGCTCTGGGGCGTGATGCCATTGCAGTGCGAAAAGGGCCAGTTGATTTACTCCTCAATCGAATTTCCCTCGCTTCCCACGCCAGCCCAGGTCCGTTTGTATCCCTGTCCAGCTTGTTAATTAGTGGATTTGAACAGGGTTTGCTGCACAAAGAGACCTTTAGCGTGACAAAGCAGAGAGGGGAGAAGCCCTGCGTTTCCTCTTAATATGCCCCCGGGGACTCTAATGTCAATCTTGTTTAATTTTCCTTAGCTATTATTTGCTGAGCGTTTTTTTTTAACTGTGTAATTTTTGTGCTAATCACATGGATTAAGCCCCTGCCGTTTCTGAAAAGTGATTGTGTTTCTCCTCGGTGCTTTTGTTAACGCAGTAGGTAATTTCCTGCTGAAGGAGGGAGTGCTGCTTTCTCCCTTTCCTTCTCCCCCTTTCTGACTTTTTTGGACTTGCTCCCTCCAAGAAAAGAGCAACTCCTGAAGGTTTTAAGCCTGCCGGGCAGGGTGTTGGTTCTTTTCTGACTTAATGGCTGCGCAGCATCTAGTGTTCCAGGCGATTTATAAATAAATGTTATTTTTAAAAAGGCTCGGGGGCTAGCTGTTCATTCCAGCGTTTCAGCTCCTGGTGCCGTTTGCTTTCAGTCTCTCTGTGGACCCTGGCATGGTTGTTCCTTAAGTGACAAAAGTCAGAAATTCAGTTGGGAAAGGAGGAGGAGGAAATAATTTTGATTGGGGCTGCAAATGATATGATGCAGGATAGCTCAGGCAAAGGGACATGGGTGGCGCTGTGGGTTAAACCACAGAGCCTAGGGCTTGCTGATCAGAAGGTCGGCAGTTCGAATCCCTGCAACGGGGTGAGCTCCCATTGCTTGGTCCCAGCTCCTGCCAACCTAGCAGTTCAAAAGCATGTCAAGTGCAAGTAGATAAATAGGTACCGCTCTGGCAGGAAGGTAAACGGCGTTTCCGTGCGCTGCTCTGGTTCGCCAGAAGTGGCTTAGTCATGCTGGCCACATGACCCAGAAGCTGTACGCTGGCTCCCTCGGCCAATAAAGTGAGATGAGCGGCGCAACCCCAGAGTCGGCCACGACTGGACCTAATGGTCAGGGGTCCTTTTACCTTTACCTTTTAGCTCAGGCAAAGCATGGGACCCACATGCAGTACAGCAGTTCAGTACCCCTCCCCTCCCCCGTGCCCCGGGTTTCATGCAAAAACACCAAAGATACAAAATGAATTGTCTTTTGGTATATCGCACTGTCGTCTTCGTTCATCTGCCTCTCTTATCTTTTTCTTTCTAAGCAGAAGACTGTGATTGCGAAGGATACTTCAATGGGCAATATATAGGTGAGGAGCTGGTGGTCTGCAGCCCACTCTGTCCTTGGTTGTGGGTATCATATGTACATTTGCTACTTACATAATAAAAACAATTTATTCCTTATACCCCTCCTATCTGACTGGGTTGCCCCAGCCACTCTTGGTAGCTTCCAGGATAATATACAAACACAGCAAAACATCAGGTGCTAAAAGCTTCCCGATAAAAGCTTCAGGTATACTGAGCCTTGGCCCAGTATACCTGAAGGAGCGTATCCACCCACATTGTTCAGCCTGGACACTGAGGTCCAGCGCTGAGGGCCTTCTGGTGGTTCCCTCCCTGCGAGGTGAGGTTACAGGGAACTAGGCAAAGGGCCTTCTCGGTAGTGGCACCCGCCCTGTGGGATGCCCTCCCATCGGATGTCAAGGAAATAAACAACTATCTGACTTTTTATAAGACATCTGAAGGGAAGTTTTAACGTTTGATGTTTTATCATGTTTTTAATATTCTGTTGGGAGCTGCTCAGAGTGGCTGGGGAAACCCAGCCAGATAGGCAGGGTATAAATAAATAGTTGTTGTTGTTGTTGTTGTTGTTGTTGTTGTTGTTGTTGTTGTTGTTGTTATGATTACAAGTTGCTTTTGTTTTACATGCTTGCTTTTGTATTGCAATTTATTGTATTTGCGTTAATGCATTTTACAAATGAGGCAAGCCACAAAACGTTGCAGCATTGAAGTGCTTCTGGACAGGATTCCGGCTTAGTCAGTCACATTTTCTCCCAGGATATGCCATCCCATTTCCCTTTCACCCGCTCCCCCAGCAACATTCAGCCAGCATTCTGTGGCCACTGGGAGTAGCTTTTTGGGCTGGTTTTGGGGCTTTCCCCTTCCTTAAGAATTGGGTTTTTTTTTTTTTTTGTAGTTCAGAACCTTGAGCCTGTTGGGGGTCCCCAACCCATCGGATCAAACTTGGTGACAACGATGTTCTTTTTGGCTTTGCAGCTGGCTTGAGACGGAGTTTCCGGCTGAGTCGAAAGGAGAAGCAAAATGGCCAAAGTGAAGCCAAGCAGGTTGAACAGCCTCACCCCTCGGAGCTCCTCACCTACGAGGAAGTGGTGAAATACCAGCAGCAGCCAGGAGAAAGAAAGAGGCTGGTGGTTTTGATTGGTGAGTTATTCTGTGAGGAAAAGGCTATCGCTGGTGTTATGTACTGAAGTTCTCACCCTGGGCCAGCAGGGGGATACTGTAGATAGTTTTCACTCAGGTCCACATATGCAAATAAGGGATTGAAAGTGACGTTCAGTGATTGGATAGTTACAGAAAATGGTTACTGTTGCGTTCTAGTGGAGCTCTATATAAGCAGGTTGGCTGAACCCTTCAGTTCAGTTCTGTTCTGGCCTGTGAATAAACAAGAGCTGTTTGAAGAATCACTGTGTCGTCTGATATGTTCACCCACAACTTAACAGCTGCCTTGCCCAGCGGCTTTATTTCTGAAATAAAGATATTCTGGAGCCCAAGACCAGCCTTTCCCAAACCTCTGAGAAGTGGAGAATAAATCTTGGGGGGGTTGTGCCTGAGGTGGTGTGTGTATATATATATATATATCTGTATCCATATACAGTGGAACCTCGGTTGTCGAACGTAATCCATTCCGGAAGACCGTTCGGCTTCCAAGACGTTTGACAACCGAGGCGCAATGAGCAGTCGGCAAAATCAATGGAGAAAAATGAGAAACGTGCCTCAGAAGCCGTTCGACTTCTGAGGCACGTTAAAAAATGGAAGCATTTACTTCTGGGTTTTCGGTGTTCGGCTTCTGAAATGTTCGGCAGCCGAGAGGTTCCACTTGTATATAGAGAGATTCACTCAAAAAAAGCCTTGTTTCACTATTCAAAGAGGACTGGAAGTTGGATCAACCTTAACTGGAGCCCAGGTAGTCTCAAAGAAGCAGTGCTTTTACATCGGGCTTTGCTAACTGGGAGTTTTGGACTATAATTCCCATCAGTCCCTGAGGCACCCCAGGCATGTTGGGCCTACAGTTGCCAAGCAGCCTCCAGGGTTGTCAAGGCTGGCAGATTAACTTTTTTTGCAGATTTCTTCAGTGATGGGTCTTTAAAATACGGGTTTTGGGTGTGAGGAATTCAAATCTGCTAGCATTTTTGTGACTGGAAAACATTTAGCTTGGTAAATCTATGTTTGATTAAAGAGCACATAAATTGTTCTTGGAAAACCATTTTTTAAAAAAAAAATCACCTTCTGAAAACATCAAGTAATGCTAAATAGTAATAGCTAATGATAATAGTAATAATACTATATAATGGCAGGTACTTAGCAATCATTTTTAATGCTTTCTATGCAATTTTACACACATTTTACTTACCAAGCAAAACTAAGTTAGATTAATTTAACCAGTGCTATTTTTCTAGAAAAAGAGGTGCCAGAACTCACCATGAACTCACCTTGTTCTTTTATAATGGCAATGGCACCCACATGAGAGGTGCCTGAGTTCTGGTGAGTTCCTCCTGGGGAAAAAAGCCCTGAATTGAACCCAAATATTTTTTTTTAATTCCCAAGGCACGTTACAACTTTTTTTAGCACCCCTCATTTTGGGAATAGGAAAGTTGAAAAATTCAACACGCCCCAACACGGCAGGCTGTGTGTGGTGTGCTCACATGCAGGCCTGTCCACTTAGTTCCTCACTGCCACCCTTCAATATCTGCTGCCTGAGGCGGTTATCTCACTCAGCCTAACGGTAGGGCCGGTCCTGCCAGACTTGGAGCTGAATGAGTGCAGGGTTTCTGCAGCTTCTAGGACACCCCTTTCTTCCAGCTCAGGAGGAAGGGTCGTTGCGGGTGGCGAGCGAAAATGTGGAAGCCAGACGATGTCCAGAACTTTGTCTTAGCCACTGATGGAGACTAGAATTCCTTTAGTCTCCCCCTCTTTCTTTTTTCCTTTCTCCTGTGATGGAACTCCTATTTGGGGACTTCCCTGGCTTTTTTCTGGCCCATGTAGGACCAGTCTGGCTAGTTAGCCTTGGTGAAGACCTGATGTTTTCATCCCCAAAAAAGTTTTTGATTTGAGTTCCCATTGAAATGAGGCTGCATTTTAATGTTTTAATGTTGTATTTTAATCTTGTTTTTAAGTTGTATTTCAATCAATTTGTTTTTATATTGGTTGTTAGCCACCCTGAGCCTGGTCTTGGCTGGGGAGAGCGGGATATAAATAATTTTTTAAAAACTATTATGATTATGGTTACAGTGGTGCCCCGCAAGACGAATGCCTCGCAAGACGGAAAACCCGCTAGACGAAAGTGTTTTCCGTTTTGGAGGTGCTTCGCAAAACGAATTTCCTATGGGCTTGCTTCGCAAGACGAAAAAGTCTTGCGAGTTCCTGCGGGGTTTTTTTCCTTTCCCCCCTCTTTTTCCCAAGCTGCTAAGCCGCTTATCAGCTGATCCTAAGCCGCTAAGCCGCTTAACAGCTGATCTGCTAAGCCCCTTAACAGCTGACCCGCTAAGCCGCTAAGCCGCTTATCAGCTGATCCGCTAAGCCGCTAAACCGCTTATCAGCTGATCCGCTAAGCCCGCTAATGGGCTTGCTTCGCAAGACGAAAAAAACGCAAGACGAAGAGACTCGCGGAACGGATTCTTTTTGTCTTGCGAGGCACCACTGTATTATGAGGATCCTGGGTGCAGACCTGTTCCTGACCTGTTCCTTTCGGCTCTGTCTTCTGTAAGGTACCCCTGTGCTTTTTGTTCAGTCGCAGTGATACACCTTCTCTCTCTGACCTCTCAGGTTCTTTGGGGTCCCGTTTGAATGAGCTCAAGCAGAAGGTGGTGGCAGAGAACCCGCAGGAGTATGGCGTTGCCGTGCCACGTGAGTAAACCCCGCTTTTCTTTTCTTTTCCATGGCAAAATGCACCTCCCGCCTCGCCCCAGCACCTCCACCGTTCATGCCAAGCCGTTCATTACAGTCTTGTCAGGTGAAATGTGCATTTGGCAGACCTGAGAGGGAAGGCTCCCACTGCAATCTATAGCTGTAGAAAGAGCCGGGAGCAGTGAGCAAGAAACTGGAATGAGTGGGGGGGGGGTTGAGAGAGAGAAAGAGGAAAGGGAAAGCGAGAGGGAGAGGGAGAGAGAGAGAATGAGTGAGAGAAAAGAGGGGAAAGAAAGAAAGAAAGGGAATGAGAGAAAGAGGGAGAAGGAGAGAGGGAGAGAGAATGAGAGGGAAAAAAGAGGGAGGGAAAAGAAAGAAAGAGCGAGAAAGAAAGGGGGGAATGAGAGAAAAAGAAAGAGGGGATAGAGAGAGGGAAGGAAGGAAGGAAGGAAGGAAAGAAAGAAAGAAATAAAGAAAGGGAGGGAGGGAGAGAGAGAGAGAGAGAGAGAGAATGAGAGAAAGAGGGAGGGAGAGAGAAAGAGAGAAAGAAAAAGGGAGGGAAAAGAAAGTAAGAGAAAGAGAGAAAGAAAAAGGGAGGGAAAAGACAGAGAGAGAGAGAGAGAGAGAAAGAGAAGAAACAAAGAAAGAAAGGAAAGAAAGAAAGAAAGAAAGAAAGAAAGAAAGAAAGAAAGAAAGAAAGAAAGAGGGAGAGACAGAGAGAGAGAATCAAAGGCACCTCCCACCCACCCAGTCATTAAGGAGAGATAGGGACACGGGTGGCGCTGTTGTCTAAACAACTGAGCCTCTTGGGCTTTCCGATTGGAAGGTCAGTGGTTCGAATTCCCGCAACGGAATGAGCTCCCATTGCTCTGGCCCGCCTCCTGCCAACCTAGCAGTTCGAAAGCACGCCAGTGCAGGTAGATAAATAGGTACCACTGCAGCAGGAAGGTAAACGGCGTTTCTGTTCACTCTGGTTTCCGTCACGATGTCCCGTTGTGCCAGAAGCGGTTTAGTCCTGCTGGCCACATGAGCCGGAAAGCTGTCTGTGGGCAAACGCCGGATCCCTCGGCCTAAAAGCGAGATGAGCGCTGCAACCCCATAGTCGCCTTTGACTGGACTTAACCATCCAGGGGTCCTTTACCTTTTAAGGAGAGATGTATTAAAATTGCTCCATTTAAAGGTCTGGAAAACAAACAAGTGAATGATTCTCAAATGCAGTGGCAGAGGAAGGGGGTGCGGTCCACCCCAGGTGTCATCACTGAGGGGTGTGTGTGATAAAATGAGTTTGAAAAATAAATAAAAATTGGGCTCACAAAACTTTTTAGGAGTGACATGGAAATGGCAGCGTGGGACTTGCGCCTGCCTACTGCCTCTCCCTCAGCAACTCTACAGCTGAGGGGGAGGTGGCAGAGAGGCTCCAAGCGCAGGAGAGGCTTGCCCCGCCCACAAGGGCATATCGCCCCGCCCCCGGCTGCAGGACACGCCCCTGCACCAGGCACCCGAGTGGCTAGCTGCACCACTGCTCAAATGCAAACCTTAATATTTTGAAGCCTCAGTTTCCCCGTGAATTATGTTCGCACACAACTTGCCACACTGGGAGCGAGTGGCGGCGAGAGTGTGAAACTGCTTCAAAGGGCCGCTGAATTGGGATGATGGATGACTTGCTATTAAGCCATCCATCCGTGGCAGATGACAGAAATAATTATCCCAGAATGTCTTAAATAAGTGCTGCGTATGCACGCAAGCCTCATAACTCAGCAAACCCCCACCCCCGGCCACTGCGGATGATTTGAAAGCTGTGCACAGATGGGTCCTTCGTCTCTTGGGATCCCAAATGCAGAAACTGCCTTCTACCTTAGAAGGGCTTGTAGGCACACCTGAGCAGAGACACCGTTTGTGCCAAGCGTGTGTATGTTTTGTGTGCACGCACGTGGGGCACTTCTTGCCCCCAGAGATTCTCCTTGGCTTGTTTGCTGCGATTTTCGCTGCGCTCATCAGAGTGTGCCTGGTCCCGAGAGGTTTTTTTAAACAGAGTTGGCGTGGAGGTGGTATTTCAGCTGCCAAGCATCTGTCTCGGTTGGCCTCGCTGCTCCCACGGGGATTGTAAGAGGGGAAGGGGAGCAGAGGGTCATCCCGTCTCTCTCCACAAGCACCTCACAGACCCATGTCCATGCCTGTGTTCTTCAACCTTGGGTCCCCAGATATCATTGGATGACTTCTTCTTCTTTGGCGATCACTCGTAACCGAGTAAGATTGTCTTCCATAAACACGGTTTTAAAAGTGGGTCTGTAAGTGACTGTGGAGGCCAATTCTGGATCCACACGTCCTTCCACAGTGGGGACATAGGTTTCCAGGCGGGAGTTGATCACGGTGAGGGTTTGCCAAGCGTGCCTTCCTCTTTGCACGTTTCTCTCTTTTGTCCTGAGTTTGAGCGTCTTCAAAGCCCATGACACCTTTGGTAAAGGCGGTTCTCCGATTGGAGCACTCGCAGACCAGTGTTTCCCAATTGTTGGTGTTTATACTACATTTTAAAAGATTTGCCTTGAGAGAGTCTTTTGTTGACCACCAGCATTACGCTTTCCATTTTTAAGTTCAGAATAGAGTAGTTGCTTTGGAGGATGATAAACAGGCATCCGCACAACATGACCAGTACAACGAAGTTGATGTTGAAGAATAATTGCTTCGACATCGGTGATCTTTGCTTCTTCCAGTACATTGGCATTAGTTCACCTGTCTTCCAAGTGATGTGTAAAAATTTTCGGAGACACCGTTGTCAGCGGTGTCCTTGGACTACAGCTCCCATCATCCCTCACCTTTGGCAAAGCTGGTTGGGGATGATAGGAGTTGTAATCCAATTTTGGGCACCTCAATTTAAGAAGGATGAGCTGGAACGTGTGCAGAGGAGGGCGATCAGGATTGGCAAGGGTCTGGAAACAAAGCCTTATGAGGAACGGTTGAAGGAGCTGGGTACGTTTAGCCTGGAAATGAGGAGACTGAGAGGAGATACATTAGCCATCTTCAAATATCTCAAAGGCTGTCACATGGAAGAGGAACAAGCTTGTTTTCTCCTGCTCTGGAGTGGAAGACTTGAACCAACGGCTCCCAGTAACAAGAAAGGAGATTCCAACTCAACTTCAGAAAGAGCTTTCTGACAGTAAGGGCTGTTTGACAGTGGAACGGACTCCCAGGGAGGTGGTGGACTCTCCTTCCGTGGAGGTTTTTAAGCAGAGGTTGGGTGGCCATCTGCCATGGATGCGTTAGCTGAGATGCCTGCATTGCAGGGGGGTTGGACCAGATGACCAGAACTCTACAATTCTACGATTCTTGAATATCAGCAGACAAAAGGTTGGAAAATTCGGACCTGCAGAGCCCACGTTGCTGTGGGGCAGGAACGATGCAGAGGGCAGGTGCCTACAGGGCAGAATAAGTCTGAATGGCTTGATCTGATGGAATCCAACACCATTTGGAAGTTCCACATCGCTGGGTTAAACTATGCAAAGCCACCTCTTGCAAAACTCAAGCAGTGGGGTTTTTTTAGTGTTTTTTTGCAAGGATTGTAAACAAAACAAAACAAAACCCCATGCCCAACACACTGCAGTTCCCTGATCCTAATTCCATCACTCCTGCCTATAATTTAAAAAATATGTTGTTGTTTTTTTTAAAAAAGAACATTAGATGCACCCACTTACTTAACATCACATGCTCAGCCTATAAAAGGGTTTGGATGTAAGTACAGGGGCTTCTCTTTCCAACTTTCCTTTCTTTTTTTGCCCCTTAAAATGAGCCGCTCCCCTTCTTATCACCTGCTTTTGATTTTGAAGCCTTCCTCTTTTTTGCATCAGCATTTTGTGCTTTTCAAAACATCGATAATAATAATAATAATAATAATAATAATAATAATAATAATAATAATTTTTTTATATCCCGCCCTCCCCAGCCGAAGCCGGGCTCAGGGCAGCTAACAACAATAAAATAGTACAAAAGTACAGCACAAACAGCACTCTAAAATCATTCATTATAAAATTAATTCAAATCAAGCCACTGGCAACCATTGGGCCACAGCTCCGCGAAGATTGCCGAGGGGGGGGGGAGTCAGGCTGTGCCCTGGCCAAAGGCCTGGTGGAACAGCTCTGTCTTGCAGGCCCTGCG
Organism: Podarcis bocagei; assembly: GCF_964188305.1. Taxonomy (NCBI): domain Eukaryota; kingdom Metazoa; phylum Chordata; class Lepidosauria; order Squamata; family Lacertidae; genus Podarcis; species Podarcis bocagei. The sequence goes on from NC_138138.1 coordinate 20,092,418, forward strand.
GAAAGATGTCAAGTCCCGCAGGGCCCTAGTCTCTTGTGACAGAGTGTTCCACCAGATCGGAGCCACAGCTGAAAAAGCCCTGGCTCTAGTTGAGGCCAGCCTAACTTCTCTGTGGCCTGGGATCTTCAAGATGTTTTTATTTGAAGACCGTAAGTTTCTCTGTGGAGCATACCAGGAGAGGCGGTCCCGTAGGTACGAGGGTCCTAGGCTGTATAGGGCTTTAAAGGTTAAAACCAGCACCTTAAACCTGATCTTGTACTCCACTGGGAGCCCGTGCAGCTGGTATAGCACCGGGTGAATGTGATCTCGCAGCGAAGACCTCGTAAGGAGTCTCGCTGCAGCATTCTGCACCTGCTGGAGTTTCTGGGTCAGTCTCAAGGGCAGCCCCACGTAGAGCGAGTTACAATAATCCAGTCTGGAGGTGACTGTCGCGTGGATCACAGTGGCTAGGTCAGGATGAGAGAGGTAGGAAGCCAACTGCTTAGCCTGGCGGAGATGGAAAAATGCTGCCTTTGTTATAGCTGCAATCTGTGCCTCCATGGAAAGGGAGGTGTCGAAGATTCTTGGCAGAGGGCTGCTGCTGCTGTTTTATTCAACACAAAATTCTATAGTGAGCGGGGAGGCAGATTGCTTGCTTTGGTCCTAAATGCATTAGGATGGGTTGGGGTTTGAGGGTGGTCCAATAATCTGGCTTTCAACCGCTGCCGAAGAACAAGGCGATGGCGGCGGCAGCAGCGGCAGCGGGAACTTCCTGATACGATTCTGAAGCTGCTGGAATTAAATCAGAGCAGCAACGTTGGGAGAAATTTGCCGCCGCTGATGGAGGTGTTGAATAATTGAAACATTTGTAAGGCACCGAACTTGGCTATAAAATGTGAAAACCGTTTTGGGAGCCAACAAGGAGATTATATAAATGTCCACGGTGTGAGGCCAGATGCAGAATATCATTTCTGGCATCAGTAAAGTCCATAGAGAAATATCTCATGGCTGCTGAGTACTAGGCTGGAATATAACCAGGGGGGAGTGGGGAGGTGGTAACTACAACCCCCCAGCCTTATTTATTCTTTTGGCCTAATTTATGGGGGTGTATGAAGGAGGAGAAAGGGTGCCAATCAGACCCTGATGGATTACTTTTGATACAACATGACCGCCCACTGAAAAAACGCTTCCCGTTCCCGAGGTGCGGTGTGTTCTGTGCTATGAAAAAATAAAATTTATCCACCAAGAGGAGCTAGATCAGTGGTTGCCAACCTTTTTTTGGCCATGCCCCACCTAAGCATCTCTGAAATCCTGATCTCTCTACCCCGCCGTGACATATAATTCTTATTACGCTCGAGTTGCAAACGTGATCTGTGAGGGATGCACGTTCGCAACCTGCGTCTGCGCATGCGTGGGTTGCGAATCGGCGCTTCTGTGCATGCACAAAGTGTGATTTAGCGCTTCTGCGCATGCACGACTTCCAAAACCCGGAAGTACTTCCGAGTTTTGGCCATCCGCAACCTGAAAAAACTCAACCTGAAGCAGATGCAACATGAGGTATGACTGTATTCAAAAGTGAACTATTCACGTGGAGGAAGCCTGAAAGGCCATTAACTTGGTCTAAACAAGCTTCCAAATTGCCCCCCCTTAAAAATCACATTTCCCCTTGGTGGGGCATGTGCCCCGTGTTGGGGACCACAGAGCTAGATTCTGCAACATTCCACCCAGGCCAGGACTTTTTTCCAGCTGGAACTCACCGGAACTCAGTTCCAGCACCTCTTAGGTGGGCGCCATTACCATCGTAAGAGAATAAGGGAGGCGTTCATGGTGAGTTCCGGCATCTCTTTTTCTAGAAAAATAGCACTGCATAGAACCATAGAATTATAGAGGTGGCAGGGACCCCGAGCGTCATCTAATCCAAACCCCTGCAATGTGGGACTCTCAAGTAAGGCATCCATGACAGATGACCATCCAACCTCTGCTTGAACATCTCCCGGGAAGGAGAGTCCACCACCTCCCGAGGGAGACCGTTCCACTGCCAAACAGCTCTTAGATCTTCCTCATGTTTAGTTGGAATCTCCTTTCTTGTAACTTGAATCCAGTGGTTCGAGTGCTACCCTCCGGAGCAGGAGAAAATGAGCTTGCTCCATCTTCTATGTAACAGCCCTTGAGATAATTGAAGATGGCTATCATCTCTCTTCCCAGTCTCTTTGTTACCAGGCAAATCAAGGGAAACTGTACACAGACTAGACCTGTGACTCCATGGGCAGCTGTGAGTCCAAAATGTTCCCTGAGGCAGTTGCCTCACTTTGCTTCATGTGTGGGCCGTCCCTGGCGTCCCACTTAATAATAAAAGCAGAAAGAAGACCAAGCAGACATAATGAAAGCTTTCCATCAATTCAGAGTACAGTGGTACCTCGGGTTAAGTACTTAACTCGTTCTGGAGGTCCGTTCTTAACCTGAAACTGTTCTTAACCTGAAGCACCACTTTAGCTAATGGAGCCTCCCGCTGCCGCCGCGCTGCCGGAGCACAATTTCTGTTCTCATCCTGAAGCAAAGTTCTTAACCCGAGGTACTATTTCTGGGTTAGCGGAGTCTGTAACCTGAAGCGTCTGTAACCTGAAGCTTAAGTAACCCGAGGTACCCCTGTACAGTCTTAAATGTATGGGGCGGAGGGGAGGATGGCGTTGCAAAAAGAAAGAAAAAACGTTTTCAGATACTGTCTCTTGTGGAGTTTGGAACTAACAGGGTTAAAACTCACTGGTGTCCTGTATCTGGAACTGGGAGGAGCTGGGAGGAGCTCCATGCAGAGAAGTGCGTCACAGGATGTTGTTCTGACGCTCTTCAGATCTGTCTCTGCAACGGACAGAGAAGCAGCTCAACTTAGAGGCTGCTGTGAGAGTGCTTTTGGAAAGCACGGAGAATGGCTGAAGTTTCTGATGTTGTCTGATGGAACTTTATTGCTCTGTAAATAAAGCTACTAGAGATAAGGACGGACTGTCTCTGGACTGATTTATCCCTTTTCCTCACACGGAAGCAGGACCGCTGCTACTCTGCAATTTCTTTGGCCAGGTCAGGGTGAAAGCAGAGCCTACGCCAAGGGAGCGCTGCCTGGACCCAAAGATTTATTTCTCCAAAGGTTATGGATGGTCCGCGTTTCCTGATAAGTGTGAGAAGGGAGGAAGGCTGCCAGCTGTGAGCTGCTGTGATCTCCTGCCAGGAAGGGCAGTGAGGAATGCTGGTGATCGGAGCCAAGAGCCATGAGTGACGGCTGCTGCTTCGGAGGTCCAGTTTGTGAGTACGCTTGAAGCCCTGGGGGGAGGAGATGGCTGCTCAGGCACAGCAAGGCCATGAGAGCTACCCCAGTGAAAGGCTGCATGGGGCCAATTGGGAGGCCTGGAGTAAGAGCATGCACCGCTGGCTGGCAGAAAGGAAGCTGTGGGACTGCACCCAGGCCGATCCAGTCTTTGCCCAGTCCAGTGAGAGGTCTGCAAAAGCTTCTGAAGCAGACGTGGCTGCTCTGGAGAGAGAGCAAAGGGTGCTAGCCATTTTAAGGGCCAGTGTTGATACTTGGCTGTTGCCAAAGCTCCAAGGGAGGAAGCCCTGGGTCGCGTGGCAGGCACTGAAGATGGCATGTCAAGCCTTAGTGGGAGCCACACCAGAGGGGGCTGAAAGTTGCCCAGAGAATGCCCTATGTCTAGAGGGGGCTGGAGCTGTTTTGGGAAGCTGTGCTTCGACACGTCTGTGTGATGGACTGTGTGCTGGAGAGGGGCTGAGAGCTGGGAAGAGGAAGGCAGTGGCAGGCTGTTCCTTAGGCAGCAGAGCACCCAAGAGTGGGGGTGCAGGCCAGACAAGCCGTTCCAAGAGCTCTGCGAAAGCCAAAGTCTCCAAGAGTTGTTTGTGCTTTGAGGCGTCGTCCAACAGCGCTGGGAAGCATCCGCTAGAAGCCCAGGCTGCCAAGGACACCAGCTGGCGTGGAATGTCAACAAAGCAGGTTCCCAGGGCCGGTTCTCACCAAAGACGTGGGAAAGCAGCAGGCCAAAACAAAGACAAGGCGTCTTATCACCTCACAGCTGCGTTGGTCTGTCTGGGAAGCAGCGAAAACCCTAGTCGGGGGAAGGCTGTGGCCATGGCAACCAGGAAGGACACTGACAGTGGGGGTGCAACCAACGCCATGGCATCTTTGGAAAACAGCCAAAGCAACAGTTTTTCTTTTGTTGTCGACAGTGGAGCGTCACATTGCCTCGTGAATTCCAGAAATCTCCTGAGGAACTGCAAGACAGTTAAAACTGCACGCTCTGTTATTTTAGCAGATGGGTCAAAAAGACCTCTGACTGAATCTGGATCTTTGTTTTGCTCCTTTCTAGGTTGTGAAGTGCCAGCTTATTTTGTCCCTGAACTTGCCCATTCTCTTTTGAGTGTGTCAGCATTATTGGCTATTGGAATTGATGTTCTGTTCTCTAATAATTTATGCTCTTTTTACAGGGATGGGAAGAAGATCTACAGCGTTGGGAGGAAAGACAAGCTCTTTCTGGTGGAGCTGCCCATTGAAAATGGGGCTGGTGGGAAAATGGGGCTGGTGGAAAATGTGGCTAGTGGAGAGTCCATTGATGATGCCCAAGTGCAGTGTGCTAATGTCCCACCACACAATGATTGTATTCATCTGTGGCACAGGAAATTTGGGCACGCAGCGTGGTCGTATGTGCGGAAAGCCGCAGAGAACACAATTGGGTGTAGGTTCAAGGCATGTGACAAATACCTAGATTGTCAAGCTTGTAAGCAATCAAAGGTCACAACATGCACATACCCCAGGTCAGAGAGAAGGACCAGCAAACCCTTTGAACTGGTCCATGCAGATTTGTCAGGGCCCATGCCAACACCTTCTTTAGCTGGGTCGAAATGGGTTCTGATTCTGATTGATGATTTTTCGAAACACACCTGGCTATTTACGCTTAGATGCAAATCAGAAGCAGCTGCACTGATCAGAGATTGGATCACAGCGGTAGAGCTGCGTTTCTCTACCAGGGTGATTTCCTTTCAATCTGATCGCGGGGGGGAATTCACAGGTTCTGCGCTGCAATCGTTTTTCAAGCAGAAAGGTATCAGTCATCGTTTGACTGCCCCCTACTCCCCGCAACAGAACGGGGTGGCGGAGAGGAAGTTTCGCACTTTACAGGAATCAGCGAATGCTATGTTGGCAGACTCGGGTTTGCCACAGCGCTTTTGGGCTGAAAGTTATAAGACAGCATGCTTTGTGCAGAACAGGGTGTTCAATTCAAGTGTAGGAGACACACCGTACTTTCTGCTTCATGGGAAGAAACCGAAGGTGGATTTTTTCCACATTTTCGGTTCGCAGGCTTATGTTTTGGTTCCAAAGGCCATGCGCAGAAAGGGTGAGCCAAGGTCTAGGAAGATGATCTTTGTAGGCTATGAGCCGGGTTCAAAAGCGTGGCGTTTCGCATACCCTACTGGCAACCAGTCTAAGCTGCTTATTAGCGGCAGTGCTGAGTTTTGCGAGCAGAGTGGGTGGAAACGTCTTCACGGGAACCCAGATGTTCTGTTAGACTCAGGTGATGAGGAGGAGGAGGACGAGGCTGAACCTGTTGCTGAGGCGCACGGTCAACAGCCACAGAGTCCAGAGCAGGGATCTCCAAGGCAGAGGCCCCAAACCTCTCCAAAAGGGAGTCCCAAGACCCCTCCACAGGTCTCTGTCAAGTCTGAGCCGAGGAGTGAGCCATCCTCACCAGCAGAACCAGCTGTACGCCCAAAACGGCGCAGCAGGTCAGAGGGGGAGGTTTCTGACACAGGAGATGGTAGGGCTGATCCAGGTGAATCAGGCGCAGGTCCAGAATTCACGCTGAGGAGGTCAGCTAGGTCAACCAAAGGTAAGCCTCCTGAAAGGTATGAAGCCACTAGTGTTTGGGTTGGTGTGGCTAGGTGTGAGCCTGAATCCTTTGAGGATGTTCAGAAGTTGCCTCAGGAAGAAGCTGGCAAATGGCGTGAGGCGATGCAGAAGGAGATGAACTCAATGGAGTCTCTTGGTGTGTTCTCACTCACACAGCTACCGGCCAACCAGCGAGCTGTTAGTTGCAGGTGGATTTACCGCTTGAAACCCACAGAAACGGGAGAACCACAGTACAAAGCGAGATTAGTGGCACGTGGGTTCACACAGAAAAAGGGTGTCCACTTCACAGAGGTCTATTCGCCGACCTCAAGAGCGGAGACTTTGAGAATGCTTTTAGCGATAGCAGCACAGAGAGGTTGGAAGGTGAACCATTTTGATGTAGATGTTGCCTACCTGAATTCAGATCTCCAGGAGGAGTTGTACATGCTTCCTCCTCCAGGGTTTGAAGTCAGTGAGCAAGGAGTCGTGTGGCGGTTGCACAAATCCATCTATGGATTACGCCAATCTGCCAGGAATTGGAATATGTGCCTACATGAAGCCTTAGAAGAGCTAGGTTTTAAGAGGTCTGTTGCAGACAGTTGCCTGTACCTGAAGGGGTCAGGAGAGACACAGGAAGTGATTCTTGTTTTTGTTGATGATATCTTAATGATGTCACAGACTAGTGAGCAGGTGAAGAAGTTTGCTAGGGAGCTTGGAAAGCGGTTTAAGCTGAAGCAGCTTGGGGATGTCAAAACCTACTTAGGTGTTCAAATAGCGAAGACTGAGGATGGTAGCTTTTTGCTTCGCCAGAAAGGTAAGATTGAACAGTTGCTTGGGAAGTTCAGGATGAGTGATTGTGCAGGAGTGAGAAGTCCTATGGAGACTAGTTTTGTGAAGGACAGCCAGCAAGCAGAACGCGCTGTGTTCGAAAATACTGAAGTGTTTCAGTCAGCCCTAGGGAGTTTGTTGTACTTGTCTCAGTGGAGCAGACCAGACATTGCGTTTGCTGTCAATCTGCTCAGTAGAGAAGCTTCAAGTCCTAGTGTGCAAGCCTGGAATGGCATCAAGAGAGTTCTGAGGTATTTGCAGGAAACCAAAGACTTTTGTCTTAGGCTGCCAGCTCAAGGAGAAGTAAAGCTGACTTGCTTTGTGGACTCGGATTGGGCTAACTCTGAAGACCGCAAGTCAGTGTCAGGCCTAGTGGTGAAGTTTGGGGACTCAGTAGTTGGGTGGAGGTCCCGGAAGCAAAGTCTCATAGCGCTTTCATCTACTGAGGCTGAGTTCAGTGCGCTATCAGATGCTTGCAGAGAGCTGGAGTTCTATGTGTGTTTGGTCAAGGAAATCTGTGGAGAGAATTGTCTACCTGTTGTGGTGCATGAAGACAATCAACCTTGCCTCAAATTGGCTGAGACGGGGCAATTCAAGGCGAGGACCAAACATTTGGACATACGTTTCCGGAATGTATGTCAGAGCGTTCATGAGGGGCTAGTTGCTCTGAAATACTGTCCCTCAACAAAGAACCTCGCTGATGGTTTCACAAAACCATTAACCTTCCAGAAGCACGAGGAGTTCTGTGAGGGTCTGTGTATGGGGAAAGCATTGTTGACTGTTGTCTCCAGATGCAGGACAAGAGGGGGTGTGGAGTTTGGAACTAACAGGGTTAAAACTCACTGGTGTCCTGTATCTGGAACTGGGAGGAGCTGGGAGGAGCTCCATGCAGAGAAGTGCGTCACAGGATGTTGTTCTGACGCTCTTCAGATCTGTCTCTGCAACGGACAGAGAAGCAGCTCAACTTAGAGGCTGCTGTGAGAGTGCTTTTGGAAAGCACGGAGAATGGCTGAAGTTTCTGATGTTGTCTGATGGAACTTTATTGCTCTGTAAATAAAGCTACTAGAGATAAGGACGGACTGTCTCTGGACTGATTTATCCCTTTTCCTCACACGGAAGCAGGACCGCTGCTACTCTGCAATTTCTTTGGCCAGGTCAGGGTGAAAGCAGAGCCTACGCCAAGGGAGCGCTGCCTGGACCCAAAGATTTATTTCTCCAAATCTCTTGCCAAGTTCCAAAGCTGCATTGTAAGCTCAATTTTAGTTAGTGTTGTCTTCATTAACTTGCAAATGAAGGGGGGGGGGTTTGGGTTGGCTGTCAAGCGATTTCGCTTCCATCCAGCAAGCTCAACCAAATTTCTGGGGCAGTTCAGTTAACTGACAAGAACACGGTTTAGGAAACCGCGACCAAGGTGAAAGCCGCAGAATGCAGCCCAAGTTAGGAAATCAATTTCCGAAGGGGGAGGGAGGGAGCAACATTAGCTTGAAAAACTGCCTGTCTCCTGCCCACCCGTAAGAGAGTTGGCATCTACATGACTTCGGCTGGAGCCCTGCCCAGAGGACGCAGAGTTAGTGAAGGGCATGCGTTTGCTTTCCCCCCTTGAGTGATTGAAACCCTTCAGACGTTGCATGTGGATAGAAACAAGCCTTTTTAAACAACCACCCCAAACCCCAGTGTACTTTGCAAACAGCAAACTCATTCTCAAGTGCCAAACTTTTATGTAGCCAGAACAACACCGTTCGTGCAAAATGAGGTTGTGTTTGCAGATATACCACGGAGGGTGGGAGAATCACTTTAGATAAAAGCCTAAGGCCCTAAAAGTTAAAGGTAAAGGGACCCCTGGCCATTAGGTCCAGTCATGGCTGACTCTGGGGTTGCGGCGCTCATCTTGCTTTATTGGCCGAGGGAGCCAGTGTACAGCTTCCGGGTCATGTGGCTAGCATGACTAAGCCGCTTCTGGCGAACCAGAACAGTGCACGGAAACGCCGTTTACCTTCCCGCCGGAGCGGTACCTATTTATCTACTTGCACTTTGACGTGCTTTCGAACTGCTAGGTTGGCAGGAGCAGGGACTGAGCAATGGGAGCTCACCCCGTCGCGGGGATTCAAACCACCGACCTTCTGATCGGCAAGCCCTAAGGTCTGTGGTTTAACTCACAGCGCCACCCGTGTCCCTAGGCCCTAAAGGTTAGGAACTCAAAAACAGACCAAAGATCACAGGGCGGTTCACAACGTAGCTCAAGAACGTAGCTGCAGTTGAGGATGGATAATATCGGACATGATATAACAGTAAAAACAGCAGGAAAATCCAGGGTGAACACCCAAAGACTTCGCTGCAGCAGTAACAGGTTCTGGGATGAACATAACATTTGTTAAAGTATGAAATTTACTAGCGCTGCCATTTTATTACGAAATGTCTTCATTTTGGCATTTCCATGCTGCTTTTCTTTTTTTTAAAAAAATATTTATTTGGTTTTTCAAATTAAAGTTTTACAATCATATATCCAACATACAATATAAAAAGAAGAGTCCAAAGAATTTCCTGAACTTCCTTCCTCCCCTTTGTGGGTCCCATTGTTAATCATTTTCTCCCGCATCTTTTATAATAATCCAAATCTTTTACATCTCCATTATGTCCACAATTCACCATTATACTACAAGTGATATTCCAATCCTACTAACGGTTTTAACTGTTTACAACGATTTTTAAGATAAATTATATTCCCCCTCCCCCATTCTTTATTAAAAATTTGGTCTTCCTGATTTCTGATTCTTCTGGTCGTTTTTGCCATTTTGCCATCACCTTAATCAGCCATTCTTCTCTGGTTGGAACATTATCTTCTTTCCATCCCTGGGCGAATAACATCTGTGCAGCCGTGGTCGCATATATAAATAGTATTTTCTGCTCCTTTGGGATTTCAGCACTTAGAATTCCTAAAAGGAAGGCTTCGGGTTTTTTTCTTTCTATGTTGCTTCTCGGCCCTAAACCCCACTCCCCCCCCAAAACCAATTAAACTAAAAGAAAAATGCCTGGGGGAAATGTACACACAGAGAGAGAGAGAGGGAGAGGGAGAGGGAGAGGGAGAGAGAGGGATGCACCTTTCCTCTTTTTCACTGCCAGGGACCCTATCCTGTGGGAAGCACACTTGCTATGCTGTTGTCACATACCATATTTTCCTGTCTATAACACTCCCCCATGTATAAGACGCCCCCTGTTTTGGGGGACTCAGATTTAAGAAAATGGAGGGAGATGGCTCAGAGTTGTTGAGCTTTTTTTGGAGGGGATTGCCCAATTTTGAGCTTTTGGGGGGGGGGGTTTGTCAAAAAAACGCCCAATCACTTCCACCAACCACCACTCAACAGACTGCTCACCGCCACCAACCGCCATTCGGTTGTCCGATCGCCTACAGCAGGCATAGGCAAACTCGCCCCTCCAGATGTTTTGAGACTGCAATTCCCATCAGCCCTGACCACTGGTCCTATTAGCTAGGGATGATGGGAGTTGTAGTCCCAAAACATCTGGAGGGCCGAGTTTGCCTATGCCTAGCCTATGGCAACCGCCATTCGACTGACCGCTCACCGCAGCGCCAGCCTATCAACAACATTTTTAAAGGAAAAAAACCTAGTCTTATACATGGAAAAATACGGTATGTATTCATCTCTAGAGGATGAAGATCAGGAAGGAACAAATTCTACTAGTTTGGAGCAGAAGGAGCTATTCAAGGCACAAACACCCTCCCTTTTTCTCCTGAGCATTTTTTATTTTTTTTGTTAAAAACAAAATGACTGAGTTTTTAAAATAGCAATTATCAGCGGGCAGGCAGTGGGTGGGGGTGGCAAGTCTCAATGATTTCAAATGCACGATTGCACAAATGGTGCTTTAAACCAGGGGTGGGGGACCTGGTGCCTGAATTCAGAACACTGCATGTCAACTCTGGGTATGGTCCAGTAGTGCTTGTTTTTAGGGTGGCACTGTGGGTTAAACCACTGAGCCTAGGACTTGCCGATCAGAAGGTCAGTGGTTTGAATCCCCGCGACAGGGTGAGCTCCGGTTGCTCGGTCCCTGCTCCTGCCAACCTAGCAGTTCGAAAGCATGAAGTGCAAGTAGATAAATAGGTACTGTTCCGGCGGGAAGGTAAACGGCATTTCTGTGCGCTGCTCTGGTTCGCCAGAAGCGGCTTAGTCATGCTGGCCACATGACCCGGAAGCTGTACGCCGGCTCCCTCGGCCAGTAAAGCGAGATGAGCGCCACAACCCCAGAGTCAGCCACGACTGGACCTAATGGTCAGGGGTCCCTTTACCTTTACCTTTAGGGTGGGTGGGAACTGGGTTGGGGGCTTCAGTTTTGGGTGGAAGGATGTTGCCTGCTGTGGCTTCCATTGCCTAGGTGGCCAGTTTTGATAGAAGCTGTAGACCAAAACCTGTGGCAGGCACCACATTGGCTGCTACTGCCATAAATGGACCACACACCTACCCATTGAGGATAAAAACAGACAAGTAGAACAAAGGTTTCTCAGAGATCAGGTCTATGGAGGCCCCACCACTCCTTTGTCATGAGTCTCTCGGGGCCAAAGTTGTTTTTTAAAAATTATTATTATTATTATTATTATTATTATTATTATTATTATTAAATTAATTTTCAATGACAATCCAATAATAGTCTCACTATAACAATACCAAATTATAATACAATTACTAATACTGGTCATTCAAATACCGAATTATATCATTTAGATGACTCCCCATGTGCTAGAATCGATGCTTTGGTGGTTTTCTTTATTTCTGCGTTCCAAAATCTTATTAATTTCAATTACATTCCAGTCAAAATAATAATCCCTTATACAACAACTGCAATATTCATAACTTTGATTCACGTTGACACATTAAATCATGAGTAGGCAAACTAAGGCCTGGGGGCCAGATGCGGCCCAATCGCCTTCTCAATCCGGCTCGTGGATGGTCCGGGAATCAGTGTGGTTTTACATGAGCAGAATGTGTCCTTTTATTTAAAATGCATCTCTGGGTTATTTTTGGGGCCTGCCTGGTGTTTTAATATGAGTAGAATGTGTGCTTTTATTTAAAATGCATCTCTGGGTTATTTGTGGGGCATAGGAATTCGTTCATTTTCCCCCTTCAAAATATAGTCCGGCCCCCCACAAGATCTGAGGGACAGTGGACCAACTCCCTGCTGAAAAAGTTTGCTGACCCCTGCATTAAATGATCTATAGAACTAGAAACGAGGCACTCAGGCTATATCCTTGTTCGAGGCCAAAGTTTTGTCTCTTTCAGCGGCACTTTAGCAAGCTGAACGTTGGACAGCCAAGGACAGACGAAAGATAAAAAGTACAGCTTCATGCAGCACAAAGTTAAACTGTGGAATTTGCTCAGGAGACAGTGATGGTCACCAGCTTGGATGGCTTTAAAAGAAGATTGGGCAAATTCCTGGAGGAGACAGCTACTGATGGCTACTAGCCATGAGGGCTCTGCTCTGGCTCCCCAGTCATGCTTCTGAATACCAGTTGCTGGAAACCCACAGAAGGAAACAGAGCTCTTCTGCTTTCCACAAGCAACTGGTTGGCTGCTGCAGTAACAGGAAGCTCTGGACTGGATAGGCCAGGGATAGGCAAACTCGGCCCTCCAGATGTTTTGGGACTACAACTCCCATCATCCCTGACCACTGGTCCTGTTCGCTAGGGCTGATGGGAATTGTAGTCCCAAAACATCTGGAGGGCCGAGTTTGCCTATGCCTGGGATAGGCCATTGGCTTGATCCAGGCAGGCTGTCCTTATGTTTTACATCATTATGAGATTGTGTTGGACTTTCGGAGGAAGAGAGGAGAACTAGCCCCGCTGTACATCGGAGAGGGCTATGTGGAGAGTCTCTTCCTTTAAATTCCCAGGAGTTTATCTCAGTGAAGACCTTACTTGGAAAATAAATACAACCCAGGTGGTTAAGAAAGCACAACAGAGACTCCATCTCCTCAGAGTATTGCGGAAGAATGATGTCAATCAACATTTGATGATCTCCTTCTACCGGTCCACAATAGAAAGTGTCCTTTCATACTGCATCACGGTGTGCTACGCTGGTTTGACATCATCTGATAGGAAGTGCCTACAGAGGGTGGTGAATACAGCACAAGATATTATGGGCAGTCCCCTGAATCCTCTGGATGAAATAGCGGAAGAACATTGCCTCAGGAGAGTGAGGAAAATTCTCAGGGATGATTCACACCCTGGCCGGCATTTTATTGATCTCCTGCCATCAGGCAGAAGATGCAGAAGCATGATTAGTCGCACCAACAGGGCAAAGAACAGCTTCTATCTGTGGGCTGTTAGGCTGCTGAATGAAAAGATAACAACAGGGCAACTGACTTTTGGGTTGGGTGTGTGTGTGTCAGTAAATGAGGGGAATTAAGACTAAGAGAGCTGGGTGGGGGGTGCTCGTGTAATCTTACTGTATACAAGTTGTACAAGTGACAATAAAGTATTTCAATAATTAAGCCTTGAGGATTGGTTTGCCACCCAGAAGCCTCTTGGGCACCTGAGGCGGCACACCATAGGGGCTGGGAAGGGGCACACTATGGGGCCTCAGCTGGCCAACAGCTGGGGGGGAGGAGGCAGCAGGCGGACAGGGTGGCGCCTGCGGGTGCCTGAGACGCGTGGCTCGGGCACGTTGCAGGCCCAGCGGTGAGTGCTGCCCGCCATTTTGTCAGTGGGGGCACCCAGGGCGGGCCACACCTGCCGCACCCCCCTTGCTACGCCCCTGCCCAGAACAAATTCTCCTTTGCAAATAGCAGTGCCACATTGGTCATGTTGATATGGTCTGATTCTTGGCTTCCTCTCTCTCTCTCTCTCTCTCCCCCAGATACCACAAGGTTGAAGAAGAGCCACGAAAAGGAAGGCGTGGAGTACAATTTTGTTTCCAAGCAGTCGTTTGAGACAGATGTGCAGCATAACAAGTAGGCCTTGATGTCTTGCGCTTTTGTTGGGAGGAAAATGAAGTCTCTTCCGGGGAAGACTCCAGAATCCGATCTATATTCAGAGAGGCTACCATCCTCTTTGCTAATACAGTGGTACCTCAGGTTACATATGCTTCAGGTTACATACGCTTCAGGTTACAGACTCCGCTAACCCAGAAATAGTGCTTCAGGTTAAGAACTTTGCTTCAGGATGAGAACAGAAATCGTGTTCCGGTGGCGCGGCAGCAGCGGGAGGCCCCATTAGCTAAAGTGGTGCTTCAGGTTAAGAACAGTTTCAGGTTAAGAATGGACCTCTGGAACGAATTAAGTACTTAACCTGAGGTATCACTGTAGAAGCTTCTGGGCTCTTAAAAAACAACAACTGGTCAGGGAATTTTTGTTGTTGAGCTGCACACATTTTCTTAATATGGGACTGTAGTGAATGAGAAAACTACAACAGTGGGGTTTTTTAATTATTATATGGTCACAGACCCAGCAAAAACAGAAAAAAATCATACAATTTCTAACTTTACACAGAGTTAAACTATATGGTGCTTATATAAACTATAGCCCAGAAGCAAGCCAAAAATACAGTTAAATTAATAAAGCCCCTTCATGGCTCTTTGAAAGGAGAAACCTAGCAACTCTTTCCACTATTATTTTGTTCAAGTCAAGCAGTAAGTAGGCCATATACCATTCAAAAGTCCTTCCTGACTATTTTAGTAGTATGAGAGTACGTAACCTATTTTACTCATCTCTGCAAAAGTTGCATGTAAAAAGAGCAGGTCTTAATTCTTCTGTTGCTCCACCCCCACAGGGGCAGAGCCGTTTTATTATATGGAGTACCCCCAAAACAGCCATCTAGTACAGCAGAAGGAAAACAATTAAATCTAACCCTACAAAAGATCATCAGCTGGTATTTGAGAACAGTCAGGTTATCCATGTAATTTTTCTGTAAAAGTACAGTATTTACATGCCACCCTCTTGCAGCCAACATTTCTTATTTTTTTATTGGAGGAAACAGTGTTATACTGTAATAAGCATATGACACAGTTCTGCTACTTTGAAATCTGAGCTGAATACTTTGAATTCTGCTCCACAACTTAATTCCCTAAATGTTTTCAGGTTTGTAGAACATGGGGAGTATAAAGAGAATCTCTACGGGACAAGCCTAGAGGCAATTCAGTCGGTCATGTCCAGAAATAAAATTTGCCTTGTGGATGTCGTGCCTGAGGTAAACTGTCACGATTATTGGGTTTTTTTTTGTTTTTTTAGAAAAATCTTATTTTTTAAAATAAAAATCTTATCTTCCAGAATTGTGTTTCAGTTCCACCTTACCTATAGAAACATGGGTTTTACACCAGCTTTTCGTTCATTGCTTGGGTTTCGATGGATCAGTTTCGGTTATAGTCACCCCATTATATGAAAAAGATTTTTTGAGACCAAATACCCACTTGGTGGACTGTTTCCCTTATTGGCTAGCAAAATAAAGGTAAAGAGACCACTGACCATTAGGTCCAGTCGTGGCCGACTCTGGGGTTGCGGCACTCATCTCATTTTATTGGCCGAGGGAGCCGGCGTACAGCTTCCGGGTCATGTGGCCAGCATGACTAAGCCGCTTCTGGCGAAGCAGAGCAGCACACGGAAACGCCGTTTACCTTCCCGCCGGTGTGGTACCTATTTATCTACTTGCACTTTGACGTGCTTTTGAACTGCTAGGTTGGCAGGAGCAGGGACAGAGCAACGGATCCCCCGTCGCAGGGATTCAAACCGCCGACCTTCTGATTGGCAAGCCCTAGGCTCAGTGGTTTAACCCACAGCGCCACCCGCGTCCCTGGCTAGCAAAATATGTTTGGCCAAATCAAGCCCTCTAGCTGTTGCCATAAGGTAAAGGTAAAGGGACCCCTGACCATTAGGTCCAGTCGTGACCGAATATGGGGTTGCGGCGCTCATCTCACTTTACTGGCTGAGGGAGCCGGCTTCCGGGTCATGTGGCCAGCATGACTAAGCTGCTTCTGGCGAACCAGAACAGCACGTGGAAACACCGTTTACCTTCCCGCTGCAGCGGTACCTACTTATCTACTTGCACTTTGACATGCTTTTGAACTGCTAGGTTGGCAGGAGCAGGGACCAAGCAACGGGAGCTCCTTATTATTGGCTGGGGGCACGATCCTTTCTCATTTAAGAGAGTCTGTAACCCAGGGTGAGCCAATCTGGTGCTGTTCAGATGTTTTGGACTACAGCTTCCATCATCCTTGTCCATTGGCCATGCTGGCTAGGGCTGATGGGAGTTGTAGTCCCTAACATTGGGAGGGTCCCTTGTCAGCTAACCCTGCTGTAAGCTGCTCTCCTTGGGATGAGAGCAGACAAACTGATTTACTGCAGACAAGACAGAGCTGTCGGTAGAGGAGGGAAACAGTGGATTTGTCTGTCCCAGATAGGATCATACTGTCTTTCCAGGGGCAGATAGGCAGGGTGATGCTACACCTAAACCCCTAAAACTGCTGATGGAGCCAGTGGCTTCAAAAGAGTGTTTAACTGCACAGTGAAAAGGATAAGGCTTCCAGGGCCATTGCAAGCTCCCTCCTTAAGCATAGGGACGTGGCTGGCGCTGTGGTCTAAACCACTGAGCCTCTTGGGCTTGCTGATCAGAAGGTTGCCGGTTTGAATCTGCGTGATGGGGTGAGCTCCCATTGCTCTGTCCCAGCTCCTGTCAACCTAGCAGTTTGAAAGCACACCAGTGCAAGTAGATAAATAGGTACCGCTTCAGCAGGAAGGTAAACTGTGTTTCCTTGCGCTCTGGTTTCCGTCACAGTGTCTTGTTGCACCAGAAGCGGTTTAGTCCTGCTGGCCACATGACCCGGAAAGCTGTCTGTGTGTGTGTGTGTGTTTGGGGAGTGGGAAATACCAGCTCTAGTTTTGATTTCTCGCTTTAAGTTGCTGTGCAGCATTTACAGATTGGTGAACGGGATTCTCCCTTTGTATTCCTGCCTGCCTAGGCTGTGACTCACTTGAGGACGGCGGAGTTCAGGCCGTATGTGGTGTTTGTGAAGCCTCTCATCTCAGAAAAGAAAAAGAACGCCCCAGCGTCTCTCCTAACAGATGAAATCTTCGTCCCTCTCGTAAGTATTTTGCTTGAAAAGCTAGTTCGCAGAAATGAGCCGCAACATCAAGGCGACTCCAGGTCCACCCCGCTGAAAATGATCGCAAAGCAGACTCTACGCCCACCCGCCCCAAGCGTGGTACTTTGCAATCTGTTACCAGCAGGGATTCCTTTTGCAAGACCATGTAAGAGATCAACTACACCAGCCATGTCCAACAGTTAGATCATGATCTACTGGTAGATCAATGGGCATCTGCGGTAGATGACAGGCTCCCCTGAACAAAGAAGCTGAAAACTGGCAGTGATCTACCCCCTTTTCGGGGGTTCGGGTCAAAGTTGTTGAGTTGTTGAGCCACTACACCATGAGAAGGCAAACTAAGGCCCAGGGGATGGATCCGGCCCAATCACCTTCTAAATCTGGCTCACAGTGTGTTTTTACATGAGTAGAACGTGTCATTTTATTTACCATATTTTTCGCTCTATTGGATGCACCGGACCATAGGACGCACCGGACCATAGGAGGGGGAGAACAGGAAAAAAAAATTTTTTTTTCTTGTTCTCACCCTCTAAAACAAGGTGCGTTCTGTGCGTTCAAGGTGCGTTCACCCGAAGCCTCCGGAGCCCAGCAGCAGTTCCCGCTGGGCTCCGGAGGCTTTGGGTTCCTTTCGACCTGCTCTTTGGGGCTGGTGCGGGGGGGGGGGGGAAAGCACTGCTTTCCCCCACCGCCAGCCCAAAGAGCAGGTCAGGGAGCAACAGGAAGGCGCGCTCCACCTCCCCGCTGTCCCCCCAGTTTGTGGGGCTGGCGATGGGGAGAAGCGCTGCTTTCCCCCACTGCCAGACCAAAGAGCAGGTCAGGGAGCAACGGGAAGGCGCACTCCGCCTCCCCGCTGTCCCCCCAGCTTGTGGGGCTGGCGATGGGGAGAAGCGCTGCTTTCCCCCACTGCCAGCCTCCAAACCAGGTCGGGTTTGGAGGCTGCTATCCGCAAGCCTTGGGAGCCCGGCGGGAACTCCTGCCCACCTCCCAAGGCTTGCAGACATCTGCCCGAAGCCTGGGGTGTGCTGTGGAGCGCACCCCGGGCTTCGGGCTGCAGGCTGCTATCCACAAGCCTTGGGAGCCCGGCGGGCACTCCCGCCGGGCTCTGAAGGCTTGCGGATAGCTTCCTGAAGCCTGGAGAGCCAGAGGGGTCGGTGCGCACCAACCCCTCTCGCTCTCCAGGCTTCAGTGAAAGCCTGCACTCCCTCCATAGGACGCACACACATTTCCCCTTCATTTTGGGAGGGGAAAAAGTGCATCCTATAGAGCGAAAAATATGGTAAAATGCATCTCTGGGTTATTTGTGGGGCCTGCCTGGTGTTTTTACATGTGTAGAATGTGTGCTTTTATTTAAAATGAATCTCTGGGTTATTTGTGGGGCATAGGAATTTGTTCATTTTTTTTCCTTTTCAAAATATAGTCCGGCCCCCCACAAGGTCTGACGGTCAGTGGACCGGCCCCTTGCTGAAAAAGTTTGCTGACCCCTGAACTACATGCTTCATTTCCATTTCAGTTGGGGGTTCAGACCTGGCTTGGGCACTTGAGAGGAATTTGCTTGCTCCATGTGATGACTTATGTCAGGAGAGGGGGCAGGGGAAGTGTGTCCCTGCTGATTTTCCTTTACATCTCAGCGCTTTCGACACCCTTGACAGGGGCATCCTTCCGGGGAGGCTGTACTCTTTTGCAGCAACTATGCTGCTACTTGGATGGCGATTTGACGATGTTGTTTGGGGCCATGGATTTGCCAGTGTGCATTACAGCAGGGATTGAATTTAGGGCCCATGTGGTTTAACATTTCCGTGAAGCCGCTGAGTGTGGCCATCCTGAATTTTGGAGCACAGTATCATCAATATGTGACGTGGTGGACATGGGTGGCGCTGTGGTCTAAATCACTGACACTAGGGCTTGTCGGTGGTTCGAATCCCCATGATAGGGTGAGCTCCTGTTGCTCGGTCCCTGATCTTGCCAACCTAGCAGTTCAAAAGCACCTCAAAGTGCAAATAGATAAATAGGTACCACTCCGGCGGGAAGGTAAACGGCGTTTCCATGCGCTGCTCTGGTTCACTAGAAGCGGCTGAGTCATGCTGGCCACATGACCCGGAAGCTGTCTGCGGACAAACGCCGGCTCCCTCGGCCAATAAAGCAAGATGAGCGCCACAACCCCAGAGTCGTCCGCGACTGGACCTAACAGTCAGGGGTACCTTTACCTTTACCTATCATCAGTATGCTGATGACACACAGCACTGCCTTTTCCTTTGCAGCTCAAGCAGGTATGGCAGTGTTTGTGTGCTGGATTGGGGCCTGCCCTTGGGAATGGACGGGATGAGAGCCAACAAACTGAAGCTCAATCCAGATAAGACTGAGATACCTTAGCTAAGATGTGTAAGACTGAATCAGATAAGTGCTGGAGATGCAATGAGGTTGAGGGAACATTCTTTCACATGTGGTGGACTCGTAAAAGGCTATTGGGAAATCATCCATAATGAATTGAAAAGAAATGTTCAAAAGTACTTTCCCAAAAAAAACAGAGTCCTTTTTGTTGGGAATGATTCAGACGGAAATTCCCAAGTGTCAAAAAAGTTTATTTATGTATGCCACCACTGCGGCACATGTTTTGTCAGCCCCAAAATGGAAAATGAATGAGGTCACAACTAAAGAAGAACGGCAACTTAAACTGATGGAATATGCGCAGCTTGCAGACTTAACACATAGAATAAGAGAACAAGAAGAACATATGTTTAGAGAAGATTGGAAAACGTTTATTGAATACATGGGGGGAAATTGTGTACACTTGAAAACGTTGGCAGCATTCAGATAAATTCAATAGCGTAAATAAGTTTTGATGGATGTAATAATGGAATATTGACTGGTATAGTATAGGAAAGACTACTGCAATGTGTTGTACGTTGGGCTCCCCTTGAAGATTGTTTAGAAGCTGCAGCTCATGTAGGATGTGGTGGCTGGATTGTTAAATGGAACCTGAAGATGTGAGCATGTAGCACGGGTTGTGGCTTAACTGTGTTGGTTTCTGGGCCCAATTCAGAGGGCTGGCTTTGACTTGTAAAGGCACATACAGCTTTAAGCACAGGATGGAATGAGACAGGGGGAAACAGCTATCTCCTGGTGGCAAGCACAAGGCCGCAGTCATGGCTTCCCCCAAAGAATCCTGGGAGCTGTGGTCTATTATTGGTGCTGATAGTTGCTAGGAGACCCTCATTCCCCTCACAGAACTACAGCTCCCAGAATTCCCTGTGAAGATGGATAGTTGACTGTTAAAACATTCTGGACATTGTAGTTCTTGTGAGGGGAATAGGGAGTCTCCTAACTACTCTCAGCACCCATAACAAACTACAGTTCCCATGATTCTTTGGGGGTCTGTGTGAAACCATGACTGATTAAGTAATAGAACAGTGCTTTGAATTTTTGGTGCAAAAAGTGCCATAGTCTCTTTCCCCCTCACGGGCTTATCTGCAAGTAACAAAACCTGCTTTCTGCGGCAACATGTCTCAACCTGAGGGTTTTCTTTCTTGGCTAATGCCCAAATGGTACTGCACCCCCAGTAGTGTAGCTAGCCGGGGGGGCAGGGGAGAGGGGCATTTCGCACTGGGTGGGGCATAGTGTGCCACAGGGGTCTTTAGGGTGCTACAAGAGTCTGTAGTGCAGCACGTGGCTGCTTTGAGTTGGGGGTTGGGATTCTGGGCGGCAGGGGAGCTTATGGCTTCTGGTCTTTTGGGGCACTGGGGGGATGGAGGAGCTGGTGGGGGTTGCTACGTCGTCTCATGTTGCCCTTTCTGTTTTTGATTTGCAGGATGAGGAGCAGCAAGAAATGCTCAGCTCAGCTGCCTTCATCGAAGAGCAGTACGGCCACCTGATTGACACTGTCCTGGTGAAGGAAGATCTGCAGAGTGCCTGCAGCCAGCTGAAAACCATCCTGGAGAAACTGAACACAGACTCTTTCTGGGTGCCAGTCTCTTGGGTCAGGTTGTAGTCTGCTATGCTGTGCCAAAGAAAGAACGAACAAACGAAAGAGAACGAGATATACCTGTTTGATAATGCGCTGTAAATAATGGGGATGATCAAAAGGAGTAGGGGGAAATGGAACTCTGCTGGAGCAGCCAGTTTGCTTGGGATGAAAACAAAGAGAAACCTTCCTCTGTGTGGGAGCAGATTCTAATGCAATCGGAAAAAACACACGTTGCAATGGAATGGAAAAGCGCCGCAGGATACAATCCAGAGATTTTTCTTTTGAATGCCACTGGACAATAGTCATGTCAGATTCCAGGTGTCTGGACAGAAGCCTTTAGCTTTTGGGAAACTTGCAATTGTGTTTGTTTGTTTGTTTGTTTGTTTGTTTGCAGTATTTCTAGGTTGTGCTGTAACGAAGATCTTAGGGCTGCTCACGACAAAAATAACAATAACAGGATGAACAAAGAAGCATAAATGCAGTGTAAAAAAAAAGGCTCCGTATGTGGTGGTTCCAGGCAAAGACTGCAAAAACGTTAGGAAGAACGCACAAGCTCGGTTTTTCTGTTGATCACTGCAATCTTGGAAAGATAAATTCAGTGAAAGAGTTAAGTTCCTGTAACGAAATAAGGTACTTTTATTCGTTCGTTTATTTACTTCTTAACCAGGCTAGAACTGGGAGAGCTCTTATTCAGATGGTAAAAGTTGGTGCTTTTTTTGTGAGAGGCGAAATCTCCCAGGGCAAATCAGCAAGGCTCTTAACTTTCTGCCTGAAAAATGAACCGTGTTATGTAACCTAAATATAGCCCCAACTATAGCTAACTATATTTTGAGCAGTCAAAGACCATCGGGGATTGTTTCTGTCCCTCCTATTGTATTTGTAAGTTGCCCTAAATAATGGACTAAGAATTGTGTTTGAAGCACGGGAAACTTTCCATCTTTCTAACCGGAAAAACCAACTATTTGGAAATAAAATCCCAAATAAACAAATGGCTAGGGAGGTATATATGCAGGGATGTCCCCAGAATATGGGTTTTCATGGCAGCTTTGTGGATTGTATGTTTGCTGGCATTGTTTGTTGGAAGAGGGAGTTCTGGGAGTCGCTTATAAGTGTGAGGAGTCAAGAGACTGCCCAGTATGTTTCTTGCTTGTTTTAGTTTCTTCCCTGACCCCCACCCTCCGCCCTCCAAAAATCCATGCAGATTTTATATTCCAGTGTAATAATATTTCCATGTGTATTTATTTGTAATAATAATTCCCATAGAGGAAGACTTTCCAGTAGATCTTCCTGGGGCTGTTAATGTGTGTCAACCAAAACCTTTATCGTGAACTTTCCATTTAAAACTCAAGTTCTCAGTATACTTATGATTCAGACCAGTGGTCTTCCAACGTTTTCAGACCCAAGGCCCACCAGATGCATTGGGGGGGGGGCTATTTCTTTATTATTATTTTAAAGCATTTTTTATGGTGGTAGTCCTGCTGTCACGACCCACATTAGATCAATCTGTGACCTAGTACAGTCGTACCTTGGATCCCGAACGCCTTGCGAGTCAAACGTTTTGGCTCCTGAATGCCGCAAACCTGGAAGTGCGTGTTCCGGTTTGTGAACGTTCTTTGGAACCCGAATGTCCGATGCGGCTTCTGTGGCTTCCAATTGGCCTCAGGAGCTTCCTGCAGTGAATCAGAAGCTGTGCCTTGGTTTCCGAACATTTTAGAAGTCGAATGGACTTCTGGAACGGATTCCGTTCGACTTCCAAGGTACCACCGTAGTGGCTTCTGACCCACAAGTTGAAGGCCAGTGATTTAGCCCATCTGTTTCAAAATTGCATTTGGAGGTGTGTTTTTTTTTGAAACTTACAAGTGGTTCTTTCTTCAACGAACCAGTTAACTGTAGCAGACATGTGTCCTTGAAAGAGACTTTATCCACCATTGCCACCCTTCAGCAGGGGATATCGTGGTGTGCTGTAAGGTACCCATCTCAGTTGATGTGAGCAGATGGTTTAAAGACCCTGACTTGCATAAACAGAGTGTCAACCTTGGAACATAGCCCAAGGAAGGAAGCATGCGGGGGTTCCATGGCAGATGCTCAGGTGACCCTCAGCGGAGAAAACGATGCTGAAAAGGGTTCCTTGAAGGTAGAGAGCTGGAAAAATCACACCGGTTTGATTCCTCCTGTATAAATAATCCGCTTTGTGATGTTAAAAGTGGAACAATCCATCATCTCAGCTTGAGTTGGCACACTCGGTAGATGTCATTATTTTTCTGACTCACTGTCTGGATGAGAGCTGTGGATTTTTGTTTACTTGTGCTGTACTCTTGGATGTACTCCCCAATTGTTTGCTCCCAATTTCAATCCCTGTTTCTAGTCTGAAGAATGTTTGAAGTATATTCTTTTCCCCACCCCTTCTTCTTCCTTTGATTGGCATTTGATGTAAATGCTCCTATTCCACCACTAGGTAGATGCTGCTACGTAGCGGATGTCGCCTTATCAACTTCCTCGTGCATCTTGGCTGCATTCCGCGAAAGCCATCATATATTTCCCCCCCACTGCGGCTTATTCTGTGAGACCGGGCTGTGCATGTCTTGCGCAAGGAAGCAACCGCCAGAGAACAAAAAATGCATGTCAGGAACCTCTTGATGAGAAAGGGCTGCTCCTGTGTGTGTCATGAAGCATTTTCAGCCTTGCGTGCTTAAATACAAATGATTACTACAGCTACCTGGTGACAGATGATCAAGTAATATCGGCAAACGCTCCGTGCTTTCAGTTCTTATCCATGGTGCAATGGGGTGGAAAGGAGAAAGATTTGGTACATTTTCTCTCAGAGCTATCGGTAGAACGGGGAATAACACATTGCCTCAGTTCATTCTGACCTAAGGCAGCCTGTGGACATCTAGGAACAAACTTTACTTATCCATTTGCGAACAGCTTTAATATGTGCCATTCAGCCATATGCATATATTTTTTCCTATTCGGAAGTAAGTCTGTTAAGTTTGGCTTACTCCCAGGTAAGTGTGCTTAGGATTGTGGCCGTGGGCAGTTTTGCTGGCTGCTGGCAAGGTTTGGATGTTTTCTTTTCATGTGTGCTACTTCTCTGAAATAAGCACAATCAGCCATGTTGGCATTGAGCCATCCCTGCTTGCCTCACCTTAATGTCTTCGCCTGCCCCCAATCTGTACAGTGGGACGCAATCCCATCTCTACTCTTGTTTCATTATTTCAATAAGTTTTGTGATACTCAGTATTTGAATTAATATTCGGCAAAGAAATACTTTCAAATGAGCACTGGTGCCCTGATGTTCTTAATTTAATAAATATATTTATCATGGGAGTGCATTATTCTGTATATTACAGGGGCTGGACTTGCCCATTTCCACATGATCGGATGCAGTGAAGGGAAGAAGTATTGTCAGCTCTGGCTGGTGTGTGTGTGTGGGGGGAGGGAGAGCCGAGTACACAGTGCTTAAAGGTAAAGGGACCCTTGACCATTAGGTCCAGTCGTGACTGACTCTGGGGTTGCGGCGCTCATCTCGCTTTATTGGCCGAGGGAGCCGGCGTACAGCTTCCGGGTCATGTGGCCAGCATGACTAAGCCGCTTCTGGCAAACCAGAGCAGCGCATGGAAACTCTGTTTACCTTCCTGTCGGAGCAGTACCTATTTATTTACTTGCACTTTGACGTGCTTTCGAACTGCTAGGTTGGCAGGAGCAGGGACCGAGCAACAGGAGCTCACCCCTTCGCGGTGCTTATCTGCTACTAAACTTCAATCCAAAAGCAAAGAAGGAAGCATGGTATCTCCAAACCACAACATATGGGCAATATCTTCAGCAGCAAGTATTTTGTTGACTGACTGGCTGCTAGGATTTGCCTTCACAGCAAATACTGACGTGGTTCCAATATTCTTTTTCATGAATTTTGAACAGAATCCCGAGAAGGTGTGTGCCTTGGCGCTGGCAAACTCGGCATAAGGGAAGCAAGGAAGAGACGTTCTTTCCGCGCATCATGTTTAATTCTGAAACCCTAACAAAGAAATCAGCCAGTTGTTGGCGGTGCCATCAACTAGCTGTTGAACTTCGAACAGGCCCAAACGATTTGCTATTCCTCACAGCGCCTAGCTTCCTGCAACAAATCAGAAGGGGGAAATATTAGACAGGGAAGCATAGCTGTTTCATCAGAGAAAAGTGGGCCCTTTAATGCTTTGTTGGGCTTATGCGGGGCCACAAGTCACTCTGCCAGGGCTCAGCTCCAGAGCCTATTTCTTGTGCCAGGGAATAACCCTGGATCCAACAACGAAGGAATAGAGAGAATAGAATCTAATCAAAACAAAATGAACACAACTCTGTATACAATGAAAATATAATATGCACTGAATGTCCCAATGCAATTGGTATTATGACTCAAAATAATATCCACACAAGGTATTTATGTACAGTCACAAAGATCTTGAATATATATATATATAGTCTTGCAAATTGCTATTCAGTATAACTGAGAACAAGAGTTCAATAGTTCAACTATGGAGTAAATCTTCCAGATAAAGACTGTGTACACGAAGGACTCCTGTCGACGAGACGCCCGGGTATGGTCTTCATTTTGTATGTCTTCTTCAGGGCAGTTGAGATATATTGCTAAATGACACATGTCATGCTGTCATTGCACTGTACGTACAAAAAGCCATGAAAGATAATTCAAAAACAACGTAAATATGACAGTGTTACACTTATATAAACGTCAAGTTCATGCTCATTATTGGGCCAGGTTTTGATCTGCATGGGCACTGAGCTCTTAATACAATGCTGACTCAGAGGCTAGTCTAGTAATACATGAAATAGCCTCCAGAGGGTGGAGATTTAAAGGGACCATAGCCTTCAGTCATACTCTAAGCTGTTGTCCAGGGCCCCTGCAGACTGGAGAGCCAGTGTGGTGTAGTGATTAAGAGCGGTAGTCTTGTAATCTGGGGAACCGGGTTCGCGTCTCCGCTCCTCCACATGCAGCTGCTGGGTGACCTTGGGCCAGTCACACTTCTCTGAAGTCTCTCAGCCCCACTCACCTCACAGAGTGTTTGTTGTGGGGGAGGAAGGGAAAGGAGAATGTTAGCCACTTTGAGACTCCTTAAAGGGAGTGAAATGCGGGATATCAAATCCAAACTCCTCTTCTTCTTCTTGGTGTCTGGTGCATTCTGCAACATGTTAACACAGCAGTGCATTTGTGGTAGATTTATTCTGCTGTAGCTCTCTCTCTCTCTCTCTCTCTCTCTCTCTCTCTCTCTCTCTCTCTCTCTCTCTCTGTGTGTGTGTGTGTGTGTGTGTGTGTGTGTGTGTACACCCCCCCACCCACCCCACCAATAACATGGTCCGGACTGTGCTTCATACTTACTCGTGGTTTGAGATTAGAAAGCGAGTGCTGGTCCTCAGATATTTCCTTGAATTCTGCAAGGGTGAAGACAACCAAGGTCACAAACTAGTCAGTGATGCTATTTGGTTTGTTTGAAATTGTTTTGATTTGATTTAACAAATATAAATTCATAACAATACCAAATACGTATCCATATAAAGAGATTTCTCTGAATCTTGAGACTCCCCCCCCCCCCGGGTTCTATTGCCAACATTTTCAACTGCGTATTATTTCATTGTGATGCTATTTAACCAATCTTCCTGACCTTGAGGCTAAATTGCTGTAGTGCATTCTACGCAGGGCTGGGCTGCTGACAATGATCCCAAACCAGTAGCTGGTACAAAATGCAGTTAATTTCCTAGTGTAGGTGCAGAAGAACCAGAACTACATTATATAAACATGACCCTTTCCTTCTCCGTGACCCACTGCATTTGACTGAGCAAAACTGCCCCCTAAGGTAGAGTCAGATTCTTAGTGGCTTACATGAATGAATGAATGAATGAATCTTTATTTGCATCGGCCACCAGCCATAGCAATAACACAAACAAAATGCGGTATGCAGAAGATAAAGGTAAAAAGCCAATTATATAAAAGACATTTTGGGGATTTGGATCAATAGTCAAATAGTGGATCTTCTTCTAATTGCCCTGGCTAAAAACCTTGCAACCTTTGCTGTCACTATTCATCTTGATCTGCCAAGGGAATGGACACTGTGACAGTAGTTGGGCATCCCAGAATGGACAGTATGATAACCTCACTCCTCATATCTTTATAAAGACTGCAAGCCAGAAGGACATGAGCCACCGATTCAGACAAGGTTTTTTGACTCAAAAATCATGTCAAAAAACTGGGCTCGTCCTATACACGGATAGTAGCATGGGGGGGGGGTGAGCTGTGCACTGCCAGCCCGCTGGTTGGCGGGTGTGCAACTCCCCCCCCCCCATGCTGCTGTGGGAGGTGCATGCTGGGGTGATGACGCACAGTCAATTCCCCCTTAATAAAGCTCAACAACTTTGGGCCATCTCCCCTAATTTTCTTTAAATTTAGTCCCCCCAAATACATGGGGGCGTCTTACACACAGAAAAATACAGTAACCGTTTTTCAAGTGGCTTTCCTGTAACAGTAGACTTCTTTTCTCAAATGAAGCCAAGTCTTATTGAGCTCAGTGAGCTATCCTTTTGGATGGGCCGAATATTGTTTCTCTAGCATATATTTATAGGTTGCCTTTTCTTTATGTTGTAGTATAGTCAATTCACTGGTTTTCATTGCCTTTGTATTATTATAACCTGGCCTGAGTTTTCTGGAAGCGGCAAGGGAAAAAACAAAAGGGGCTCCTCTGGAATGGGTTTTTTGGAGTTGTTATTTGGTGGATGTATTCTGTGACATGTCATTGGTGCAGGATTCATACTGGTCCATCTACATATTATTGTTCTGTGATGCTGCCTGGAGCAGTGCTCTTGCACTACAGCTCAACAAAAGCAAGATGAAAAAATAAAGCAGAGCGTTTGTGGTCTTAAGAACACAAGAGCCCTGGGGCTGGATCAGGCCAGTGGCACTTCTAATCCAGCACCCTGTTCTCCCAGTGGCCGACCAGATGTTGGTGAGGAAGCCTGCATGAGTCCACCTGCGATTCCCTGCAACTGATATTCACAGCAGAGTGCCAGGGACCAGGCAGAGGAGGAATGGCGGAGACCACCTACCCAGGCTGACCGTTCCAGAGAAGAAAAAGACAGTTCAGAATTACAAGAGGGGTTTGAGGGAGATCACAGCTCAGAGGTAGATGAGGGGGAAAGCCTGGAAGTAATGGGAGAGGAGGAAGAAGAAGCACCAGTGGGGTGGACAGCTGACGGACACACTGTCTTTAGAAAACATCCCAGAGCCCCTCTCTCCCAGAACCTGGCGAGCATTGAAAGTAGGAGAGCAGATAGCTCAAATGAGAGGGGGGTGAGAGATGATGCACGAGAGGGAAGGAGTGGAGACTCACTCAGAGCAATGCTCTTATTCCAAGAGGTGGCATTTCCAAGCCTCTCTCTGTGAATATTGAATAAAAAGCAGTTGGTAAGAACTTATCCTTGTCTTAGCCGTTCCTGGTGGCCTGCCCCTGGGGGTTGGATCCACTGCCGCCTGACACAGAGGCACGATGCCTCTGTGACAACTGTCAACATTTCCCTTTTTTAAAGGGAAATTCCCTTATTCCGAATAGGATTCCTCGCAAGAAAAGGGAAAAGTTGACAGCTATGATGTGGATTTCGTCAGGAAGTTGCGGGTCGTGCGCTGATTGGAAACGAATGTGTATGCCTGCCCTGAAACATCCCCAGGCACAAACAGTATGGAAAGCAGCACTGGCCACCTGTAACATGCGCACCACATGCCATCATGAGTGCACAATGGGGGGGGGAGTTGGGGTGTGTGCAATGAAGGAAAGCAACAAAGGAAAGTGTTTAGGGTACAGGCGAATGAGAGCAAAACTCCCTTCTCTTGATCTGTGACGGTAAAGCATCATCGCCTAGTCCCCAGTTTCAGAAGAGGAACAAAGGGGCAGAAACTTGTGCTAAGACAAAAGGTTGCAGCTGTGCCATCTGCCTTCTCCACTGCCTGTGGGAGGCTTGTTGACATCGAGGAGACGCCGCTCGACTTTTCGGGAGAGATTTTAATTCCACCGACAAAAGATATCGGGGAAGGCGGCTTTGCAGAATAATGAGACCAGGGAGGAGGGGGAGAACGCGAAAACGTGACGGCGAGCGACACAAACCCTGCACCCTCTCCCTTCTTGCTAATAACAAGGTTGGAACAGTCGTTTCCCACGCATGAGCTTCGGGAAATGCGCCTCGCTGCTCCCACCCTGTTCCCCAGCTCCAAGATGATCATAATCGGTTATCATATTCTACAACTGCTGGCGGGGAGAGTTGCAAAATTGATTGAGCGGCTACATTTTCTTGAAAATGTAGATATTAAGCAGCCACTGATAAAAGCAGGGAACGCATCGAAGTTCTAGGCTCGCCCTCGAGGCCAGCGTTTCTCAACCTTGGGCCTCCAGCTGTTTTTGGACTACAACTTCCATCATCCATAGCTATCAGGGCCGGTGATCAGGGATGATGGGAGTTGTAGTCCCCAAAACAGCTGGAGGCCCAAGGTTGAGAAACACTGCTCTAGGCAGAGGGTTGACTCTTTCTTTCTATGCTTCAAAGGAGATCCCTCTCTCACACACAGAGAGAATCTGGATATAAGTCACAGTGCTGAGGCAAAGGGGATTAACCCCTTTCGCCTGCACCAATTCTCTGACTTCTAAGCTTCCTCCTCTCTGAAGTCTGTTTCTCCCTCGGCAGCAGCTGCTTTCCGGATAAGAGCACCATGTTCTGGTCCATGGGGTCACAAAGAGTCGGACGCGACTAAACAACAACGATAATTGTGCATGTGTAAAACATGAAATGAGGCAATGATGTACATGATTGGTGGAAATTGAAATGCTTTGTTTGAAATTTTATAAATACCACTGCCTGGACCAAAGGGCGGGGTTGCAGTTTTACGGAACGATCCGACTGTAACCTATTGCTTTGCAATAAGCAACGTTGGACTCCTAACTCCTCGCGTTTCTGAGTTTTACTGGCGTAAACTCAGGAGATATGCTATTTTTAGCTTACAAAAGGAAGAATCCCACTAATATGCTACAGGCCTCACCCACAGGCCCAATCCTTTAAAACAGGCCCCCGCCTCCATTCCAAAAAACACAATTGGTCACCCACTGTCTAAACCAGTGGGCAGAGAGGGAACAGGGTTGTTTTGATACAGCTTAACATCTTGAAATTGGATTGGATTGAAGTTGGTTTGGGGAGAAAGCCATCAAAACGCAGCATTTCTCAAGAAACTACAGGATAGATGGGGATTTTGGCGAATGCTGTGTGTCCCCAGCTCTGCAAAACAACTGTGGGAGACAGCTATGTGCACACAGCCTCCTGATTTCAGTAGGACTTACTTTCAAGTCCATCTGCATAGGACTGCTGCCTTAACATGGTATATTTCATTACAATCCACACACATTTTTCTACTCTCAGTGTCCTGGTGCTGGACACAAGCTCACATCTGACTTTTTCACATGGAGCTGCACTTGTCTTGTTCACAACTATTATACCTTGCCCACCTCTTCCAAGTACGTCCAGGTTGGCCTCATATCAGCTGAACCTTAAAGGCTTGAATGTTTACAACTAAGTGAATGAAGGTTGGTTGTATTTTGATAAACATGGGGAAGAGCGCACTTGCCTCCCAGTCAATCTCTGTCTGCTTCCGGTCATAGGTTGGCTTTCTCTCTCGGATCCTCTTAAGGATTGCCTGATTCTCCACGGTAATCCTCACAAGTTCTATGTTCTGCTTCTGCCGCTGTGAACTGCAAAACCCAAACAGGTTAAGGCTAGGGTGTGGAGAAACACTCCACATTCCCAGGGGATGCCCCAGAAAAGTGGGGAAAGGAGGTTGGTTTCAGCACCAAAGTGTAATTTCTGGCCTTTAAAGCCCTAAATGGCCTTGGCCCAGAATATCTGAAGGAGTGTCTCCATCTCCATCGTTCAGCCCGGACACTGGGTCCAGCTCTGAGGGCCTTCTGGTGGTTCCCTCCCTGCAAGAAGTGAGGTTACAGGAAGCCAGGCAGAGGGCCTTCGCAGTAGAGGCACCTGCCCTGTGGAACACCTCCCATCAGATGTCAAGGAAGTAAACAACTATCTGAAGGCAGCCCTGTTTAGGGAAGTTCTTAATGTTTGATGTTTTTTCGTGTTTTTAATACTCTGTTGGGAGCTGCCCAAAGTGGCTGGGGAAGCCCAGCCAGATGGACTGGTATAAATATATTATTATTATTATTATTATTATTATTATTATTATTATTATTATTATTAGAGTGTAGGCGACATACTGTTGGCTGAGGATTATTATTGGTGGCACCAGATGTTCCTATTCTGCTAGCACGAGACTTCTGCACAAAGAATAAAATATTCCCCTCCAATCCCCTACAGCGTCCTCACTCTGCACCCTCCAAATCAGTTCTGAAGGGTTCGAGAGACCTTCCAGAGCAGATCTGGGGGTGAATGGAGAAGGAGAGGAAGGGTCTCACTGTGTGAGTAGAGTTCTGCTGGTGGAACATTGGAAAGAGCCCATCACGTTTAAGGTCCCTTCCAACTCTATGATTCTATGATTCTAAGATTCTAAGACAAGTAGCTCATGGAGTTGCTGGTTTCTCGCTGGAGAGTTCCTGCCTCAAAATTTACTCTGCAGCATCTTTGACTCCCTGCAAATACTATTTTATTGGGTAAAGGACCCCTGGACGGTTAAGTCCAGTCAAAGGTGACTTTGGGATTGTGGCGCTCATCTCGCTTTCAGGCCAAGATGAGATAGCGTTTGTCCACAGACAGCTTTCCAGGTCATGTTGCCCGCATGACTAAACTGCTTCTGGCGCAACGGGGCACCGTTACGGATACCAGAGCGCATATAAACACCATTTACCTTACTGCCGCAGTGGTACCTATTTATCTACTTGCACTGGCGTGCTTTCAAACTGCCAGGTTGGCAGGAGCTGGGACAGAGCAACGGGAGCTCACTCCATCGCGGGGATTCGAACCACCGACCTTCTGATCAGCAAGCCCAAGAGGCTCAGTGGTTTAGACCACAGCGCCACCCGCGTCCCTTTTATTGGGTACTGCCCCTCCTGCTGGAAACAGAAATGACCCAGAGGTGTATCTCTAGATCCCTTGTGACCACGTGGGGAATCCTGGGACAGCTGTCCCACTATGGAGAGCATCTTTCTTCAGCCAGCTCATATTAAAATCCACCTCTTTAGGATGCGACTGTCCCCACCCAAAAATGTGTGTCTTTCATTAAATGGAAAAGAGAGCAGGAAGATGCGAAGCGGATGAGCATCTGTTGAGAACATCACTCCTCTTGACTGGTCATGAGCCAGTCAAAGAGCTCTTGTCACGTTATTGCTATAAAAATGCAATGAAAGTAGAAAGTTTATTCTTAGACGTTTTCCTTTGCCTTCCCCACCCTGGGAATAAATTAGGAGGAGGGATCCAAAATCCATAGCAGGGCAATTAAAATGTCACAGAATTGTGAGCAAGCTTCCGAGGTAAGAAGATTTAAGTTTTAAGCAAAAGGGAAGACGTACCTGGCTTGGTGTTAAAGCCCTAAATACTTCCCCCCGTTTATTTGTTTGTTTTGTAACACAAGAACATCTTTTAATACAAAAACCCTCTAATTTTTAAAAAGGGAATCTTTCTTTGCGTCAGCTCGCAGCTGACTGTTGTTTGTTCTGTTATTTTTATAACTATTATTTCTTTTCCCCTGATAAAAATTACAATGCAAACTTTATCCCCCTTTTTATTTCATCAGTCTCAAAATGGAGCCAGTGGGGAGAGATAGGCGACTCACTAGAGATTAAGCTTTCGTATTCTATACCATATGAATGAACAGCTTACTGTCATGAAAAGCAGCTGGTTCTGAGACACCCCTTTTACGACTCACGTATTAAATAGATAACATTGAGGAGGCAGCCTGTGGTGCAGGGAAGACTCCAACCAGGGTCTCCAGCAGGTGGCCTTCGGTGATTCACCTCCTATGGAGGGTCCTGGTCCTTCAACACATCAGGAAAGTCAGGCTCTGTGTGCTCTATAGGCCAAAGCTCTTGCTGGAATTCAGTCAGCTGACACCCTCTGCCCTCCTGGCCAGTATGACAGACCCTTCAACATTTCTATGGGGAAAATAGGGACATCCTATTCCATGAAGATAGGGACATGGGTGGCTCTGTGGGTTAAACCACAGAGCCTAGGACTTGCCAATCAGAAGGTCGGCGGTTCGAATCCCCGTGACGGGGTGAGCTCCTGTTGCTCGGTCCCTGCTCCTGCCCACCTAGTAGTTCAAAAGCACGTCAAAGTGCAAGTAGATAAATAGGTACTGCTCCGGCGGGAAGGTAAACGGCGTTTCCGTGCGCTGCTCTGGTTTGCCAGAAGCAGCTTAGTCATGCTGGTCACATGACCCAGAAGCTGTACGCCAGCTCCCTTGGCCAGTAAAGCAAGATGAGCGCCACAACCCCAGAGTTGGCCACGACTGGACCTAATGGTCAGGGGTCCCTTTACCTTTGCCTTTATTCCATGAAGGGGCCGGGCACCCACAAATTTCAGCCCCTGGGCCATGCACGCTGCATGGCACCCACAGCCCCGAGCAACCACGGCTGTGGGGCCAAGCTGGCACTCCCGGAAGAATAGCGTAGAGGCATTAAAGACTCACAACTGCCCACCTCTTTTTTTGGTACGGGTTCCAGCAGTCTACCAAGCCCGTGCCGCGATATATATGAGCTAGGCGTGTCGACAGGGTCTTGTTTTCCCGTTCAATCAGCCCAATTTTCTTTTGGGCGTCCTATGGAAAGAGAGAGCAGAGACAGAAACTATGAGTTTCTTGTTTTTTTTAAAAAAGTTTTGTTTATCCTATAATAAACAGGAGCTCTCAACGTCCTCCTCAATCCCCCCTCACACATATATTTTTTTTAATAACATTTTTACACATACTTATGTCCCCCATTCCCAAGGATGTAAATTGTTTTTTATTTTACATTTGGCAAAAAAATTAAAAAAAAACCCCCACAACCCACCTCCCCGGCCCCTTTTCCCATTCCTATGTGCGTGACATAAAATGGTGAATTGCGGGATTTTTGCCAGTTATTTTCTCTCCTGTTGGGACTGTGGTGCGCACTGCAGGAAGAAAATATATACGGGGTCTCAGGGTACCTGCATATTCCTACTGCGGGGGAAATGGCAGTTTCATGGAAGGGAAGAAGGCAATTTTAATTGGAAAAAAAGCAAACGATCTGTAGTGTAATGTTGTTGTTGTTTTAATATAATGTCACTTCTACAAATTTCCACATTTACATTCATCAAAAAGAACAGACAATATATTTATTCATCAACTTCCCTCCCCTTCTTCCATGGTTCATTCTAATTATCCTCTGCTGCTGCATATTCTAATTACTCCATATTAGTTTTTTCTCCCAGCTAAATTATACAGTGCTGAATTCACTCTAATCCTGCTAGCGTTTTAATTTGCTCGCAATGAATCTTCAGATATTTTCCAAATATTTCCCACTCTTCTTCCTGATCTCTTATTCTACTGGTTAAACTTGACATTTCTGCATATTCCATCCATTTTGTCCGCCATTCCTCCTTCATGGCGTCATGGTTTTGATCCCATTTCCCCCAGCAACTTTTAATCTTAAAATATGTATGTACCAGACTAAATATTGATGCGGCGACATTGACATTGCTTCTTTTTCTTAAAAAGAGAATACTAGCTGTGCCTATAAATTTTTGTTGCTGTTGAATTTGGTAAATGATATATTCGGGTGGGTGGTGGTGCTGCAATGATAATTTATAAATGAGAAACATTCCCTTATTTGGGAGACTTGACAACCTTTTATTAAAAGTTAGGGGGTTGTATCTAACTAACTAACTAACTAACTAACTAACTAACTAACTAACTAACTCAGAGTGGACCTACTGAAATGAATGGACAAGACGAACTTAGGCCCTCAGGTGGTACGGATGCCTGATTATCGTCTTCTAAAGCAACTACTCTATTCTGAACTTAAAAATTGAAATCATAATGCTGGTGGTCAACAAAAGAGGTTTAAAGATTCTCTCAAGGCAAATCTTTAAAAATGTAGTATAAACACCGACAACTGGGAAACACTGGCCTGTGAGCGCTCCAGTTGGAGAACAGCCTTTACCAAAGGTGTCATGGGCTTTGAAGGCACTCGAACTCAGGACACAAGAGAGAAACGTGTTAAGAGGAAGGCACACTTGGCAAATCCACACCGTGATCAACTCCCACCCAGAAACCTATGTTCCCACTGTGGAAGGACGTGTGGATCCAGAACTGGCCTCCACAGCCACTTACAGCCACTGTTAAAATCCTGCAGCCAATCGGAAGCTGCGGAAGCCTCGCTGGACGTTCGTGTTCCAAAAACAGTTCGCAAACTGGAACACTCACTTCCAGGTTTGCGGCGTTTGGGAGCCAAAACGTTCGAGAACTAAGCTGTTCTAAAACCAAGGTACAACTGTGGATATATTAAAAATATTTGGGGGTCTACTGACAAATCCAAATCTTACGTTGCACAATGACATCTGGTATTTTGGCCAGCACTGCCAGAAATATCTTGTCACAACTAAGAAAACAAAAAACTGGCTGATAAGAAGTGTTAGGAATGTTTCCTTTTCTAGATTGGGGAGAATGATGACGTTTGGTTGCCCCTAAGAATGAGAAATTTCCTCGCCCTGGTAACTTTGGTTAGTGGTTGAATTAAAGTTAGGGGAAACGCTTTGTAAAACTGAAAAGGGAAAACATCTAAAGGCGGGGGGTTTATTCCTTTCTAATTTCACATTTTTAATTACAATTTCTGCTGCAATGATCTCTGTTTAATGAGGAGCAGGTTAGAGGGCTTGAAGAAGAAGTAAAGGTAAAGGGACCCCTGACCATTAGGTCCAGTCGTGGCCGACTCTGGGGTTGCGGCGCTCATCTTGCTTTATTGGCCGAGGGAGCTGGTGTACAGGTTCTGGGTCATGTGGCCAGCATGACTAAGCCGCTTCTGGCGAACCAGAGCAGCGCACGGAAACGCCGTTTACCTTCCTGCCAGAGTGGTACCTACTTATCTACTTAGACTCTGACGTGCTTTCAAACTGCTAGGTTGACAGGAGCAGGGACTGAGCAACGGGAGCTCACCCCGTCGTGGGGATTCGAACCGCCCTTCCGATCAACAAGTCCTAGGCTCTGTGGTTTAACCCACAGCGCCACCCGCATCCCTTTGAAGAAGAAGTAGTGGTAGTTTAATTAAATAACTACGTAAAAAGGTCTTCCCTCCTTTAGCCATTCTTTCCCTTGGCTTCTCACCCTGCCTCCAACCTAACCTCCTAAACTAGATATGGGAGGTACCCCATTTATCCTTACATCTCCCTTTTTTAAAACAATGTGTCTGTGTTTGTTTGTTTTTTAAATAAGTCTTTCTGGGACCTTCTGGTTTTGAGTGTACCTTCTCAGACTCATTTCTGAAGACGCTTCATTTTCCCAACCCCCCTGAGGTATGACTCCAGTGTTTTCCTCCTGCTTCCTTCCCCTGCTGTATTACTCCTCCTTTCTTCTCTCCTTCCTCTCTTTCTGGTATCTGGAGGAGATGCCATTGTTTACGTCGCAATATTTCTCCTATGGAAGTCTGCATGTTGCATGATCTGGGGGCTACTTCTTCGTTTGACAACAACCCTCTGGGTTCATGGGGTACCATCCCGCACTTGAACTTCATTTTTGGGTTGTAGAGGGATCTCGGTGCTCAGGAATTTGTGCCATAATATTGCTTTTTTTACTGAACACTTCAAGCTGAGTTAGAGTTATGGTGTTCCAGCCATAGCAGTTTGGTCCTGAGTGTTCTAATAAACAAGAGCTCAGCAGGGAATTTTCCCATTTCCACCCCTGTAATCCAGCTATGCCAAGTAAGAATCTGTTTTTGTATCCGAGGCCTTTTTCAGCAAACGCTTCACAATTTCCACTTTGCTTTCGATGGGAGGCAGATTTAAAATCAAATGGCTATCCGCGGAAGCAATAATAAGTGTACTGAAAATTCATGAGCCCCTCTAGTCTAATGGTATTCGCCAGAATCTTGGAGAGGCATCTAAATTTGAAAGATATTTTGCCCTTGTCATGACCCCAAAACTGAACTTCTTTCAGTGGAGCCAGGCACAATCTGAGCGACGTATGTTTCTTCTTTATGAGTATTGAAAAATGCACCTGTTCCATGGGCTCTTCGACATTTTCAACGATCTCCAGAAGTTTGAGTTCTGCTAGTCTTTTTGTGAGGGCCGAAGGAACTTCTGCAAGGTGTGTCTTTGGCTCTGTTAATTGGATTTTATACAGTGGTACCTTGGGTTTTGAATGTCTCTGTAGATGAATGTTTCTGAACTGGAATGCCGTAAACCCAGAAGTAAATGCTTCAGTTTTTGAACACTTTTCAGAAGTAAACATGTCACGTGGCTTCCATATTGAGTTTTCCGTATTGAATTTTTGGTTTTCGAACATTTCAGAACTCGAACAGTCTTCTGGAACGGATTATATTTGAAAACTGAGGTACCACTGTATACACTTTCCACCTTGCCTGTTCCTTCAAAGACATCGGGATACAATGTGAATATCTTTGGTTTGCCTTATAATGTTCAGTCTTTTAACCAGAATATGACAAGTTGAACTAGGATGACCACCATTCAAATTTGGAACCTGTTCTGCAATTCACAGACACCTCTGTGCATCATTTCTTCCCCAGCATAAGCCCTCAATCTCAGATTTTGATTTCTACCAGTTTTTTTAAAAAGAAGAGTTTGAAAGGTTGTACCAGTGATGACATTGACCTGTAATCCCGTGCCCAACTTTTATTCCGCCACAATTCCACTTGTTTAAAAGGGAACGGTCCATTCATCATGTGGAAAAATTCCTCTGCTTTGTCTTGTGGGGAGATATCAGCTAACCCTTGTCTTTTCTTCTGAGCTTGCCTTGGTTGGTAACATACTTTTTTTGCAAAGCGGTTTTATTTTTCACAAGCGTCGCAACACTTCCATATTGCAGGGCAGTGATTGTGTCTCCAGCTGCTTGCATAATGTATGCACTTCTCTTGATGAGGTATTCAGATATGCGTGCATGAAAACACATATGAAAACCTGCTCCTGCTGTATCTGGGATTCCTGTGGCTTCTGTCCTCAGAAATTGTACCAACGCAAAGGTTTTCCTTTACTACTTTCATTCTTGCCTCGCAGCCTGGACTGCCCTTTCATGAGTCAGATCACAGTCTTGCAGCAGTTTTTAAACAAAAAGTTCACAGTCTCCAACCCTCAACACTATCTGATCTCTAATTAATGATGCCGTTAGGGTCCCACAGTTGCATTTCTGAATCATCTATTAAAGTCCGTATCGATTCCCCTTCCTCTGAAGGAAAACTTAAATCTTTCATAAATCTCATTGCTCTCTTGGGCATGCAATACTCATCCAATTTCTGCACACCTCCTGATAAAAAATTCCTCTTCCTTCTGCCTTGATTGCACAGCCAGAAAATGTCTACTGCCTCATGCCCTGCTACAGGCAAAAACATGGTTACTTTTTGAGGATCTTATTTTCATCCATTCCTGTAGCTTGCATGTCAACGGTGAAGTCACGTTTAAACCTCTTTCAGGAGTTCGCTGCATGGCCACTAAGTTTCAACTCCCTCAGGAGCCTCGAACCATTCCATTTTTTCTCTCATTCCAGTGTGAGAGCCAGTGTGGTGTAGTGGTTAAGAGTGGTAGACTCGTAATCTGGTAAACCAGGTTCGAGTCTCCGCTCCTCCACATGCAGCTGCTGGGTGACCTTGGGCCAGTCACACTTCTCTGAAGTCTCTCAGCCCCACTCACCTCACAGAGTGTTTGTTGTGGGGGAGGAAGGGAAAGGAGATTGTTAGCCACTTTGAGACTCCTTCAGTTAGTGATAAA
Source organism: Podarcis bocagei (assembly GCF_964188305.1). Taxonomy (NCBI): domain Eukaryota; kingdom Metazoa; phylum Chordata; class Lepidosauria; order Squamata; family Lacertidae; genus Podarcis; species Podarcis bocagei. The sequence continues at coordinate 20,131,086 of NC_138138.1, forward strand.
GTGGGATATCAAATCCGAACTCGTCTTCTCTTCTTCATTCCATCCTTGAATTTTCAGTTTTTCTGCCCCTTACTTTTCTCGCTGACCTTACTCCTGGTACCATGAAATGTTCTCTCATTCAATGATGAGCAGCTCCAAGGAGCTGAGCAACAAATAGTTTTATGCAAGAGCTGAGCATAGCACATGATTTTCTCCTGCAGCTACTGTCTTGCTTTTAGCCCTACTTCCTGCTTGGGCCTGAACTAAGGGGGTGCCCTTCAAGATATGGTGACATTTACCCTCACTTCTACTGCCACAGGTACATTTTGCGTCTCCGTATTATCTGGCTCCACAATCTTGGGGAGTGTTAGCTTCTGAAGAAAAGAGAGTATGGAAACTTGATTAGATTTGCTAGTAGAAGAAAGGTCTAACTAATACGTTCTACAGCTTCTTTGTTAACTCTTTTGAAGCCACGGTACAATACAGTGATACCTTGGCTCTCAAACTTAACCCATTCCGGAAGTCCAAAGCGTTCCAAAACCAAGGTGCGCTTTCCCATAGAAAGCAAAATGGATTAATCCATTCCAGATTTCAAAAACAACCCCTAAAACAGCAAATTAACATGGATTTTACTATCTAACGAGAGCCATAACATGAAAGCAATAAACAATGTGCTGCAGTCACACAGTCAATCAATCAGTAGCTGAACCGGGTTCCACACAGTAACACACTAAAAAAAGCCGCGAAAACAAAAACACAAAATAAATAGCAAAAACAGACAGAGCTCAGCATAATACAGTGGTGCCTCGCAAGACGAAATTAATTCGTTCTGCAAGTCTCTTCGTCTTGCGGTTTTTTCGTCTTGCGATGCACGGTTTCCCATAGGAATGCATTGAAAATCAATTAATGCGTTCCTAGGGAAACCGCCTTCAGACCAGGTCCGGGGACAGTCTGTCCCCCGACCTCTTCTGAAGGCTGGGGGGGGGCAAGGGCTTTTCTTCCCACCCCCAGCATTTTAAAAAACCCTGGGACAGCGGAGGACTTCTCCGCTGTCCGGGCGATCTTAAAATGCTGGCCGGCGGCATTTTAAAATCGCCCCGGGACAGCGGAGGACTTCTCCGCTGTCCGGGGCGATTTAAAAGCCCCTGGGAAGGCAGACAGGGGGGACAAAGACTTTCGCCCCCCGCCCGCCTTCAGAAGGTGTTCCCGCCCCCCCGCCTGGCTTCGCAGCAGCGCTACGAAGCCCGGCGGCTGGGGCAGGTGTTCCCCCCCGCCCGGCTTCGCAGCAGCGCTACGAAGCCCGGCGGCTGGGGCAGGTGTCCCCCCCCCCGCCCGGCTTCGCAGCAGCGCTACGAAGCCCGGCGGCTGGGGCAGGTGTTCCCCCCCCGCCCGGCTTCGCAGCAGCGCTACGAAGCCCGGCGGCTGGGGCAGGTGTTCCCCCCCCCCCCGCCCGGCTTCGCAGCAGCGCTATGAAGCCAGGCGGCTGGGGCAGGTGTTCCCCCCCCCGGCTTCGCAGCAGCGCTACGAAGCCCGGCGGCTGGGGCAGGTGTTCCCCCCCCCGCCCGGCTTCGCAGCAGCGCTACGAAGCCCGGCGGCTGGGGCAGGTGTCCCCCCCCCCGCCCGGCTTCGCAGCAGCGCTACAAAGCCCGGCGGCTGGGGCAGGTGTTCCCGCCCCCCCACCCCGCTTCGGAGCAGCGTTCCAAAGCGGGGTGGCTGGGGCAGGTGTTCCCGCCCCCCCCCGGCCCGGCTTCGCAGCAGCGCTACGGGACCCCCAGCTACGGGACACGGGGAGATTTTAAAATGCTGGGGGTCGGGAGCGAACGCTTCGCTCCCGCCCACCAGCATTTTAAGATCGCCCGGGGCAGGCGGGGGGAAGGCAGGCGGGGGGGGGGAGCAAAGACTTTTGCCCTCCGCCGGCCTTCAGAAGAGGTCCTCTTCTGAAGGCCGGCTGTGGGCGAAAGTCTTTGCTCCCGACCGCCAGCATTTCCCTATGGGCTTTCGTCTTGCGATGCAAGCCCATAGGGAAATTCGTCTTGCGAAGCGCCTCCAAAACAGAAAACCCTTTCGTCTTGCGGGTTTTCCGTCTTGCGAGGCATTCGTCTTGCGGGGTACCACTGTACTCAAAACAGAAGCGTGGCACTCAAATCGGAAGCGTAACACTCAAAACAGAGCATGTTTGGCTTCCAAAAACAGTTTGCAAACTGGAACACTTTGCAGTGTTTGGGTTCCAAGCTGTTTGAGTACCAAGGCGTTTGAGAACCAAGGCACCACTGTACTTTTAAAAAGCAAAAACAAACCGCAAAACCATTCAGATGGTATGCTAAAACACCTCACCTACTTGTCTCCTTTTTTTCAAAGGAATGCAATGCATTTCAGATGTTCCCTTTAGAACTCACGTTTTTCCTGGTGTTGAGGGAAACCAGATCATTTGTGTTTCTATTCCACCCTTTGGATTTCTTGTTTATTACCCCGGTTCTTTTTCTTCTGTGCTTAGTCACATGTATTATGTTATGTGTTATTGATTTATATACCGCTTCCTTGCCAAAATGAGCTTCTAAGCGTTTATAAATGTAAAACCAATTACTGTATTTTTCCGTGTATAACACCCCCCCCCCATTTGTATAAAATGACCCCTATTTTTGGGACCCCAAATTAAGGAAATGGGGGGAGATTGCCCAGAGTTGTTAACCTTTTTTGGGGGTGGGGGAATTGCCCACAATTGTTGAACTTTTCTGGGGGGGGGGGATTGCCACCAATCGCTCACATCACACGCCTAACCGCCACTGCCAATCGCATGCCTTGCCGAAGCCACCAATCGTCGCCAGAAACTGCCAATCGCCTGTCCAACTGCCGCAGCAGCAGCCAATCGCCAGCAGGCCTTGACACAACCACCAACCACCCGCCCAATTGCCGCAGCAGCAGCCAATCATCAGAAGGCCTTGTCGCAGCCACCAATCACCTGCCCAATCACCACAGACAATCTCCTGCTCATGCTGCCACCAATCGGCCACACCCCATTGCACTATCCGTGTATAACACAACCACCAATTTTTAACATTTTTAATAATAAAAAATCGTCTTATACGCAGAAAAATACAGTACATATAAAAACCAATTACACATGATTTAAATACGCAACGAAACAATTCTGCCCATACTTTTAAAAACACCCATAAACTTGGTGTAGTTTTATTACATATGCAACCGCAAAACAGCCTAACTCCATAGATTGTTCCCAGATAAAAAGCTGGAGTCTGGAGGGGCCCTGAATATTTTTTTTAAAATAAAAATAAGCACATCCCATTCTCCCTAAATGTTCCACCTCATTTTTCAGTTAAAAAAAGGCTTCGGGGGGGAAGCATGGAGAACACAAGTTACCGTATTTTTCGCCCCATAAGACGCACCGGCCCATAAGACGCACCTAGATTTTTGGGGGGGAAATAAAGGAAAAAAAATTTATTCCCCCCCCCAGGTGCGCTGCGCTACACCAGGAGTTTGGGGCGTGCGGAGCTCAGCGCGCCCCAAGCTTCTGCGTGCAGGCAAGGTCTCTGCTAGCGTGGGAGAGCCGGGCGCCTCTCCTAGGGCTAGCGGACTCCTGCGCTAATCCAGAAGCTTGGGGCAAGCTGAGGTCAGCGCGCCCCAAGCTTCTGCGTGCGGGCAAGCAGTCCGCTAGCCCTGGGAGAGCCGCGGGGCTCTCCCAGGGCTAGCGGATCGCTGCGCTATACCAGGAGCTTGGGGCGTGCTGAGCTCAGCGCGCCCCAAGCTTCTAGGTGCGCGCAAGCAGTCCGCTGCCGCCCCAAGCCTGGCGCACCCGGCAGGAGGTCCCACCGGGTGCACGAGGCTTGGGGCGGCAGCGGACTGCTAGCTTCTAGGTGCGCGCAAGCAGTCCGCTGCCGCCCCAAGCCTGGCGCACCCGGCAGGAGGTCCCACCGGGTGCGCGAGGCTTGGGGCGGCAGCGGACTGCTTGCGCGCACCTAGAAGCTAGCAGTCCGCTGCCGCCCCAAGCCTCGCGCACCCGCAGGAGGTCCCACCAGGTGCGCGAGGCTTGGGGCGGCAGCGGACTGCTTGCGCGCACCTAGAAGCTAGCAGTCCGCTGCCGCCCCAAGCCTGGCGCACCCGGCAGGAGGTCCCACCGGGTGCGCGAGGCTTGGGGCGGCAGCGGACTGCTTGCGCGCACCTAGAAGCTAGCAGTCCGCTGCCGCCCCAAGCCTCGCGCACCCGGTGGGACCTCCTGCCGGGTGCGCGAGGCTTGCAGACACTCGCCCGAAGCAGGGGGAGCCCTCCCAAGGGCTCCCCGTGCTTCGGGCGACAGGCTGCCGCCCCAAGCCTCGCGCACCCGGTGGGACCTCCTGCCGGGTGCGCGAGGCTTGCAGACACTCGCCCGAAGCAGGGGGAGCCCTCCCGAGGGCTCCCCGTGCTTCGGGCGACAGGCTGCTGCCCCAAGCCTCGCGCACCCGGTGGGACCTCCTGCCGGGCGCGCGAGGCTTGCAGGCATTCGCCCCATAAGACGCACCCCGATTTCCTCTTCATTTTTGGAGAGGAAAAAGTGCATCTTATGGGGCGAAAAATACGGTAACCTTTCCCAACCTGCTGATTCCCCACTCCAGATTCCACCTGTTTTCCTTCCTGCAGGGTTTTAGACATGTGCTTTGGGAGGCCAAAGAGATAATAATAATAATAATAATAATAATAATAATAATAATAATAATAATAATAATAATTTATTGCAGTCAAAGACCAGTTCAAGGCCAAAGGGATGTTTGGAACCAGATGGCATGAAAAGCTGCGTAGGGCTTGATCAGAAGCAGAAAAGTAATGAGCAAAGCGCAAGCTTTGTGCCCTGCCTTTTGAAAGGATCGGGTTTTTTAGTTGCATTCGCTTACACCTAAACGGTAAGAGGGACACGGGTGGCACTGTGGGTTAAACCACAGAGCCTAGGACTTGATGATCAGAAGGTCGGCAGTTCGAATCCCCGCGACAGGGTGAGCTCCCGTTGCTCGGCCCCTGCTCCTGCCAACCTAGCAGTTCGAAAGCACAAAGTGGAAGTAGATAAATAGGTACCGCTCTGGCGGGAAGGTTAATGGCATTTCCGTGCACTGCTCTGGTTCACCAGAAGCGGCTTAGTCATGCTGGCCACATGACCCGGAAGCTGTACACTGGCTCCCTCGGCCAGTAAAGCAAGATGAGCGCCACAACCCCAGAGTCGGCCACGACTGGACCTAATGGTCAGGGGTCCCTTTACCTTTACCTTTAAATGGTCTAACTTTATGCCCAACATCAGCACCAATTGCAAAGGGAAAGCTCATGTACCTGTATTTTGGAAACCTTGAAGTAGAGGTGAGTCTTGGCCTCTGGAGGTCTACTATCCACGTGACTTCTAGCTGCCGGGAGAGGAGAAAACGAGTGTTTTCAAAAGGGTAGAAATAGATCACTGCTCCCATACATATTGCCTTCAAATATCCTGATCTAGTCTACAAGGCTTTTCCGGGTACCGAGATTCCCAAAGACCAGAAAAGAAACTGTTTATGTACGCGACAACAGCTGCACGGATGTTATTAGCCCAGAGGTGAAAAGAAGAGATAACCCAGAGACGGATGGCAAACCAAGTTGATGGACTATGCCCAAATGTCAAAATTAACTGGGAAGCTCAGGAACAAAGAAGACAAGATCTTTAGAAAAGAATGGGGAAAGTTTATAATGCTGTCAGAGCTGCTTCCAGATCCTAGCTCACAGAGGATCACGCTAGCCAGCGGTCATTAAGTAAAAGTCTTTATTGAATTACAGTTTCCATTCTCACGCTGCTGTCTGCAACTCTACGTCTACTAGCTAGATCGGCGAGGCTCCGTCTGAGTCTCCGCCCCGTGCGCACCAACTTAATATCCTAGCCTTGCTCCACCTTTTCCTCCTGACTGTCCTCCTCTGGGTCCCTCTACCCCCCGGGGCTTCTTCCTTCCGGGATTCTTCTGACGCTGACCCGGACCCTTCTGCCTCCTTGCGCCGGGCTTTAGGACCTGGTTCCCTTTCGGGGCTGCTCACTGCGCCGCCTTCCTCTGCATTTGAACTTGGCGCGCGCGCCCAACCTTCCACTTTCCTCTTAACCGTTTCTTCGCTCCCCGATGGAGGTGTGGCCACTCCTGACTCCTGCCCTCCCTCCTGTGGTGAGCTGCCAGCGCTTCCCCCCTGGCTCCTTTCCTCTTCCCTGCTTCCTGGCGGTGACGCTGGTCCCGATTTCCAGCTGCTCCCCCCTGAGTCTCCTCTGGCTCTATCTTCCTGGGGTGCCTCCCTAGACTCCCCCCTTGCCCTGGCCACTGGTGCTCCTTTCTGTGAATCCTCTGATTCACTGGAAAGACTGGGAGATCTCGGGTCGTCGTCATCACTCATCCTTTCCTCTGTCTCCTCCCCTTCGCTCTCTGTTTCCTCCCTTTCCCGTGCCTCTGCACCTAAACCCCTGACAAATGCATATACAGTGGTACCTCGGGCTTCAGGTTACATACACTTCAGGTTATAGACCCAGAAATAGTACCTTCAGGGTGAGAGCAGAAATTGCGTGGTGGCAGTGCAGCGGCAGCAGGAGGCCCCATTAGCTAAAGTAGTGCTTCAGGTTAAGAACAGTTTCAGGTTAAGAACAGACCTCCGGAACGTATTAAGTACGTAACCAGAGGTACCACTGTACGAGATTATTGTAAGCAGGTTAAAACACTGGCAGGATTTTAAATACCATTGTAATGTAACAGTATGTATGGATAACTTAGAAAGATCAAAAAATTTGGAGAAGTAATGATATGCAATTGAAAATAGGATTAATAGGGCCTATGGAAAGGATGGGGGAGAAAGCCAGGAGATTCAGTTTATAATCTTGAAAATCAAATAAAAAAATATTTCAAAAAACAAAACAAAAAACCAGCCTATGCTGCTTTTTTCTAGTCTATACACTCTCTCGCTGACTTTCGCCCTGCACATAAACGCCCACTGGCTGTTAGCAAAACCAAGTAGGAAAACAGAATATTCCTAATGACAGCTGTAAATCTTGAATAGTGAACAGTTGTTGGAGCTAAGAGCCTCATGGAGCTCAATATAAATGTATGAAGGATTTCATCCTTCTTGCAATTCCTCCTGGATGTTTTGTTCTCTTCTGCAGCATCGAGGACAACTACTGGTGTTGTCTGAGGTGCCCCACGTAAGTTTGTCTTTTGAGGGGGTTGCAGGAAAGCCTTTCGTACGTGTACAGGAGCTGATCGATCACTGTGTTTGGAGTCAGGAAGTAATTGCCACTGAAATTCTACTCGATCCAGAACAGATTCTGGATTCCGCCTCTCCTGGTATGTCCCACGGAGGAGCTTACGGTCTTCAAACCAAAACATCTTGGAGGTCCCGGGCCACAGGGAGGTTAGGCTGGCCTCAACCAGAGCCAGGGCTTTTTTGGTCGTGGCCCCGATCTGGTGGAACGCTCTGTCACAAGAGACTAGGGCCCTGCGGGACTTGACATCTTTCCGCAGGGCCTGCAAGACAGAGCTGTTCCACCGGGCCTTTGGCCAAGACACAGCCTGACCCCCTCCTTTGGTAATCCTCACAGAACTCTAGCCCAATGGTTGCCATTAATTTGATTTGAACTGATTTTATAATGAACTGATTTTAGAATGCTGTATTATTTTACTGTTGTTAGCTGCTCTGAGCCCGGCTCTGGCTGGGGAGGGCAGGATATAAATAAAATTGTATTATTTATTTTATTATTCCAACGTACAGTTACCATAGTGAAAAAACTTAAACACGTTGCATGATTCCCCCCAAAATAGACCAGAGGCAATTATCCAAGAGGCTGGGTTCTATAGCCTTTCTCTGTAAAGATTGAAATAAAAAAGAACGTCAAGAAATGTTTCCTTGTCTTTATACCTTCCTGGGCAACCACCCTTGTTGCTCCTCAACCTTCACTTCTGCCTTGATGGTTAGAGTCTGATAGGGCTTTTGATAAGGCAGTTCAACAGCCATTGGATTTTGCTCTTCTTCCTCGGAACTGCAGCAGCCTTTGCCTTCAGTCTCCCTCTCATTCAAATGGAAGCAAACCTAGGCGCCCTAACTAACTTATCTGCAAAACCCATAAATATGGGGCAAAGCAGACAAAATGACAACCCATTCGCCATCAGTAAGTATAATGAAAAGTAAAGAACAGAACAGAAAATTGAATTACACCAGCTCTAAAACTCCAGCCCCAATATTTTAATTGGGCTTCCTTTTATTCCGGGGCTAAATAAATATTGAACATTGTTTCTGAAGCTGACAAACTGCACTGAGGTTCTCCTCCCACAGGCTTCCTCCATGTTGTTAATTTGCTCATAAGCATGGCATGCCAAGAATATGGATTTCGTTTCCGGTATTTGGCAATTAAAATCAGTTCAACAGATTTTCCATTAAGTATATGTATTTCTTAAGGACGCATCCTTTGGTACAACCCAGGAGGAGTAATTGTTAAGAGGTGTAAAAGGCATCTTTTGAATCTAACTAATTCTTCACTTCTACAATATCCTTCTGAAACGTGTGGGCATTCTCATCGCTTGAGGAATTTGGGAGTGTGTAATAATAAATCCAACCATCTAAATAACACATGGTGCTGTTGCAGTAATTCAGTTCATGTCATAATAGGATATTATGGGTGATCTGTGTTTCAATAACTTGTAAGAGGTCAAAAATGAGAACTAAACACGCAGATTGTTGGATAACCAGCCTCATAAGGCCAACATGCTTACCGTAATTCTAATTAATGCATGAAGGGGTTAATACCACAGGGTGAGTTGTCCTGCCAGGCTTAGCTATGTCACCTACTGGTGTCATTTGTTTCTATTACTCTATTCTGGTTTAAGTGTTTTCGACTGAGCTTTTTGAGTTTGTGTTTGATGGGGTGTTTGCACTTGCTGTGAGCTGCCCTGGAATCTTTAGGAAAGCAAGGGGAAGCATACATAAATTAATAAATTTATCTACAAGTGGCCTGGCTCGCTTACTCTCCACCCCCATCATTCTGCCCAGATGCTGAGGTCCAACGCCGAGGGCCTTCTGGCGGTTCCCTCATTGCGAGAAGCAAAGTACAGGGAACCAGGCAGAGGGCCTTCTTGGTAGTGGCGCCCTCCCTGTCGAACGCCCTCCCACCAGATGTCAAAGAGATAAACAACTGCCTAACATTTAGAAGACTTCTGAAGACAGCCCTGTTCAGGGAAGTTTTTAATGTGTGACATTTTAATGTATTTTTCATCTTTTTTGGAAGCCGCCCAGAGTGGCTGGGGAAACCCAGCCAGTTGGGCGGTGTACAAATAAATTATTATTATTATTATTGTTAGTAGTAGTAGTATTATTACTCGAGTCATCTGGAGCTCTTTTGTTATCAATTGCAGTGTAAGATACAACTCCCTCTCACTTTCTCTGTGGGGCAGCTATTCAATCAGACTGCCTCAGTTGGAGATATAGGAAGCAGGGTTCATTTCATCCGCTTTGTTGGAGGCTCAGCTGCATCAAGCACCTACTGCCCCTGAACTGTGCCGTCTGGTCATTATAGGACCAACTGGTGTGCCTTTTTATTTTTAGTTTTCCCTTTTACCTTGTGTTTCTTTTTCTTTGTTTAGATTGTAAGCCTGCAGGGAGCGACTGTCTTGTTCCAATTGGATGAAGAGCAGGGTGCAAATGCTCTAAATTATATATAGCATGAGTCAGTTAATCTCAGGTTGGTGGGTTCGAGCCCAACGCTGGGCAAAAAATTCCTGCCTTCCAGGGGGTTGGACTAGATCACTCTCATGGCCCCTTCCAACTCTACAATTCATATAACACAGAATGAAACAAAGCAATCTGGAAAACCAAACCACCACAATAAATCAAACTTCTACCACAGCTCTGTGAGATGTAAATCTTCAGCAGGCTCCAGCCAGTAGGCTCTTTTCTGGCAAGCACATGCTTGCAACACTATGGTGTCTGGATAGTGCCCGCCGAGCTGTCGAGGGCTGGCTTTATATCGATGCTCCTGGCTTTCAGCAGGTGGGCGGATCTTTTGAATCTTGCATCTCTTCCAACTTTTAAATCTACATTCCTATGCATGCTGGAGAACCCTCGATTGGACAGAGTGGGGGTGTGATGGCCTGGGATTCGGACTCGGAGACTGAACCTGAGGAATCCCAGCCTGCACAGGAGTCCCCGCCTCCAGAACCAGCTGAGCTGGGGCTGGGGCTTGAGCCTGAAGGGTCCTCACCTGTGCTGGATCCTCAGGTGCAGGCACCAGCTGAGTCTGCTCTGGCTCCTGGGGTGATGGAGGACCCAGTGCCTGCAGGTGCTCCACTCTCAGCCCCGTCGGAGGAAGCCGAGGTTGCCTCTGGGTCTGGTAACCCTCCAGCCTCTCCTGAGCTGCAGAGGCTCAGGGCAGAGAGGCAGAGGGAACTAAGTTCCCACAGGAGGAGTGCTCACCTCCAGGCCAGGAGAGGTGAGTCACCTGTGGACCGGGGCTGCCCTATGCCTTGGGGCAGATAAAAGCCAGCCCGCCCCAGTCCCAGGTTGCGGGAGCAACATTGTTGGTAGCCTGTTCCTGCCTGCACCCTGTCCTGCTCTCCTTCCAGAGTTCCTGACCTCACCCGACTCCCTGCCTTGGACCCCGCTTCAGCTTTGATGGACAGTCCATACTGCACCCTTGACCTCGGACTGGACTTGGACCTTGCTGCACGGTTAACCCTCAGGACCAGCACAGGGGCTTACAACTTCTAAGCAAGCATTCATAGGATCACCCAGCACAGTTATTGTACTCAGCAGGTTTAGGATTGCAAGAAGTTAAGCCTACCCAGTTCTTTTTTGCCACGAAACACATATTCACCAGTACGGGACTGATTCCTTGTACAGGCGATTCTTTGCCTAGAATTGGCAATCACCACAGGGAATGTCAAGACATCGAAGCTGCTCATCTTGGCACAAGCCCACCACTGCCAGGTCCCAAGTCAAAAAGGCAAAGCTGGGGGGATTAGCTTCTGAAGACCACCTCCCACTTGTTGTCATAGATGCCACAGCTGTGACATCATCGGCTGTGAAATGCCATAAGCGGGAAGGATGGCAACACAAACTCCCAAGAGCCTTTGGATGCTGCCAGGTGAGACTGCGCCGCCCAGGTGAGATACCCGGGGAAGGCTGGCGCATGAGAATTGCAATGCTGGGTCAAAGAAATGGGTTGTCAGGGACCGTGTTGAGGAGGGCTACACTCAGGAGGAATGGTGGGAAGCCTCCCCCTCCCCCTGATCCGGATCCTGAATCTTTCCAGGAGCAGGAGGACAACATAGATTTGGAACAGTGGTTTGCAGAGGGGCATAGATCAGAAGGCAGAAGCTGGGAAATACTGGATGGGGAACAGCTAGCAGAAGAAACACTGGGAGAGATGGGGTTAACAGATTCACTGTCTCTGGAAAGCATTCCTCTGCTCTCCCCAAGGTCAAGAAGAGTTCAGAAAGGGGCAGAACAGGAAGCACAGAGGGTACAAGCTCAGATTGATGTAGGAGTGATGTGGATTAATAAGGATGGAAGAGGGTGGAATCCTTAATTGGGAGCACTGTCACGGCTAAAATGGCCGCTGTTTCTTTAATGCGAATAAAGCTGGGTCAGCATGACTCAGCGGCTTGCAGCAGGTTGTATATATAAGTGAGAAATGTTAGTTTGGGCTGTGGCTGGTGTTTGGGTTGGTTGGTGCTTGTGTGTATAGTTATTCAGTTGTGTTTTGCACAAAGACTTTAAATAAAACTCTGCAAGGATATTCCCGTGGACTCTTTTTGTGCCGACAAGGAGACTGAGAAGATAAAGGGAGGTCAGAACCCTTTCCTTCTTTTTTTTTTTGCTTTTTTACAAACACTGACAGGTTATGGGCCCAGTGTTTCTGAGCATGTGCAGAGTGCAAAACGACTAACAGCATTTCAGCAAGGAGCTGGTGAGTCCTGGTGGTGTACGGAGACAGTGGCTGTGCGTTGGAGCAGTTGGTGACAAGCTGTAACTGTCTGCAGTGACGCTGGAGCGGCTAGGATCTGAGGATCAGGAAAGCACTCAGCGTCGGCTACTGGAACAGTTTGAACTGCTAGAGGACCACAGTAGGTGACTCACAGAGCGGCTACACCAGTTGCAGAGCCAGGCAGGACCTGAGGGTCAACAGAGGCAGCAGCTAGAAGCCGGTGAGTGCCAGCCAGGACCATCCAGTTGAACTCTAAAGAGAGAGTCAGGAGAGATTGCTGGAGACCCCACAGAAGGGGCTCAGCAAGCACCAGCAGAAAGGTCAGATAGACAGGCTGAACTCCAAGAGCGGAGGAGTTACAGTCGAGGGGGCCAGCAGCAGAATCTGCCAATGGAGCAACGCCAAGGTTTGGACTTGGCCATGGCGGTGAGGAGATGCTATAGATGCAACCAACCCGGGCATCTCCAACGTCAATGCAGGGCAAGACTTCCAGGAGACGACGTGGAGCAGAGACAGCAATCGACACAGAAACGTAAGCAGAAGGGGTTCTCTTCAGGGAAGAAGAACACGCGTTCTGCTCAGTTTGTGTCTGCATTTTCTCGGGAGGAGAGAAAGATACCTCGGGGAACATGGTTGCTGGATTCTGGCAGCAGCAGGATTATCTGCAATAGTCGGGAGGACTTTAAGACCCTGGAGAAGCCAGCTGATGGAAAAGACTCAATTTATCTTGCTGATGGTCGTAGAAGCAAGATTGATGGCCAGGGAACATGTTTCCTGCAGTGCTTGAACACTACTCTACCAGAGACTCTGTTTGTCAGCAGTTTGGACTATTGTTTACTGTCTGTAAGCTGTTTGATTAATGCAGGGTATAGTGTTAAGTTCATGCAGGATGGCTGTCTGATAAAGAATGGAACTCAGGTATGTGGCCATGCAAAGTTGGAAAATGGGTTATATGTAATGCAGGACAAGCCCGTTAAAGCAGCCCAGGTGGTTCAGGATAATTTGCCAGTTCATAAGGGGTGTGTACATCAACTGCACAGAAAACTGGGTCACACCAATTTCCGTGTGCTTTCAGAAATGCAAAAGGTGTGCAAGAACCTTAAAGTAAATAGCTGTAACTGTTTCCTAGATTGCAATGTATGTAAAATGGCCAAATCTAAGAGGAAGCCTGTGGCTTCTAAAAGTGACAGAGTATCTAAAGAGGTTTTAGAACTTGTCCATTGTGACGTGATAGGCCCTTTTCCACAGAAGACTGAAGGGGGCGCCAGATATGCTTTTCTGGTAATAGATGACAAATCACATTTTAGTTGGCTGTTTTTGTTAAAGCAGAAATCTGAGTGTTTCCCCACATTCAGAGAATGGGTTGCCCAAGCTGAAAAGCTCTTCGCTCAGCCTGTTGTGCAGCTGCAAACAGATAGGGGCGGAGAATTTCTGAACAAACAATTTGGGGCATGGTTGCGACGTAAGGGGATCACTCACCGTTTGACTAACCCTTATAGCCCTGCTGAAAATGGCCTGTGCGAAAGACGTGGGGCTGTAATACAGTCAGTAAAGGACTGCCTGCTAGTGGATGCAGGATTGGGCCACAACCATAGGCTGTGGGGCGAGGCTTTTCTGACCGTGAACTTTTTGATTAATAGAACCTGGTCTAGCTCTATAAAAGATATTCCATATCGTGTGTTGTTTGGGAAAGAACCAGAGTGGACAATGCTCCATAATTGGGGTTCTTGGGCACATGTAAACATTCCCAAAGCTCAGCGTCAGAAAGGGGGCGCTAGAGCGCAGAAACTGCGGTTTGTGGGATACCAGTCCTATGGCAAAGGGTGGCGTTTCAATTTACGCCCAGGACGCGTGGTTCTGTCACGAAGTGCAGACTTCGCTGACCAGGACAGATGGACTGCGATCCATGCCAACCCTGACTGCCTACTGCCCCTGCAAGTAAGAGAAGAGGCTTCTTCTCAGCCATTGGCAACACAGGAGCAGAATGAGGAGGAGGCACAGATTTCCCCAAAAGATGTGGCAATAGATAATACTTCTCTAGAGGAAGAGGAAGAAGAGCCAGAGATAAGGGGGGAAGAAGAAATAGTTGTGCCTAGGCGCTCCCAGCGTTCAAACAAGGGTGTACCTCCTCAGCGTTTGACCCTAGGAGGAGTGAGAGTATGCAATGTGAGTTGTGTGGAACCACAAAGTTATAATGAAGTCTTAGACTTACCCCCTGAGGAACGTGCTTTGTGGGAACAAGCTATGAAAGAAGAAATGGACTCTTTTAAACGTAACAAAGTGTTTGAGGTCATAATGCCGCCACCTGGTGGCAGAGTGGTGTCATGCAAGTGGGTTTACAAAAGGAAAACCCTTGCATCTGGGGAACCACGTTTTCGAGCCAGATTAGTAGCCAGAGGGTTCACTCAGATTAAAGGGGAGAGTTATGATGAAGTGTTTTCTCCCACTGTAAAGAGTGAAACTTTTCATTTAATGCTTTCCATTGCTGCTGTAAGACAACTAGCAGTGCACCATTTTGATGTTGATGCTGCATATCTGCATGCAAATTTAGACCATGAAGTGTTAATGAGACAACCCCCTGGGTTTGAAGAGGGGAATGGTGCAGTCTGGCGTTTGAAAAAAGCTGTTTATGGTCTCAAACAAAGTGGAAGGTGTTGGAACCAGTGTTTAAATGAAGCCCTTGTAAAACTTGGTTTTAAAAGGAGTGTGGCTGATCCATGCTTGTACACCAAGGGGACAGGCAACAAATATCTAATGCTCTTAGTCTTTGTTGATGATTTGCTTGTGGCAGGGAGTTCCACAGATGAGATCCAGAAGCTCACAAGTCAACTAGAAAAGAGGTTTAAGCTTAAAGCCTTAGGGCCTGTAAGCAGTTACTTGGGAGTAGAAGTAAGGCAGGAAGCTGATGGAAGCTTCCTATTGAGCCAGAAAGAGAAAATTCTTCATTTAATAGAGCAGTTTGGCATGGAAAACTGCAAGCCAGTTCAGACTCCCATGACACCAGATTTCCCAAAGACACTGTGTGATGATGAATTTGATCAGCCTGAGTTGTATCACTCAAAAATAGGATCCCTGTTGTATTTAAGCCAGTGGTCAAGGCCAGACATTGCATGTGCTACAAATGTTCTGAGCCAACGTGTATCTAAACCTAGTACTGCTGATTGGTGTGCTTTGAAAAGGCTTATCAGATATCTAAAGGGGACATTAAATGTATGTTTGAAGATCTCTAGTACACAAGATGAAAAACCAAAAGTATTTGTTGATGCGGACTGGGGAAGCTGTGTAGCTACTAGAAAATCTACAAGTGGAATGGTCATGATGTTTGCCAATTCCATAATTGGATGGAGGTCAAAGAAACAAGGATTTGTTGCGACCTCATCCTGTGAGGCAGAATATGGGAGCCTGTCGCTAGCATGCAATGAAATCATCTGGTTTATACAGATACTAAAAGATCTAGATTGTAAAGTAGATTTGCCTATCCAAGTGTATGAAGATAGCCAATCGTGCATTGCATTAGCGGGCTCGGAAATAATGAAATCTGCATCAAAACATATTGCTATCCGTCATGCGAATGTGAGAGATTGTGTACAGAATGGGGTAATCAAACTGGAGTACTGTCAATCACAAGATAATATTGCTGATTTGTTTACCAAGCCTTTGCCAGCAACATGCCATAATGAATTGATGACAAAACTGGGTTTATGTATATAATGTATTGTTGTATTGTTGTAATGTATTGTTTCTGTTGGGGTTTTTCGCATTTAAGAAACAGAAGGGGTGTCACGGCTAAAATGGCCGCTGTTTCTTTAATGCGAATAAAGCTGGGTCAGCATGACTCAGCGGCTTGCAGCAGGTTGTATATATAAGTGAGAAATGTTAGTTTGGGCTGTGGCTGGTGTTTGGGTTGGTTGGTGCTTGTGTGTATAGTCATTCAGTTGTGTTTTGCACAAAGACTTTTAATAAAACTCTGCAAGGATATTCCCGCGGACTCTTTTTGTGCCGACAAGGAGACTGAGAAGATAAAGGGAGGTCAGAACCCTTTCCTTCTTTTTTTTTGCTTTTTTACAAACACTGACAAGCACCGCCATTTCTAGGAGATGGGTTCTTTGTTTTCTCGCTGTGATTATTAAAGTTTCTAACTGGTAAGAAGAGTCATTTTCCTTTGTTCTGCTTATCTACTGCCACGGTGGGGTGGGGTGAGGGGAGGAAGCTGATTTCCTGAAGCCTGACATGGGTCCACCTTGCTCAGCATTCTGCCCATGGAAGGAAAAGGCTTTAAAGGACAGAGAACAGACAAAGGGGGATAACTTGTCCGCCATGAACAGAATTGGAAAAGAACAATACAGTGGTACCTCGGGTTACATACACTTCAGGTTACAGACTCCGCTAACCCAGAAATAGTACCTCAGGTTAAGAACTTTGCTTCAGGATGAGAACAGAAATTGTGCTCTGGCGGTGCAGCAGCAGCAGGCCCCATTAGCTAAAGTGGTGCTTCAGATTAAGAACAGTTTCAGGTTAAGAACGGACCTCCGGAACGAATTAAGTACTTAACCCGAGGTACCACTGTAGCCTGGATTTAAAGCAGTGTTCCAAACACCCGAGGATAAATTCCTAAATAAATAAATACCAAACATCTGTTTGCCCCCTTGTGTTGTTTTATATTTGGTAACAAATAAAGAGCTTTATTGTTGTGCTAGCCAAAGGCCGTGACAAATCGAAAAGCAGAACACAAAACAGAGCGATATGCCTAGCATTTATTAGGAAAACTAACAGACTGGCTACATGCAAACAAAATTCTGCGTGGAGAACAAGGGATTCAGCACTATCGACCAAATTGTATTAGCAGGAAGTATACTGGCAACAAGAAGAACAAGTTGTCTCTGCTGCATTTATGGATTTATTTGCCGCTTTTGACTCCATAAATCATAGCAGATTGTGGGAGAAACCTCTGAACACCAATATTGAACCCAGACTCCTCCTGCTGATTCGAGTTTTATCTGGAGAGCATCTGGCTAGCATCCAGTAGCATTTACTAACTACCATAGACTTGGAGGTCTTTTGCCTACATTTTATGTATATATATTAGAAATGGGTTGTTTTGGCAGAAAAACTAAATAATCAACATACACTGGGGGAATGTGTTTAGATTAGAAATACAATTATCTCTGAACACGTTCTGGAGCTGGTTATAATACTGCCTGTCACAGTATTGCACGGTCTTGTGTTCCCCATGTTAATTCTGTGCTAAGAAAATAATTTATTTTGCCTTCAGACAGCTTTAGGGACAACTGAATTATGTTTTTTCTTCCTCACTTGGTTCATTTGTTTTATTTTTTTTAAGTTATAGCCCATTTTTTGCATATAACACTTGAAGCGATCAACAACAACAATAATAATAAAGATGGAGAAAGCAAATTTGGAGAAATTGGAGAAAGCAAATTTGGAGGAAGAGAACTTTTGACTGTGCAACACCCCCCCCCAGCTTTTTAAAAAAGTAAATAAATAACAGCAAGAGAAAAAGAGCAGATAAAAATCAATCAAGTGTCAGAACAGTCAACAGGCAGTGTTCACTAAAAACATGTTGAAACGAGCAATAACAAAAGAAAGTCAACTATTTGCTCCAAGCATGATATTATTTATGATTTTCTGTAGCTGCTTTTCATATAAAATATGGCACTGGGGCTCAGTTACACATATTTGCATGTAAGGTAAAGGTAAAATGTAAAGCACCCCTGGACGGTTAAGTCCAGTCAAAGGAGACTATGGGGTTGCGGCGCTCATCTCGCTTTCAGGCCAAGGGAGCTGGTGTTTGTCCACAGAAAGTTTTCCGGGTCATGTGGCCAGCATGACTAAACCGCTTCTGGAGCAATGGAACACCGTTTATCTCCCCCCCCCAGTGGTACCTGTTTATCTACTTGCACTGGCATGCTTCCGAACTGCTAGGTTGGCAGGAGCTAGGACAGAGCAATGGGAGCTCACCTCATCATGGGGATTCGAACCACTGACCTTCTGATTGGCAAGGCTAAGAGGCTCAGTGGTTTAGACCACAGCCTTCCTCTTAGCATATTTCTACCTTTTGTCCTGAGTTCGAGTGTCTTCAAAGCCCATGACACCTTTGGTAAAGGCTGTTCTCCAATTGGAGCACTCGCAGGCCAGTGTTTCCAGTTGTGTTTATACTACATATTTTAAGATTTGCTTTGTCTTTAAACCTCTTTTGTTGACCACCCGCATTACGCTTTCCATTTTTAAGTCTGGAATAGAGTACAGTGGTACCTTGGGTTAAGTACTTAATTCGGTCCGGAGGTCCGTTCTTAACCTGAAACTGTTCTTAACCTGAAGAACAGGGCCTAATGGGGCCTCCTGCTGCTGCTGCGCCGCCGCTGCACGATTTCTGTTCTCATCCTGAAGCAAAGTTCTTAACCCGAAGCACTATTTCTGGGTTAGCGGAGTCTGTAATCTGAAGCGTATGTAACCTGAAGGGTATGTAACCCGAGGTACCACTGTAGTTGCTTTGGAAGACGATAATCAGGCATCTGCACAACACGACCAGTCCAACAAAGTTGATGTTGAAGAATCATTGCTTCGACACTGGTGGCTAGAGGAGGACTAGCTGGGAGCTGTCCAGCAGAACTACCAGGTGGTGGCAATCTTTGCCAGAAGGCCTGGACCAGAGGAGGAACTGTCCAACAAAATCCAGAGCTAGCTTAGCAAAGCTTGGTGAGGCACTGACTCAGAGCTCTTGCACCAGCAACTAACAGAGATAAAAGGTGAATGTGCGTGTTTTTAGCAGAACCAGCTGCCGTGCCTCTTCCTGGAGTTCAGTGGCGTACAAAAGACATGCTTCATCCGAGCTCAGCTCTCATTCAACCATCTGAGGCACAGTGGCTCCACAGCCCTGGAGCAAACTCCAAAGAGGAAATATCTCAAAGACCGTTTCCCCTCTACCCCCAGCTCTGAGTCCCAGCAGTTGAAAGGTTCGTGCCCCCATTTTATCTTCTGCCAGGGATATGCCCTTTCCTACTGGAGAATAGGAATATTGAGATATAACCAGTAACGGGATATTATAAGCTATAATGCCTGTTGTCTTTGTCCATGGAGTTTTCTTGGCAGGGATACTGGAGTGGCTTGCCGGTTCCTGCTCCAGGTGGAACACGTTTGGTCAAAACTCTCCACTATGACCTGTCCATCTTGGGTGGCCCTGCATGGCATAGCTCATAGCTTCTCTGAGTTATTCATCACCTTGCCAACAAAGGTCCGTATAGTTAAAGTTATGTTTTCTCCAGTAGTGATGTATGGAAGTGAGAGCTAGACCATAAAGAAGGCTGACTGCTGAAGAATTGATGCTTTTGAATTATGGTGCTGGGGGAGACTCTTGAGAGTCCCATGGAGCTGGGCATGTTTAGCCTGGAGAAGAGGAGGTTAAGGGGTGATATGATAGCCATGTTGAAATATATAAAAGGATGTCATATAGAGGAGGGAGAAAGGTTGTTTTCTGCTGCTCCAGAGAAGCGGACATGGAGCAATGGATCCAAACTACAAGAAAGAAGATTCCACCTAAACATTAGGAAGAACTTCCTGACAGTAAGAGCTGTTCGACAGTGGAATTTGCTGCCAAGGAGTGTGGTGGAGTCTCCTTCTTTGGAGTGCTCTGATGGTGTTTCCTGCTTGGCAGGGGGTTGGACTCGATGGCCCTTGTGGTCTATTCCAACTCTATGATTCTATGATTCTATGACTGCAAGAAGATCAAACCTCTCCATTCTGAAGGAAATCAGCCCTGAGTGCTCACTGGAAGGACAGATCGTGAAGCTGAGACAAGGAGAAGGGGACGACAGAGGACGAGATGGTTGGACAGTGTTCTCGAAGCTACCAGCATGAGTTTGACCAAACTGCGGGAGGCAGTGGAAGATAGGAGTGCCTGGAGTGCTCTGGTCCATGGGGTCACGAAGCGTCGGACACGACTAAACGACTAAACAACAACAACAACATAAGCTATAATCAGGGCTCCCCCCCCCCACAAGCCGGAACTCATCAGAACTCAGTTCCAGCACCTCTCATTGCCATTATATGAGAACAAGGGAGGCACTCGTGGCAAGTTCCGGCCCCTTAAGGTCCATAAATAACAACACCTTAGAGGTCTCGGGCCCTAAGGAAGTCAGATTAGCCTCAACCAAAGCCAGGGCCTTTTCAACACTGGCTCCGGCCTGGTGGAACGCTCTGTCTCATGAGACCAGGGTCCTGAAGGATCTGATTTCTTTCTGCAGGGCCTGTAAGACAGTTGTTCCGCCTGGCCTTTGGCTTGGAATCAATTTGATCCCCTCCCCCTCTTTTTTCCTTTCTCCTTCTGTGTTGGAACTCCTATCTGGGGACTTCCCTGGCTTTTTTCTGGCCCATGTGGGACCAGTCTGGATAGTTAGCCTTGGCGAAGACTTGACATTTTTATCCCCCCAAAAGTTTTTGATTGAGTTTCCACTGAAATGAGGCTGCATTTTAATGTTTTAATGTTGTATTTTAATCTTGTTTTTTAAGCTGTATTTCAATCAATTGTTTTGATATTTGGTGTTAGCCGCCCTGAGCCCGGTCTTGGCTGGGAAGGGCAGGGTATAAATAAAATTTATTATTATTATTATTATTATTATTGAAAAATAGCACTGGATATAATAACACCTGGATAGCTCAATTAGTAGAGCATGAGACTCTTAATCTCAGGGATGTGAGTTTGAGCCCCACGTTGGACAAAAAGATTCTTGCTTTGCAGGGGGTTGGTTTCGACGACTCTCGTGACCCCTTCCAACCTTACGATTCTATGATTCTATTCTTCTCCTTGATTGGAGTTTGATGTTATGCTGTTGCTTTGAGTTTCATTCTTTTGCTAGCCATCCTGGAAATGCCAATTGACTCTGAAGCGTGGCATATGAATCTTAGCAATAAATGACTTTTGTTTGCTTTTTTATTATTAATACCTTATACCCCCATTTCCTGTTCAAAACAGAACATCCAAGGGGGCTTACAATGGAAGGGGGGGAAAGAGGGATTAAAAGATACATAAAACAATCAGATACAATAAAATCAACCCACAACCATGGAAAAAACAAATAATAAACAGAGTAACTAGCCCTCTAACCCACCAACATTTGGAGCAAAAAGGCTTTTACAGAGACTCCTGAATGGGTGGTAAACACCCCAGGCTTTGAGCCCAGAGCTCCCTATCTGTATGCATCCATTTTGCAAACCTGGAACGAAGATGGCATTGTTACTTCCGAGTGAGCATTCTTTTTCTTAGCAAGATTTCGGCAGGCCATACATCATCGTTGGAGCACACGCATTGCACGCAGAATGTTCCGGGTTCAATCCTTGATATTGGAAACCCTGGATAGCCTACAACCTCTCAATGCAGACACCACTGAACGAGGTAGACCAGGGGTCAGCAAACCTTTTCAGCAGGGGGCCGGTCCACTGCCCCTCAGACCTTGTGGGGGGGCAGACTTTATTTTTTTTTGGGGGGGGAATGAATGAATTCCTATGCCCCACAAATAACCCAGAGATGCATTTTACATAAAAGGACACATTCTACTCATGTAAAAACACGCTGATTCCCGAAACCAGATTGAGAAGGCGATTGGGCCGGATCTGGCCCCCGGACCTTAGTTTGCCTACCCATGAGGTAGACCAAGGATCTCACTCTGTGTAATCAGGGGCGGACTCTGGTAATATGGCGCCTTTAGCAAGGACAAAAATTGGCGCCCTAACCCCCCCCCACAATATTTCTTATTTCCCCAACAATTCCTTTCCTATCTATTATTATTCTGCACCCCCTCAGCTCGGCGCCCTTTGCAGGGGAACCACCTGCACTGCCCTAAATCCAGCAATTTAGGCATTTTCCTTTGTCCCCAGACTGTCTGCTAAAAGCCCAGAATTGCTGTTGATTAACAACAACAACAACAATTTATTATTTATACCCTGCCCATCTGGCTGGGTTTCTCCAGCCACTCTGGGCGGCTCCCAATAGAATATTAAAAACTTTTACGATAAAGCATCAAACATTAAAAACTTCCCTATACAGGGCTGCTCTCAGATGTGTTTTAAAAGTCAGGCAGTTGTTTATTTCCTTGACATCTGATGGGAGGGCATTCCACAGGGTGGGCGCCACCACCAAGAAGGCCCTCTGCCTGGTTCCCTGCAACCTCACTTCTCACAGTGAGGGAACTTGGAGCTGGACCTCAAGTGTCCGGGCTGCATAATGGGGGTGGAGACGCTTCTTCAAGTGCATCATAATGCGCTAATGAGGTTAGGAGATGGTCACTGGGTAGGTGGGGGTTTCTCTGTTAGCTTTGAATCTCCCTGTCATTTTGAATGAGGTTTCCATCATTGGAAAAGGCGGAGCCCATTTTAGAGCTGGCAGGAAGCAGCAGCAGAGGTGTTCTGTGCTTGCAAGAGACACAAACAGGTGAAAGTGCCTTTGCACGTGGGGTCCTCTTTGCATTAGCTGCTGCGCTGCTTGCTTGAGGTACCTGTTCCCCAAATCCTTTACCTGTATTATTTGTAAATCCCCAGATACTGCATATTCACCGTAAGCCTCCGACACACTCTCATCCAAAGAAAACCCAACACAGCTGTGGTGGCCCCAGCTTTTCTCCTTATATCCTTATCTCCTTATGGCCCATTTTCTTGTGATAGCAGGTAGGAGTCCATTTCTTAAGTATGTTGGACCTGAGCTATTTTATTTGAAGCCGGCGGGTTTTAAGCAACAGAACAATGCCCACTGCAGGCGTCGGCTGTATTAGCGGCTCTGCTCTCAGGCGCCAGCACAACGCCTTCGTTTCTGATGTTCCAAAGTTCTGGTGTTTGCAGGATCTTTATCACGACTTCCTCAAAGGCAGTTTCCACGCCTTCCTTCATTTTAGCACTGGTCTCTAGGCAAAAACAAACAGCAAGGCACTGCTTGAAATGTGAAGACCCAGGCATTCCAGAGTTCCAGTCTGCATTCAGAGTGGCGTTAGTACTAGGCACCAAAAATACTAAATACGAGCTGCTAAACTGCAGCAGTCCCCGATTGCAAGGGGAAGATCCCCTCTTAACTCATTGCTCCCACTTCTGTATTTAAACTTAACTGGGGATGCAGTAGGCGGAAATCAGACAGCAAATCAGCACAGAAGTTATGAAGAACAGTGATCTGGGGCTCCTATGACTCCCACCTGGGGCAGCCTCCCAGGAGCCATAGGAATGCAGGGCCCATCGATTGCCTTAAAGGTAAAGGGACCCCTGACCATTCAGTCGTTGCCGACTCTGGGGTTGCGGCGCTCATCTCGCTTTATTGGCTGAGGGAGCCAGCGTACAGCTTCCGGGTCATGTGGCCAGCATGACTAAGCCGCTTCTGGTGAACCAGAGCAGCGCACGGAAACACTGTTTACCTGCCCGCCGGAGCAGGTATCTATTTATCTACTTGCACTTTGATGTGCTTTCGAACTGCTAGGTTGGCAGGAGCAGGGACAGAGCAACGGGAGCTCACCCCGTCGCGGGGATTCAAACCGGCGACCTTCTGATCAGCAAGCCCTAGGCTCTGCGGTTTAACCCACAACGCCACCTGCATCCCAATCGATTGCCTTACTGTAAATTAAATCAGGCTTTGTATTCATTTGATCTTTTATGTATGAATTTATTCTGAAACAGCGTATAGAAATAGCATGGAAGGAAAGTCTGGACAGTTGAAGCAGGGGTAAAGACTTTTTTAACATTCATTTTCTAAAGGGGTTTCTAAAAAGGTAAAAAGGCAAAGGACCCCTGGACGGTGAAGTCCAATCAAAGGCGACTATGGGGTGGCGGCACTCGTTTCACTTTTAGGTTGAGGGAGCCGGTGTTTGTCCGCAGACAGCTTTCCAGGTCATGTGGCCAGCATTACTAAACCGCTTCTGGCGCAGCAGGACACCGTGATGGATACCAGAGCGCATGGAAATGCTGTTTACCTTCCCGCCACATCGGTACCTATTTATCTATTTGCACTGGCGTGCTTTTGAACTGCTAGGTTGGCAGGAGCTGGGACAGAGCAATGGGAGCTCACCCTGTTGTGGGGATTCAAATTGCTGACCTTCTAATCAGCAAGCCCAAGAGACTCAGTGGTTTAGACCACGTCCCTAAAGGGGTTTCTATTAGTAGCTGTTGTGCAGTTAGTTAGTTAGTTATGCCTAATGCCCTCATGTGGCAAAAGCAAGGAGCAATCATGGATATGTTAAAGATCTGTTGTGGTTCTTCTTTGTTAAATGAATGCGCCAATGTTTGTACAAAGAAATATTAACTACTAAACAGCAGAGAGATTTCCCTGAAAGAGCAGGCCTCTCTTTGTACAAGGTAAATCGATGCTTTGATTTATTTCTGCGCAGTCGAAATGTTGTGAAAGGGAATTGCATCTACAGTGCCGTTCACCAAGGGGGTTTATGGGAGGAGCTGATGGAAGTTTGTTTGTGGGTTCTGCTAATTTTGAGAAATCTGTTGCCACGGCCAATAGGATCGCCTAAACAGACACACAAAATAGAAGAGCTGTGCAGCTGCTTTGCATCCAGATGTTCCCAACTAGGATACCCTGCATCTAGAAGAAGAACTGGGAATGTTCTTGGCCTGAATCCCCAGACAGCAAATGCCACTCACTGTAGACAATACTGAGCTAGATAGAGCAATGAGTCTGACTCACTCTAGCAGCCTTTCTCAACCTGTGGGTCCCCAGATGTTGCTGGACTACAACTCCCATCACCCCTAGCTAGCAAGGCCAGAGCTCAGGGATGATGGGAGTTGTAGTCCAACAACATCTGGGGGATCTTCCTTCCTTTTACTGCTGCCATCTCTGTGTCTTGAACAGCAGTCTTGCAAGCAGACATGGAGCAGGTGAACCCTTTCCTTGCTTGGAGAGGAACATGGATTTACCTGCTCATTTTCTGCATGCAATATTGATTTAAGACACATGGATGGGCCCAACAGAAAGGTGACTGCTCCAATATGTTCTGAAGGCAGCCCGTATTGAAAGGTTTTTTATGCTTGACATTTTATTACCGTATTTTTCGCCCCATAGGACGCACCGCCCCATTGG
Organism: Podarcis bocagei; assembly: GCF_964188305.1. Taxonomy (NCBI): domain Eukaryota; kingdom Metazoa; phylum Chordata; class Lepidosauria; order Squamata; family Lacertidae; genus Podarcis; species Podarcis bocagei. The sequence continues at coordinate 20,156,090 of NC_138138.1, forward strand.
ACGCACCTAGTTTTTTTGGAGGGGAAATAAGGAAAAAAAATTTATTTCCCCCCGAGGCGCGGGGCTGGTGCGGGGGAAGCCCGAGCTTCCCCCAACCCCAGCCTCCAGGACAGGCTGCTGCCTGCAAGCCTTGCGAGCCCGGCGGTACCTCCCGCCGGGCGCACGAGGCTTGCGGATAGCTTCCTGAAGCCTGGAGAGCGAGAGGGGTCGATGTGCACTGACGCCTCTCGCTCTCCAGGCTTCAGCGAAAGCCTGCATTCACCCCACAGGAGGCACACACATTTCCCCTTCATTTTTGGAGGGGGGAAAGTGCGTCCTATAGGGCGAAAAATACGGTAGGTTTGTATATTTTGCTGGAAGCTGCCCAGAGTGGCTGGGGTATACATAAAATTATTATTATTATTATTATTATTATTATTATTATTATTATTATTATTATTATTATTATTATTATTCCCCTGTTTCAACCTTGGTATACCAGCCAGCCCCTTCTGCGGGTTCTCTTCACATACCTACGAAGAGCATGGAGTGTTTCTGAGCAAATTGCAAGCCTTCCTTTCTGTCTACCTCACGATCCGTCTATAGATAGGGAGAGAATGTTATCAGACACTGGACCCAAGTGGTGGATTGTATAAACACACAAACACACAAACACACACACACACACACCAAATCAGGATATTGCATTACTACTGAATCAGTAAATGTCCAGCTAGATTATCTTAGCAGCTCAGCCACCATCCCTCAGTTTTGACAGCATTTGAAGTTTTTAGCTGCTAAATTCCAAACTGTCAAATGCTGGAACAAGAGGGACAGGGCAACAGAATTGACAACAGTAATTATGTTGCCCAAACCCCAGGGCATCTTTCCTAAGGGTTCTCCAAATGACACAAACATTGCATTTAATAAGCTTTATCTTGATTAGGATGCCTGATGCTCATGAATGCATTTCTGCCTCTGTTTTGTCAGTGATTGAAAGGGAGAGGAGAACAAGGGTTCTTGAATTGCCTTTCCCCCATCCCTGGATAAAACAATAGCAGGGCTGTTATTTCTGAGGCTGATGCCGATTTAAAAACACAACGATCTGCGACCTAGCCAAACGCCAGCCTGGGATTCCCTTTTTTGCATGCACAAAGCTACCCAGAGATGGCTCTGGGTCTTAATTGCATCAATTAAGGACTCAAATCCAGAGAGACAGAAGACAGCTTGTACTCCCTTCCCTGCTTACTGCCCTCTGAAGCCAATTCTGGACATATCACAAGTACCTCTCGCTTTCTGCACTGATAACCTCCGGAATTGACATGTGTTTAATGAATGTTTGGGGTGAAATTTGTTTTGCACGGAATGTCTAGCCAACTGCATTGTGTGAGGTCAAGAAGGAATTTTAGGCAGAGTAATTTGTTAAAGGCCCCTCTCCGCCCCCTTTACACTTGTGGAACTGCTTGGGGAATGGCCAGCTGGCTTTGTGATTAACACGAGGGCTAGCCAATCAGCGTTGCCAGACGAGGAGAAGTGCTTCTTGACTGGCTGGTCCTTGTGCCAATCAGTGCCCTGCAAATTCAGCTTCTGCTGCCAAGCAGAAGAGCTGCTTCCCCTTTGCATTTGATCCTGCTGCAAATTACGTATGCCTCCTGCGCAGCTATAGCAAAGATCTGATGGATGTCGAACAACCCCAGGGGCTTTTGCTTGTGCGTTTGCTTCCCTCTGCCTTTATAACAACTTTGAGAGACGAGGCGCCGCGCACCACGAATCAATCGCGGTTGTCGTTGGTTTTTAGTGCCCACATTTTGTTCACGGAACAATTCGCTTCAGAGATGCACAACGAAGCAAGAGGGAAGAAAAAGACAGGCGGTATCAGCAAGAGCCGTGACGTGGCTGTCTCTTTGCTGTGTGAGCTGCTTTTTCTTGTTGTGGGGGTGGGAGCCCCAAAGCCACAGAAAAATCCAGCGATTTACACACATACACACACATATGAAAAGCAGCAACAAAACACAAGGGGCTCTCAAAAGACTAAACAGATTGCCCATTGAGGCAGAGCAAGAGGGAGAGGTCTCTCCCAGGAAGATGAGGTATGGAGTCAGCTGGTGCCTCTGGCAAAGCGTAGGAGGCACAGGCAGGCAACAACAACAGGAGCAAAGAGACCGACTCCTGCAGGCTGGGACAAGGCTCTGGAAGGATGCAGAGAGGCTGGAAGCCATTGCTGTCAGCCTCATGAATCCTTTTGCTCTAGCCATTAACGGGGCCTGCACGTCAGTCCTATACCAGGGCCTGCAGGCAGCCCGCATTAACCATCAGCAGACATGAAATGCACATGGCCTCTTTTAAATTAGGTAAAGGGTAAAGGGACCCCTGACCATTAGGTCCAGTCGTGACTGACTCTGGGGTTGCGGCGCTCATCTCGCTTTATTGGCCGAGGGAGCCGGCGTACAGCTTCCAGGTCATGTGGCCAGCATGACTAAGCTGCTTCTGGCGAACCAGAGCAGTGCACTGAAACGCCGTTTACCTTCCCGCCGGAGTGGTACCTATTTATCTACTTGCACTTTGATGTGCTTTCGAACTGCTAGGTTGGCAGGAGCAGGGACCGAGCAACGGGAGCTCACCCCGTCGTGGGGATTCGAACCGCCAACCTTCTGATCGGCAAGTCCTAGGCTCTGTGGTTTAACCCACAGTGCCACCTGCGTCCCTTTCTTTTAAATTAGAGGCGCACAATTCAACTATTTCCCATGGGGAAGCGTTTGGCAACAGTGCCGGCTCTCCGTTTGAACCTATCCATTCTCCAACAGCCTCCTTGTGTTCCCTCTGCAGCCCAGAGCAAATGCTCCCCCTCAAAACCATCCCTCTTTTTTCCACTGGACACCATCCTCTCTGCACAACCACAGTCCTCTGTGCGCCTCCGACTCTCAGGCACTTCCTCCGGTTTCTTCCTTCCTGCATCCCCATTTCTCAAATAACCCCGTATTTTTTCCTCCTTGCACCACCACAGGTCTCTCTGCACCTGCTCTCCTCCTTCTCTCCAATGAAACACCTGCATCTCTTGATATTTTCTCCCCTGACCCTCTTGTGGACCTGGAAGCAGAAAAGCCCCATCAGGCTGCAGTCCTAGGACAGGCGTTCTTGGTCAGCAACGATAAGATGAGCAAACGAGAAGCAGCGGGGTGCCAAACGTCCCCAGCGGGTTCTTGTATTCCAGCTCTTCCAGTATTTGTTAGCTGCTGCGCACAGAGCCCTGCTTTCATACTCTCTGGGCACCACAATTTAAGGAGGATATTGACACGCTGGGACGTGCAGAGAGGAGGGCGACCAAGATGATCAAGGGTCTGGAAACCAAGCCTTATGAAGAATGGTCGAAGGAGCTGGGCACGTTTAGCCTGGAGAAGAGACTGAGAGGAGATTTGATAGCCATCTTCATGGAGGATGTGGCAAGCTTGTTTTCTCCTGTTCCAGAGAGCAGGACCTGAACCAAGGGCTTCACGTTTCAAGAGAGGAGATGCTGACTAAACATCTGGAATAAATTTCTGATGGCAAGAGCTGTTCGACAGTGGAATGGTCTCCCTCGGGAGGTGGTGGGCTCTCTTTCCTTGGGAGATTTTAAAGCAGAGGTTGTGTGGCAACCTGCCATGTATGATCTGGTTGAGATTCCTGCATTGCAAGGGGGTGGACTAGATGGCCCTTGGAGTCCCACCCAACTTGACAAATCAGTGATGGGCAATTGTAATCTAGAGCCACAGGAGAAGCAACACTCGCTCTTTAGGCCCACCATCTTCTTTAGCATTTGTTATGTACTGAGTTGAAAAGGATCCAAAATGCAGCAGTCTGATTGGTCCTAAAACAATAGGATTCAGAATGCAGCAGTCTGATTGGTCCTAGAACAATAGGACCCAGAATGCAGCAGTCTGATTGGTCCACAGGAGCCACCCAATCCAGCTCCAGGTGGAAGTGAATTCGCAACCTGATTGGCCTACAGGAGAACCCTGGAATTAGCCAATCACGTGGGGCCCATTGTGTAAATAATGTATATAAAGCAGACATTCTGGGGGAACTTCCCTTTTCCTCCTCACCACTATGAGCTGAATAAAGAGCATGAAATCCACTCTCAACACCAAGTATATTTCAACATTCATGTCACTAATAAAACAGGAACTGCAAGATCAAGTCCAGCAACATCTGCAAGGCTACATGTTCCTCATCCCTGGCTTAGGATGTTGTGGCCGGACCGTGTGGGAATAATAATAAATAAAGGTGAATGTGATCTTTTTTGCAATGCCTCATCACAGGGGGCCGGCCAGAACAACAACACCACCATTCTAAGAAACAAATGCCATACACAAATCCCCCATGGCTTTGCACTTACCCCTGTGGCGGATAGTTTTAATGTCCTAATGATATCTTGCTTGTCTTTCAGGCTGTACACTGCTTAGGGATTATTTTTTAAAAAAAAGATAAATGCTTTCAAATAAATAAAACGAGCAGGCTCCCAGCTCCCAACTGACCTCGTCGATTTTGTTGCCCACCAACATCTTCACGACGCTTTTCTTCGTGAAAACGTCCAGCTCTTGCAGCCAGCATTCCAGTCCCGCAAAAGTTTCCCTCTTAGTGACGTCGTAAACTGGTCAGGAGGGACAAAAACAAACAGGTCTTTCCTCACTCAGATGCATTTTGTGTTCACATGAAAAGAGCAAAACGGGAAGGAGAAGCAGCTGCTGTTTCCCCCAGTCTTGGCCTGTCAGGGGGTTCTGTGAGGCTGCCCACCCCGCAAATTACGCTCGCCTGTCAGTCAGCTGAAGTCATTCCAACAGCTGGTGACATCAGCTTGAAGGATTCTGCTCTACAGAGCTACAGTTCTCAAAGTTCCCTGTGAAAAGTGATTGGCTGTTAAACCACTCTAGGAATAACAGCTCTGCGAGGGGAACACCTCTCAGCACCCTTATCAAACTACAGCTCCCAGAATTCTTTGGAGGAAGCCATGACTGCTCAGAGTGGTACCATAGTGAATGGTGTGAATGTGTGCTTTCTGAGTACAGTGGGTTAAGTACTTAATTCGTTCCGGAGGTCCGTTCTTAACCTGAAACTGTACTTAACCTGAAGCACCACTTTAGCTAATGGGGCCTCCTGCTGGCGCTGTGCCGCCGGAGCACGATTTCTGTTCTCATCCTGAAGCAAAGTTCTTAACCTAAAGCACTATTTCTGGGTTAGCGGAGTCTATAACCTGAAGTGTATGTAACCTGACGCGTATGTAACCTGAGGTACCACTGTACTGGGTCACCAATCTTAACAACCTTTGCCCGCTTGAAAACCTTTGCCTCTCCTGTTCCCGTTCACCTCTTTGTGACATCTGTGACTTCTCTGAGTTAGCTTACGGTCCTCTTCCACCCTCCACATCCCTTTTTCCTTTTGTGCCATGCCCTTTAGATTGTAAGCCCAAGGGCATGGACTGTCTTGGTGTTTTTTTTTAATTATTGATCTGCAAGCCACTCTGGGGAGTATTTTTGGCTGAAAGGAAGATAAAAAATGCTTTAAATAAACAAAACTGTAAGGAGTGCGGTTTTGTGAAAGTCACGGGCACACCTATTGCTGCAGTTTAACCTTGCATGACTGAATCGCTTTTGGAACTTTTAAACTCCCCCCGACATACACTTTAAAAGGAACCTGTGAGAATATTTCAGCAAGGTGAAAATGCAACTGGGTGGAGGGGTCTCTGTACCCGGAAAGGCTATTTACTCTATGGCCTAAAACCAATGTCAAATGGAAATGTCTCGGAAGCCAAGCTGAAACGCCTTCAGCCTTTATGTCTGAAAATTTTTCAAGAAGTAGAGGCTCTCTGCCAAGGGAACAACCATTGCCAACCCTTGGCTTAGAGGCATGGACGCGAGGCAGCATTAATTGCTGTTCGACATCTGCCAGTGCCAGCTCGAACCATAGAGAAAAGTGTGTAATTCCACCTACCTCTGTCTTAATGCATTTCACTTCAGAATTCTGCTAATTACAAACCCGCTATGCCTGCCACGTACCTAAAATTATACCTTGAGCACCTCGGTAATAGCTAGGAGTTAAAGTCCGGAATCGCTCCTGCCCTGCCGTGTCCTACGGAAAGGGAAACAAAGGTGTTTAGAACAAAGAGACCATTTAAAGCTCTGTAGCCTCAACGTAAGGGACGCGGGTGGTGCTGTGGGTTAAACCACAGAGCCTAGGACTTGCTGATCAGAAGGTCGGCTGTTCGAATCCCCGCAACGGAGCTCCCGTTGCTTGGTCCCTGCTCCTGCCAACCTAGCAGTTCAAAAGCACCTCAAGTGCAAGTAGATAAATAGGTACCACTCCAGCAGGAAGGTAAACGGCGTTTCCCCAGAAGCGTCTTAATCATGCTGGCCACATGACCTGGAAGCTGTACGCCGGCTCCCTCGGCCAATAAAGCGAGATGAGCGCCGCAACCCCAGAATCGGCCACGACTGGACCTAACGGTCACGGGTCCCTTTACTTTTACCTAGCACCAACGTAAACTAATAGCTCCACACACACACCCGCCATTGCCAGCCCCAGGACCCAATTGCCTTCCATAGGGACATCCCAGGAAAACAGGGCCTGGGGAGATGTCATGAGACTGGTTGGAAGCAGAGGAATGGTGGGAGGAACTAGCTGGGGAACCCCCAAGAGGGCTCAGAGCCCGAGGAGTGGTGGTGGGATGACAAGGAGGGAGAAGGCTGGGAAGAGGAGAGGTCGGAAGCTGAAGAGGTAACAGGGTTTAGTGAGCAGGGCAAGTCTCTGCCAGAGAATCTGAATCTACAGGAGAGGAGGGAGACCAAGAAGCAGAGATGAGTCAGGCTAGTGAAGTGTCACAAGTGTCTCCCCTCATCGATCTGAAACACAAACGCTCTGCTGGAGAGCAGACCCAGCAGTCTTATATTGGGGTATTTGTACAAACACGAATAGTTTTAGCACCCTAGTCAGGATATGGCTGCTGCTCTGCTTTCTTAGAAGGTAGAACTAAACTCACAAAACAACACCTCACTTTTTCTCAAAGCCATTTTTAAATCAATCAATCAAACAATCAATCAGTCAATCAAACAAACAAACAAACAAACAAACAAACAAACAAACAAACAAACAAACAAACCCAAGCCTTTCTTTATTTTTCACTAGGGGAAAAAACATGCCCCATGTGTGCAGAAAATAAAATGGCTGCCATGTCCTGTATTGTTAAAGCTTGTCCTATATTTCAGGTCCCCCCCCCCTCTCTCTGTGTGTGTATCTGTCTGTCTCTCTCTCTGCCAAGTTAGGGATCCTCTCCCAACCACGTGTTTGAAAGGGTGTGCAAAAGGCCATGTATTTGAGCTCTGGGTAGCCAAGCACAGAAGATTTACAAATTCATGTGTATGTCTGCGCGTGTGACAAATTCCAGAGGGGCCATCGCACGAGGCTGCACTAGATTGTAATGGACTGCTTTGAAGTCACTTCAGCACCAGATGGGAAGAGAAAAAAAAGTACCAGCAGCCTGGTTTGCAAGGGAGAGAAAAGGCACTATTTACCCATATTGCGAGTTGCACGGGAAAGTCACCAAGCACCATCTTCTTCACTTTGAAATCAACACCTGGGGAGAGACAGAGGAGAGAAAGAGAGGCGTCAGAGCAGACCCACCTGTTTTTGGAGAGGGCTTATTGGATGCTGCGTGGCAGGCATAGCAATTCCAACAGGAAGAAATCGAAATAAAATGTTCAAACAGATAAATGTGAGGGGGCCTCTTGCTTGTTTGGATGGAGAAGTGGCGTGTTTCTCTTCTTTTCCAACCCCCCTGCCCCTGCCCCACTGATATGCAGCCCCTGGAAGATGGCCTATGAAGGAAAGAGGCCCAGAGGAGGAGATTCCCTGTCCTTGCATGATCCACACAGAGAGGCTGGTTAATGCTGGTAGGCATAGCTCTATTTGAGTCTCCCTGCCTGGACTTGCAAGTCAGGTGGTGGCCTGGGGCAGGAGAGCATTTAGGGTGCCAGTAAGGCAGCGTACAATCCCAGAGTGCCCTTTGCCATCGCTGAGGAGCAAAATGAGTGGCAAAATGGATCGAGCTGATCCAGGGCCAGGACTGGAACGAAGTTCAGTGGTACCTCAGGTTAAGTATTTAATTCGTTCCGGAGGTCCGTTCTTAACCTGAAACTGTTCTTAACCTGAAGCAGCACTTTAGCTAAAGGGGCCTCCCGCTGCTGCCGTAGCACAATTTCCTGAAGCAAAGTTCTTAACCTGAAGCACTATTTCTGGGTTAGCGGAGTCTGTAACCTGAAGCAAGGTACCACTGTATGCAGCAGCCGATCGGAAAAGTGCCTCTGAACACGCACAAATTGTCCCCAGCGCCGCACGACCGCATTCAAACTCTGTGCACGCCAGATTAGTAAACGAGGCTTCGCTTTCAGAAAGAGATGCCTCAACGGTATTTATGTAATATGCGGTTCTCTATGCGCAGAAATGGAAGGAGGAGAGAACACCCTTCAAGGAAGAACGGTTGGAATATGGTGATTGCAGAGATGGCAGAATAGACAGCACTGATAAGACACAAATTCAGAATCTTTTAAAGGAGGCTGGAAACCATTTCTAGTCTGTATAAAAAGTTATTTGTTGAGTAGCAAATGTAACTTTTTATTTGGAGAAAAATAATAAAATATTATTATAAAAAATGAAAGAAAGAGGAGCTTCCAAAACAGCGGTCTGTTTCTAAACAGTTTGCCTTTACAGTGGTACCTCGGGTTACGTACGCTTCAGGTTACATACGCGTCAGGTTACAGACTCCGCTAACCCAGAAATAGTACTTCAGGTTAAGAACTTTATCTCAGGATGAGAACAGAAATCGCATGGCGGCAGCGGGAGACCCCATTAGCTAAAGTGGTACCTCAAGTTAAGAACAGTTTCAGGTTAAGAACGGACCTCCGGAATGAATTAAGTACAGTGGTGCCCCGCAAGACGAATGCCTCGCAAGACGGAAAACCCGCTAGACGAAAGGGTTTTCCGTTTTGGAGGTGCTTCGCAAAACGAATTTCCTATGGGCTTGCTTCGCAAGACGACAATGTCTTGCGAGTTCCTGCTGGTTCCCCCCCCTCCCCCCCTTTTTCTAAGCCGCTAAGCCGCTTATCAGCTGATCCGATCAGCAGATAAGCCGCTAAAAGCCGCTAATAGCGCTAATCCGCTAATCCTTCAATGGGCTTGCTTCGCAAGACGAAAAAACCGCTAGACGAAGAGAATCACAGAACGGATTCTTTTCGTCTTGCGAGGCACCACTGTACTTAACCCAAGGTACCACTGTACATTTAGTGTTGCAGCGTGCATAGGCTAGAAGCTCGCACTTGATTTTCACCTGCCTCCCTACATTTGCCAGCATGTTGCAGCAACTCAAGTTGCGGGATGTGGTTTGGGGAACCCAGGGTTCAAATCCCCTCCCAGCCCCTGGAAGCTGTTGCCGGGTGCCTCTGGGCCACTTGCTCTCCACCTCGCAGGGTTGTTGTGAGGATGAAAGGAGGTGTGCTTTGTGGGGGGGGAGCTCCACGTAGGCTGCTTGAACTCCTTGGAGGAAGGGCAGAACAGAAACATAATAAATATACACTTAAACATAGAAGTAGGAGGAGGAGGAGTTTGGATTTGATATCCCGCTTTATCACTACCCTAAAGAGTCTCAAAGCGGCTAACATTCTCCTTTCCCTTCCCTCCCCACAACAAACACTCTGTGAGGTGAGCGAGACTAAGAGACTTCAGAGAAGTGTGACTGGCCCAAGGTCACCCAGCAGCTGCATGTGGAGGAGCAGGGAATCGAACCTGGTTCACCAGATTACGAGTCCACCGCTCTTAACCACTACACCACGCTGGCTCTAGGAAGCTGCCTTATATCGAGTCACAGACTTGGTCAGTCTAGCTCAGTAATGTCTACACAGACTGGCAGCAGCTCTCCAGGATTTCAGGCAGGAGTTTTTTTCTGCCCTACCAAGAGGTACCAAAAATTGAATCCGGGGACCTTTCTGCACACAGATGCTCTGGCAACTGAGCTACAACCCTTTGAAAAATTATAAATATTATGAATAAATAAACATTATGCATGCATGAATGAATAACCCGCAACATCTCTGTTAAAGCAGGACACTATATTTACACCTGCACCCAGGGACAGCTAGGGGCAGGATTCCTGCATTGCAGGGGTTGGACTAGATGACCCTGGGTGCCCCTTCCAACTCTATGATTCTGTACAGAAGATAGAAGGCTGGAGCTGAGCTCACAGCAGCTTGGCTAAGGCCACTCATTAATAAATAATAATAATATTTTTTTATTTATATCCCGCCCTCCCCAGCCGAAGCCGGGCTCAGGGCGGCTAACAACAATAAAATAATACAACATTCTAAAATTATTTCATTATAAAATTAATTCAAATCAACTTGATGGCAACCATTGGGCTAGAGTTCTGTGAAGATTGCCAAAGGAGGGAGTCAGGCTGCGCCCTGGCCAAAGGCCTGGTGGAACAGCTCTGTCTTGCAGGCCCTGCGGAAAGATGTCAAGTCCCGCAGGGCCCTAGTCTCTTGTGGCAGAGCGTTCCACCAGATCGGAGCCACAGCCGAAAAAGCCCTGGCTCCAGTTGAGGCCAGCCTAACCTCTCTGTGGCCTGGGACCTCCAAGATGTTTTTGTTTGAAGACTGTAAGTTCCTCTGTGGGACATACCAGAAGAGGCGGTCCCATGGGTACGAGGGTCCTAGGCCGTATAGGGCTTTAAAGGTTAAAGCCAGAAGCTTAAACCTGATCCTGTACCCCACCGGGAGCCAGTGTATTGAGACTGTCAAGCACAGCTGCACCCAACGTTTGTCTTCCTCTGGAAAAAAATAATATCCTGGGAATGCTAGTTTGTGAAGGGTGCTGAGAATTGCAACTATAGTTCCCAGGGTTCTTTGGGGGCAGGGAAGCCAGGAGCTGGGGACAGGATCTGTGTTAAGAGATGGTGACATTTGAATCCCGGGCTTCCAGGGAGGAATGGAGGGGAACCCAAATGCCCACAACAGAGGGCAAGTTCCACCCCCCTCTCTTTCCAGAGAACAGGGGCAGCCAGGTGATGCTCACCAATGGTTGGGTTCAAGTAGGGCTCAAACTGATCCTCAGTGAATCTCAGCAGAAGGCTGTGGGAGGAGACAAGGAGAAAGAGGTGAGTTGCAGAGACAACCTGGGACTCTCTCTCTCTCTCTCTCTCTCTCTCTCTCTCTCTCTCTCTCTCTCTCTCCAACTGGAGCAGTTTCTCCCCAGCCCCCTCAGTGTGCCTCCCCTCCCCCACTTCCCATGCACCTGGATTTTCCTACTCCGCTGTCTCCGACCAAGAGTAGCTTCAGGATGGGCAGTGACCCAGCGTCTTCTCGCGCCATGGCGAGCTCTGTTGCCAGACGGAGCAAGGAATTTGGCAGGAGCAAAAAAAGGGCGGCCCGCCCAACATCTGAGCCAGAAACACTGGAAGGCGAGAGGAGGAGGAGGAGGAGTCAGAATAAATATAGGTCGCCACCACCACCCCTTCCTTAGGCAAGGTGCACATTATGCACTAGAGAGCTGCATGAGGTTAGTTTGTGGCAGCGACTAGTTTCTAAAAATAGGTGTCTCAAGTCTTGCCTCCATATCTGAAAACTGGGCTCTGCTTGATCAGTGGTAAGGGAAAAAAGGCACAACACTTAGGTTTCACAGACAGGGTAGCTCAGTTGGTTAGAGCATGGGTAGGCAAACTAAGGCCCGGGGGCCGGATCCGGCCCAATCGCCTTCTGAATCTGGCCCACGGACGGTTCGGGAATCAGCATGTTTTTACATGAGTAGAATGTGTCCTTTTATTGAAAATGCATCTCTGGGTTATTGGTGGGGCCTGCCTGGTGTTTTTACATCAGTAGAATGTGGACTTTTATTTAAAATGCATCTCTGGTTTATTTGTGGGGCATAGGAATTCGTTCGTTTCCCCCCCAAAATATAGTCCGGTCCCCCACAAGGTCTGAGGCACAGTGGACCGGCCCCCTGCTGAAAAAGGTTGCTGACCACTGGGTTAGAGCGTGGTGCTGATAATGCCAAAGTTGCAGGTTCGATCCCCATAAGGGACACCTGCATATTCCTGTATTACATGGGGTTACACTAGACTAGAAGATCCACAGGATCCCTTCCAACTCTACAATTCTACGAGCCTCAGCAAACCTGCGCTTGCAAAACGGTGGAACAACAATTTGGCAATGTTCTCCTTCTTCTGCTTGAAGGCAGATACTAGACTCAGTTCCCAAGCCCACGTTCAGCATCACGGTTTAACCTTCAAATATATCTGTGAAGTCTGTCTGCCCTGCGACATATAGCGCAGTGTGCCCAGACCCGGGGACCTCTAGATATTGCGGGACTGCAACTCCCATCATCCCCTGACAATTGGCCACGTTGCTGGCGGAGGCTGATGGGAGTTGGAGTCCAACAGCATCGGTAAGGCCACAGGTTCCCCGGCTCCTCTACAGGGGATCTAAGAAGTGCTGTGTCTGATTTTTTTTTAGGCACCAGATGGAGTTTTCGCAGAAATAGCACTGATTCCTACAGGATTTGCACCCACGTATGAGTGCACAGGATTCCATCTTCAGGCTATGATCCTAAACGTATTTTAAACCACTGAGATCCATTGGCTGGCTTCCACGGCGGCTAAAAACCCAGACTGAATTTCGTATTGATTGCTCCTGTAGAAATCGAGAAGGCAAGGGTTCTCTTGGGACTAGCAGCCACGCGTTGGCGCAGAGAAGGGGCTCAAAAGCGGGATTTCCCCCACCTTACCCGCACAAAAGAGATCCGGAGCAGGGGAAGGTCGTCATATAGCTAAGCTTTGATTCGGAGCCGGGCCAGCAGGAGGCCGAAGTCGCCTCCGGAGCATGAGAAGCTGTCTCAAGGCGGAAGAGTTGGGGGTTTTTCGCTCCCGCCGAGAGAGAGAGAACCCATCCCTCTCCCGCACACCTCGAATTCAGGAGGGCACCTGTAGCTTTAAACCATAAACACCAAGATTTAACGGATCCGGAGTAAAAAACAAAAACGGGAGGAAAGCTATTTTGGCCCGTGTGTGTGATTGTCGGTGCAAATCGGTGACTCCCGAATGGAGCAACTGGGCGCGCTCTCGATGGCCTAAGGGAGGGAGGTGGCGGGTGGAAACGGGTCCTGGGGGCGGCCGCGCTTTGCTGGCGGTGCGCCCAGGGCGCACGAACTCGTCCGCTTCCTCCCGGCCTGGCGCTGGGAGTAGCCCGGCGCGCACCAGCTGATCGCGGCCCCTCCTATCAGGCCGGGCCCGGGGAAAGGAGCGGGGAGGCAGCCCTGCCCATAGCGGCGGGGCGAGCGAGCCATGTCAGAGTTCCAGATTTCGGTGGAAGAGCTCAACGACCTGCTGGCCAACGGCAGCGGCTGCTACAGCCTCCCCAGCGCGCACAGCAACGAGGTGGCGCCCCGCATCCACGTGGGCAACGCGTGAGTTTCTCCCCCAAACCTCAACCCCCCCACCCCACCGCTCTCCCCTCCTCGGTTGGTGGGGGGGGGGGGAGCAAGAACACCCTACCCCAATCCATGAAGCTGTCTGTAGGCCTGGGAAAGAGCGACAGATGAAAACTGGGGCGAGGGGGGGGGTCAGGTTGAGGACGGCGGGGTGGGCTGGAAAACGGGGAGGACGTTGCTGGTGGGGGTGGGATGCAAGGGGTGGGGGGCAGAGAATGAGTCCTTCTACCACCGCGGGGAGGGGAAGGTCCCTAATTCCAGTGACAGGGCTAGGGACCTCCACACCCCCCCCCCCGCGTGGTGTTTATTACAGTTGACAGGTTTGGTTGCCGTCATCGTGCGTATAGTTGAACCTCCTCTTAGGGCTGTGGGGCAGCTACGTGTTCATTGCCCTCCGGGTTGGAGGGCTGCTGCTGCTCCCATGTTAAAGTTTGGGGGACGGAAGGCAAGTGATTGCCGCTTGTCCAAATGCCTGCAGGTGATTGGAACCCAGGCCCCTGTCAAACCGATGGAGGGCAAAGGAAAGGCGAGAGACTCTGGGACGCTAAATTTGCTACGTACAAATATATGAAGCTGATTTGATATGCACTTGGTCTTATCTGCACCCATATTGTCTACTCGGACTAGCAGCAGCTCTCCAGGGTTTCAGGTTCAGCCTTTTCCATCTCCCGCAATCCTTCAGATACTCAAAATGCCAGGAATCGAAGATGGGACCTTCTGTTCAATGCAAGGGGGCAGCTCCCCCCTGCCATCAAGTAAATAAATAAAAATACTGAACTAACTGACCCATCACGTCACAGATAGCTTGGCTCTGGCCCGTCTGCCCCCCCCCCCAACATAAATCCTGAACCCCTGACATAAATCCTGGTTGTGCCAATGTGTTCAACCCTGAGATTTGGTCATGTCATGTTGAGAGAAATGTATTCTGTGGCTGTGTACACACCACACATTTAAAACACCCCTGCCAAGAATCCTGGTAACTGTAGCTCCTCCCTCACAGAGCCATAATTCCCAGTATCCTTAAGAGACAATAATTCCCAGTATTCTTTGGGGGAAGCCCTGTACTTTAACTGGCGGGTAAAACCAAGGCCACAATCTGCCAAATAAAAACAGGTATACTTCCATTTCGTGAGAGAAGAGGGAGGGAGAGATCTTTGGAACAGGTTGAGTGCAAGTAACCAAACTTCAGTGATAGTCTTGGTGGCTGGTAAACCATTTTGACATCTTGTTCCAGGAAGTTAAACTCTGTTTGTTGCACTAGCGGCTGCCTCCGCATCTCCTTAGGACTAAGCACTGGGATGTTTCTACAAGTGATGTTTCAAAAACCCTGACTTCTGCCTTCCTCGTATCTGTAAATTGTATGAGAAAGCTTTGTTGGCTGGCATGTACCTTGGCTTCCGTCAGGGCTTTGCAACCTGCTCTTTGCTCTTAACCTTTGGAAGATGGTAAAGATTTGCAGGTCCCATTAAACACTTTTAATAGGGTAGGAATTGGCCCCAGTCTTTCTGTGCACGTATCTGGAGAGGAAACTTTAGGGCATCTGTCTGTTTCGAGAGACAATGAAGTATGCCTTTCGAGGGGTGAAACCAAACTGCCGGAGAATCACAGCGCCTGCTGGGGCTGCAGAAACTGGTAAGACGTAACTATCACAGAATCGTAGAGTTGAGAGGGACCCTGAGGATCATCTAGTTCAACCCCCTGCAATGTAGGAAAACACAGCTGTCCCATTCAGGAATCGAACCTGCAACCTTGGTGTTAACAGCACCATTCTGTAACCAACTGAGCTATGCTGCCTCCCAAGCTTTCAAGTCAAGTCAATAACTCAGCTGTAATTGGACTTCAATTTACGTCATCCCTAACCATTGGCAATGATGGCTGGGGCTGATGGGAGTTGGTTTCTCGTTTCTGCCCTAAAATAAGCCCCCTTTTCACCCTCTGCCTGCACCATCTTCCTTCCTTGCGGCCTGGATTTTCTGGAAAGCAAGTAGGTTTGGGTGTGTCGCCGCCTTACGTATTTGGAAACGCATGAGCTTATATGCAAGGCACAGCCACAAAATTAGGCTGCCCAGCTCAGTATTTTCTCTCTCTCTCTCTCACTGACTGGGGCCACTTCCAAATGACCTCTGATTTATTTGTGGGAAGGTTAGCTGGCGTTGCGTCAAGCAAGTACGTTTCCCCTCTCATTATTTGCAAAAGGTCCAATCCTTTGGGAAAGCGGGTTTGCTGTGCAAGGGCCTCCCGATCCACCATAATTGCACAGCCCAAATTTGCTGGCATCTGATTGAATCCCGCTCAAAAACAGTGATGTTCTGAAAGTGCTCTGGCAGTGGCTACAGGAAGAGAAGCCACTCGCTGTTCATTCTTCCTTCTTGGGATTTTTAAAATTTGGGCTGGTCTTTGGAACCTGCTGCATTTGTGCGCTCTAAGTGCTGAGCTTTGGCCTTTCCCCATAAAGTCACCTGTAAATACCAAAACAGCACTGTGGCATTTTCTAGGCCAGCTGGCTTACTGTAGTAAGAAGGCAGGTTTTATATATTTGCAATCCGGAGTCTGAAAACGACTCATGGTTTCCCTTGTAAGTTTAGCAGACCTTCCAGGTGTCCCTATTTTCCAGGGACAGCCCCAGATTTACAAAAGCCACCCCAGTTTCTGATTTGATCCTGGAATGTCCCGATTTTCCTTAGGACGTCCCTATTTCTATCGGAGAAATGTTGGAGGGTATGGAGTTATGTGACCCCCCCCCCCAGCCAAGTGGATACAACCTTTAGAAGGCAGCCTTGTATAAGGAAGTTTTTTTTAATGTTTCGTTTTTTAAATTTCATTTTTATATAGGTTGGAAGCCGCCCAGAGTGGCTGGGGCAACCCAGTCAGATGGGTGGGCTATAAATCATCATCATTATTGATATTATTATTATTGGACGTCCCTATTTCCATTGGAGAAATGTTGGAGGGTATGAGTTGAGGCCTGAATCTATCCATACAGCGGGATGAAAAATCCTGAAGTGACAAGATGAAATGTTAATTCTTCAGATTGCAAAGGGATATGAATGCTCGCGTACATTTTTATTTTATTTTAAACCAAACAAAAACTTGTTACAAGAAGAAAATCTGCAGAGCAGATAAGAGGCTGACTAGAACTTTGCTTTGCTCGTCCATCTTTCTGCTCTCAGGGAGCTTTTTACATTGCAGGGGGTTGCATTTCAAAATGGCTGCCCCCCTGCTCATTCCATCACCTCAGAGCTTTCCCGCCTCGTTCCACTGCAGGCGTAGGCCTCAGTTTAGCCCTCCATTTATAGTACTTGCTGGGGTGCCCTGTGAATGGCGCCTGGATCACCTTTGTGAAAAGGCCATGTGTAGCCCTATTCCAGTTCAACCAGTTCAACCAGAGGCAAACGTCGTAGAATCGTAGATTTGTGGCGTTGGAAGGGACCCTGAGGGTCACCCAACTCCCTGCAGTGCAGGAATTTCAAATAAAGAACCACCAAACATTAAGCAGACCTTTTGGACTGAGCTGCTGAAGCTCGTAGGCCGCAGGTTTAGCCACAGATCAACTCTAACCTAGCCCTAGATTTGTCATCCAGAAATGTCAGGCAATATTTATATGAAGACAGGATTTGTACATATGGATTTATACGTTTTGGGTTGGGAGATATATCAATATATTGTGCAAAACCGGTTTGAAGTCCATATTGCGATACGGGTTTCATAATTTTTGACCTGGCAATATATCGTGAATCATGGTGGGTGTGGGTGTGTGCTATGTAAAAATCACAATGCGGGAAAAACTGTGAAGCCAGCCAATGCCTCTACACAGCTCCATCGTTATTTCAGACATCGGACTCAGCTTACATCAGCAAAGAAAAAGCACTTTATATGCGTCGTATATAGGCATTATAACTCTGTGACACCAGGTGACGCTGTGGAGTTCCGTTTTTGCAAGCTTATATATGAGTTTCTAACACTCCGGCCATTGCCATTTATGCCAGCTGTAGGAAGCATAACTGTAACTGACCAGAAGGAAGACCTGTCCCTATTGTGAGACAGCATACCTCTCCTTTGCAGAGTCAGCATTTCTAAGCCCATCGATGTCAATGGGCTTTCGTCCACTTAACTCTGGCAGCGCCAGCCCATGCAGTGTCCAAGGGGGAATGATTAACGTCACTAGGTGCCCGATTTGGGAAATTGCCCTTGGCACCAGCTTGCCCCCTTCAGGCTTCTACTTGCCAAGCTTCTACTTGAATAGGGATTGATTATCCCTTAAGCTCCTGTAATTACCTTGAGGCGTTGGCGGTTGTGGCTGGAAAAGAAGGAAAGTCTTCCTCTGCTGGCGCTGTGTACCTTTATGCGAATGGGGATATTAATCCCTGTCTGTGAGCACATAGGGTGAGAGGCCCTCCAGATGGGGTCCAGCTGGAGTCAAACAATATTTTGGGGTCACAGGCTCCCCACCCCAGCAAAGACCCAGAGGTCATAATGGCTGCACAAGGTCTGGTCTTATGTGCGCAGTGTTGGAAGCCGTGGGTAGGCAGATGCTTTTACGTTCACGTGCTCTTAAATCCTGGTACCCTCAAGACATAGTTGCCACTCATGATTTTACATTGCTCTTTTAATTTCCAAAGCACTTCAAAATGTTTTGTGTCTTTCTAACAATAACCCGACACCATGCCTAACCGTGGTTTGCATGCCGCTAACTGTAGTTACCGTAATAACCCAAACCCTGGTTTGAGCATGGAAATGTACAGGCAAACCATTTTTAGACTACTTGCCTGTTTTCCGTGATCATCTTGATCAGTATTCCAGTTTCTTGTTGCATCAGCCTCGAGGCAGATCAACGGCCCTTTGGTTTGTTGAGTCTGACAACATGCAAAACACGATTGGCATCTTTGTTCCTCATTTTCCAGGCCTTTGGCTAATTAAGCAATCTATGGCATTTTAAACTGGAGGGAGGTGGTTTTGTTTGTTATGCATTTTTGGGTTTTGGGTTTTTATATTGTAAACTGCTATGCGATCCTTAGATGAAGGGCAGTACAGTCATACCTCAGAACTCGTACGTCTTGGTATGTGTGTGTTTCGGCTCCCGAACGATTGAAAACCGGAAGTGATTGTTCCGGTTTCTGAACGTTCTTTGGAACCTGAACATCCAACGCAACTTCTGCGGCTTCCGATTGGCTGCAGGAGCTTCCTGCAGCCAATTGGAAGCCGTGCCTTGGTTTCTGAACGTTTTGGAAGTCGAACGGACTTCCGGAATGGATTCCGTTCGACTTCCAAGGTACCACTGTATAGAAAATTTATTACTAAAAATAATGATGATAACAACAACAACACAATGCAGTGGTTTGCAAACTCACTCCAGACCATGGTTTCTGATTGTGGTTTGCTGGTAGGTTGAAAACCGTGGTTTGTCAAGTCAAACATTGCTCCAAACCATGGTTAACTATTCTTTGGCATGATGTCTGTGAGTTAGATTCACATTTGAGGTGACCATGTTGATTTTCCTAAGCTCACACAGTGAGTATTTGGCAGAGGAGGGAACTTGAACCCAGGCCTTTCAGCACAGTGGTGGACCACTTTCTCTCAGTTAAGAGAAGAGAGAATTTGATGAAATACATTGGCGATTCTTGGTAGTGCAGATCCAGTTTCCTCTATCTTTATATATTTTAAATCCGGAAGAAATGTTTGTTGTTGTTTTTTAAGTCATTGAAGAAGATGTTTGGAGAAGACATTGATTGGTACAAATGCTGACAAGGTCATTGATACAGGAGCGCTAACTAAGCAGGGCACCAATGAACTCTGTGCATTTTAATACAAGTCGAAGTAAAAGGCCAGGCTGCTCTGAACTAGAAATTCAGGATGCAGAATTGCAGCGTCTGCAAAAAGAAAAAGGAAAGAAAAAATAGGTAAACGGTCCAGGGAAGACGGGAGCAAGGAGTGTTAATTAAAATCTGAAGGTTAGATGAAGGTGTAATTGAGGATGCCTCAAAACTTTTGTTCCTATGTATGGTCCTAAGGAACAACCCAAAGGGTCTTCTCTTTTTTTTTAATATAATTTTTATTAGTTTTTTTTTAACATATCATTTTCAACAGTAATTAAACATACTTTTACATCTTATTCAAATTTTTTACTTCCATCAATCCTGTCTGAAAATTTTCCAATCTAATATCTCAGTATGCATTTTTTATCTTCCCTATTACATTTCAAACTCATAACCAATATCTCTATCTTTTTCTACTTTGTAACACTTCGTATATTTCTCCTTACAAAACTTCTTGTAGTCCTACTAGCGTAATTTGTTGATTACAGTTGCTCTTCAAATAATTCATATACTTCTTCCAATCTTCTGTGAATCTCTGGTCCTGCAGGTTTCGAATCCTTCCTGTCATTTTGCCCAATTCTGCATAGTCCATTAATTTCGTCTGCCATTCTTCTTTCGTCGGAATTTCTTCTTGTTTCCATTTCTGGGCTAACAATACTCTTGCCGCAGTTGTTGCATATAAAAACAATTTAACATCTTGCCTATTAATGTCCTGACCTATAATACCAAGTAAAAATGCTTCTGGTTTTTTTTTTTAAATGTATATTTCTTCTCAGGCCCTTTTGTTTTTGTGCAGTAGATGCACTGCTGCCACACACTTGTTCATGCATTGTTACTTGATTATTGACGTAAACCTCCCAAATGTATTTTGTATAGTTAAGTTTTTACCTCTATCTTCAGTACATTTTCTTTTCCTTTATTGCTATGGCCAGTGGCTGATGCAAATAAGAATTCTTTTGGTTCTGATTCTTGTTCCTGCAATATGCAAGTTCTTTTCTTTTGCAGGGATATTGCAATTTCCCAGCATGCTTGGAGAATGCTGTTTCCTTCTCCTGCTGTTGATAGCACACCTATTGCTACGTGTGGGGTGTGGTGAGGATGTCGTGGACCTGAGATGTCATTATCCCTTGAGCAACACAACCCCTCCTCTTCGTCTCCCCCCCCCCACGCCATGTCGTGAACTATTGAAAATTATTAACTCGTTCAGGGGAACATTTGCAAATCCTGTTTGTAAAGAGGGCCACATCCTCCAGCAGTTTCCCCCTCTGTAGATTGGAGTGGGGAGCATCTTCCGAAAACTTCAGGCTCCCCACCTCTGTTGTGGAACTCCCCCTTAAAATTGTTGGCATCCGTCTGTCTCGAGAGACCATGGAGTGTGCCTCTGGGGCACAAGCCTGGTCGGTGTGTAGGGAGTTCCTGGCCTGCCCAGATGATAAGAACCCCCTATCAGCCTCACTGATGTGGTCCAAAGGAAAGCAGAGCAATATATTTGCCTGCAGGAGTTGCTGGAATGAGGCGTACAAGGCGCCATCCAACCATCTTAAAGACTCTAAAGAGCCAGTGTGGTGTAGTGGTTAAGAGCGGTAGACTCGTAATCTGGTGAACCGGGTTCGCTTCCCCGCTCCTCCACATGCAGCTGCTGGGTGACCTTGGGCCAGTCACACTTCTCTGAAGTCTCTCAGCCCCACTCACCTCACAGAGTGTTTGTTGTGGGGGAGGAAGGGAAAGGAGAATGTTAGCCGCTTTGAGACTCCTTAGGGTAGTGATCAGGCGAGATATCAAATCCAAACTCCTCCTCCTCCTCTTCTTCTTCTTCTTCTTCTTCTTCTTCTTCTTCGTCTTCGTCTTCGTCTTCGTCTTCGTCTTCGTCTTCGTCTTCTTCTCCAGATTTGTGTAGGGTTTACACCTTAGCCTTTTCTGTTCCTGAAAACATCCCACAAAGCAGCAGAGGTTTAGGATCAGAATTTTCCTCCTCCTAGATGGGCTACCTTCCCAGGTTGATGAGCCTCATCCGTCCCTTTGCTAAAATAATAATGATGTACAAACTGTGGTTGAATCTACGCAAAGGAAACAAAAATGCTATAAATAAGTCAGAAATTACAATTGTTACACTGGTACCTCGGGTTACATACGCTTCAGGTTACATATGCTTCAGGTTACAGACTCCGCTAACCCAGAAATATTACCTTGGGTTGAGAACTTTGCTTCAGGATGAGAACAGAAATCATGCTCCGGCGGCGTGGCAGCAGCGAGAGGCCCCATTAGCTAAAGTGGTGCTTCAGGTTAAGAACAGTTTCAGGTTAAGAACAGACCTCCGGAACGAATTAAGTTCTTAACCCGAGGTACCACTGTAGACTCTCAGCCCAACCTACAATGTCGAGAGATAAGCTCAAGGGACAACATTGCAGTGTTACTTCATTCTCAGCTTCGGCTGGATCTAGACACATAAAAAAAAAACATTTCAGGGAAAGGCGTTGTAAAGCTCATAACAGGAATTCATGTTGCCGAAGGATCAAACTCTACAGCCCCGTCTGATGTCACAGTGTTATAATGCATTAAAAAATACTAACGTAGCTGAGTCCTGCAGTAGAGGTTTAATACCACACTACATCTCAGGGCTGCTGTAAACCACACAATGGTGTTTTACACCTGGGAGATAGCACAGTCAGTAGAGCTTGAGGCTCTTAATCTCAGGGTTGTGGGTTCAAACCCCATGTTGGGTGAAAGATCCCTGCATTGCAGGGGGAGTGGACTGCACGACCCTCGTGTTCCCTTCCAAATTATATGATTCTGTGTGAAAACAAGCTTTTGGGATTCTGGGGGTTGACCAATGCTTCTTTTTGAAGACTACAAGGTCTACGCAGGCTGAGACCCTACCTGCCCGCGGACTGTCTTGCCAGAGTGGGGCATGCTCTGGTTATCTCCCGCTTGGACTACTGCAATGCGCTCTACGTGGGGCTACCTTTGAAGGTGACCCGGAAACTACAACTAATCCAGAATGCGGCAACTAGACTGGTGACTGGGGGCGGCCGCCGCGACCACAGAACAACGGTCTTGAAAGACCTACATCGGCTCCCAGTATGTTTCCGAGCACAATTCAAAGTGTTGGTGCTGACCTTTAAAGCCCTAAACGGCCTCGGCCCAGTATACCTGAAGGAGTGTCTCCACCCCCATCGTTCTGCCCAGATACGCTGAGGTCCAGCGCCGAGGGCCTTCTGGCAGTTCCCTCATTGCGAGAAGCAAAGCTACAGGGAACCAGGCAGAGGGCCTTCTCGGTAGTGGCGCCCACCCTGTGGAACGCCCTCCCATCAGATGTCAAAGTGATAAACAACTACCTGACATTCAGAAGACATCTTAAGGCAGCCCTGTTCAGGGAAGTTTTTAATGTGTGACATTTTAGTGTATTTTTGGTCTCTGTGGAAGCCGCTTAGAGTGGCTGGGGAAACCCAGCCAGATGGGCGGGGTACAAATAATAAATTATTATTATTATTATTATTATTATTATTATTATTATTATTACATCTAATGCTTTGGATTTTTGCCGTTGCAATCGTGGCCTATCCTAAATATGATTATACCTTCTGGGTTCCTCCTCTTGCTGGTGTTTGGCATTCTTTATCTGCCACTAAAGAAGATGGATTAGTCGAAACTCATCTGGCTGCAGATAATTGGCTTTGGGGAAATATTTGTTTCATGCAACTGCACATGTTATTTTATTTTAATTGATTTTTATATCCACTTTGTTCAGGGCCTTTGCATATGAAGATGAATCTATTGGCCACTGGGCTCTGATCAATTTAAAAAAAAAATTGTTTCAAAGTTTTGTTTGTGTAATAGATTTCTATAATTCATGGGCTACCTTGGCTTTTTGTGTGTGTTCACAATGTATTGGTTGAGGAACCTATTCTCCTCAGCCACAGATCTGAATTTTCTACACTCTGGCAAATCTTCTGTCCCTTAAGCCAGTCTTTTACACCAAGAGGTTTCTGACATTTCTCTCACTGGTGACAAGCAGTCTCTCTCTCTGCTAGTGTAATATTCTGCAGAGGGTAATGTTGATCCGGCGGCTGGAGTAATGTTACAAGACTTGCTAGGATGAGCTCCAGATTTAAAGCAGGCAGGAGTTTATGGCCCTCTCTGGGGATGGGCAAGAAAGGTCTCTTCTCCCCCCACCCCACCCCTGACCGCCCTTCTCCAAAACTGTTGCTTTCAGCACAAAAATCGTGTGTTGTCCTCTATGGGGTTTGTGGATCAAGACCTTTTAGGCCAATGGCTCAGTTCAAATGGTTGGTAAAGGTAAAGGGACCCCTGACCATTAGGTCCAGTCGTGGCCGACTCTGGGGTTGCGGTGCTCATCTCGCTATATTGGCCGAGGGAGCCGGCGTACAGCTTCCAGGTCATGTGACCAGCATGACTAAGCCGCTTCTGGCGAACCAGAGCAGTGCACGGAAATGCCATTTACCTTCCCGCCGGAGCAGTACCTATTTATCTACTTGCACTTTGACGTGCTTTCGAACTGATAGGTTGGCAGGAGCAGGGACCGAGCAACGGGAGCTCACCCCGTCGCAGGGATTCGAACCGCCGACATTCTGATCGGCAAGTCCTAGGCTCTGTGGTTTAACGCACAGCGCCACCCGTATCCCTTTACATATAATAAATCCCTGCATATTTTACAAAAATACTTTTTTAAAAAAAAACAAACCCCCAAAAACCCCAGAGTCCTCTTTGTTGGGGGTAACTCAGATGGAAATTCCCAGGTGTCAGAAAAGGTTATTTATGTATGCCACTACTGCGGCTCATGTTTCGTTAGCCCCAAAATGAAAAACGAGCGAAGTCCCGACTAAAGAATATTGGCAACTTAAACTGATGGAACATGTGCAGCTTGCGGACCTAACATATATAGATAAAAGCACAAGAAGAGCATACGTTTACAGAAGATTGGGAAATGTTTATTTGAATACATGAAGGACAATTTTGTTTGTTTGAAAACACTGGCAGCATTAAGATAAATTCAACAGTGTCAATAAGTTTTGATGGATGTAATAATGGAATACCGAATGGTTAGCTTGTATAAAATACGCAGGTATTTATGTTGTGCAAAATGAACTGTGGAAAGAGAGGAAGGGAAGTCATTGATATTTTAAGGTTCTTTAAGTGAATGTTCTAAAATGTAAAACAGAAAGTGTAATAATAATCACACACACACACACATGACATGACTCAATCTTCCCATTACAGGTTCATAGCCAAGAATGTTATGCGCCTGCAACGCCTGGGCATCACCCACATCCTGAACGCGGCGGAAGGCAAGTCTTTCATGCACGTGAACACCAATGCCGAGTTCTACGAAGGCACAGGCATCACTTATCACGGCATCAAGGCCAACGACACGCAGGAGTTCAACCTCAGCCGCTACTTTGAGGAAGCCGCCGATTTCATCGAGAAGGCGTTGGCACAGAAAGATGGTGAGAGTGTCACCTGTCGCAGCTGCAAGAACCTGTTCCTCCGCTATGGGAATGGACTGCTTGTCCTGCTGAACTGCATTCTGTTGCGTTCTGCGGGCCAAGCTACACCATGGCCCTCCCTTGCTATTTCCCTGTCCCCTGCTTACAGATGCGTTTGGTTGCTCTTTGCGTTGCATGGTAGCCTTGAGCACAAAGGAGGGCAGGCTGGAGAGTCTGAACCAATCCGGTGTCCTGCTTGCTGCATCAGGGAGTTGTAAGTCTAAAAACAGGAGGACACCAGTTTGCGAATGGCTGGTCCGGATCAGTGGCCTCTTAGTCCCTTGTCAATTTGGATTTTTGTGATCATTCTCATCTCCAGGATGTACCGTATTTTTCGCTCTATAAGGCACACCAGACCATAAGACGCACCTAGTTTTTGGAGGAGGAAAACAAGAAAAAACATATTCTGAATCTCAGAAGCCAGAACAGCAAGAGGGATCGCTGCGCAGTGAAAGCAGAGATCCCTCTTGCTGTTCTGGCTTCTGGGATAGCTGCGCAGCCTCCATTCGCTCCATAAGACGCACACACATTCCCTCTTACTTTTTAGGAGGGAAAAAGTGAGTCTTATAGAGCACAAAATACGGTATGTGTGTGTGTGTGCGTGCGGAATTTAAGGGACATGAATTGAAGGGAATCAGCAGTAGCGTGGGAGGATTAGCAGGAGAAACATGTAAAGTATACCCCATTATTCTCACCGAGAGTACAGCTTTTGTCTGCTGGCTGAGGATCGCTTTCAGATTGATGGTGGATTCTGTGCTTTTATATATTTGAGCTGGGTTGTGCAGGCGGGAGCAGCAATGCTTCTTCTGAATGACAATCGCTGGAAACCACAGGAGGGGAGACAACTCTACTGCTCAAATCCTGCTTCACGGCTTCCCATATAAGTATCTGGCTTATACCAGTACGCTGGACTCAATGGGCCATTGGCTGCTTGGTCATCATCATCAATTAATAATTTATTATTTATATCCTGCCCATCTGGCTAGGTTTCTCCAGCCACTCTAGCCAGGTCCCAACAGAATATTTAAAACACCAAACATTAAAATCTTCCCTAAATGGAGTTGCCTTTAGATGTCTACTATAAGTCAGATAGTTGTTTATTTATTTGACATCTGATGGGAGGGTGTTCCACAGGGCGGGCTCCACTACTGTGAAGGCCCTCTTAGGTTCTTACGAAGTGCAGAGTCGGGTCTTGGCTTTCAACTGCTTGCGGTTTGACAGCCTGTTTAAATCTGCAGTTGCTGATTCATTCATATTTTGAATCCGCGGCGCAGCTGTTTTCAAGTCCCCGGGCAGCTCAGTGGGACCTCCTCTACATACAGAGTTCTTCCAAACTGGCACTGGCATCTGCTAACCTTCAGCATTCCTTTCTCCCTGTTAGCTTTGGGTTAGAACGGGTAGGCAAACTAAGGCCTGGGGGCCGAATCCGGCCAAATCGCCTTCTAAATCCGGCCTACGGATGGTCCGGGAATCAGCATGTTTTTACATGAGTAGAATATGCCCTTTTATTTTAAATGCATCTCTGGATTATTTGTGGGACCTGCCTGGTATTTTTACATGATCAGAATGTGTCCTTTTATTTAAAATGCATCACTGGGTTATTTGTGGGGCATAGGAATTCGTTCATTTCCCCCCCAAAATATAGTCCCGCCCCCCGCAAGGTCTGAAGGACTGGACCGGCCCCCTGCTGAAAACGTTTGCTGGCCCCTGGGTTAGAAATTTGATTGTGTTCACATTGTAAAGCGAATCTAACAACATTTTTGCCTTCTGAAACAATGTGAGAATCTGGAGGGAACCAGAATTGGGGGGGGGGGGCTGGCTTGTGGCATAAGCTTTTGTGAGCTAGTTTCCAGGAAAGATTTATGCCATCGTAGTCTTCAAGGAGACACAAGACTCATAGAATCTCATAATTGTAGAGTTGGAAGGGAACCTGACGGTCATCTAGTCCAACCCCCTTTTTGTGGCTTAACGTGTTCCTGTGCGGCCCACATGTGGTTTGCTCTCGTTCCCCCGGAGGCAAAGCTTCTCAAGCCCTCCTCTTCGGGCAATTTTGTAACTGGATCCCACCCAAAAATAGCGACAGCCTGGACAGTTTGTCCTTTTCCCGCACCTCGAAGGAGATTTTGTTTCCCGAACAAAGAAAGCCAGTTGGACTCTGTGGGCGAGTGAGAGTTCCCTGGAGTGTTGGAATTCTTGTCATTTGTTCTTGCTATTTAAGCGTTGCTATTCTGCTCATCCGCAGCGAGAACCCAGAGCAGCTTGCAAAAAAGAAAAGAAAAAGTATAAATAGAAAAGTTAATATGTAAATGCACGAACCTGGCCAAGCGTGGCTGCTTTTTTTTTCTTTCTTTCCCCAAAGCCAAACAGTCCAAACACCTTCTTGTAATGAGGAAAACCTATCCCAGTCTCAGTTCATCATCAGGTTTTATAGGGATGTATTCCTGTCCTGAAAGGGACGCGGGTGGCGCTGTGGGTTAAACCACAGAGCCTAGGACTTGCCGATCAGAAGGTCGGCGGTTCGAATCCCCGCAACGGGGTGAGCTCCCATTGTTCGGTCCCTGCTCCTGCCAACCTAGCAGTTTGAAAGCACGTCAAAGTGCAAGTAGATAAATAGGTACCGCTCTGGCGGGAAGGTAAACGGCGCTTCCGTGCGCTGCTCTGGTTCGCCAGAAGCGGCTTAGTTATGCTGGCCACATGACCCGGAAGCTGTACACCGGCTCCCTCAGCCAATAAAGTGAGATGAGCGCCGCAACCCCAGAGTCGGCCACGACTGGACCTAATGGTCAGGGGTCCCTTCACCTTTATTCCTGTCCTGGAGGTTACACATCATTTATGAATGTCCCTGTTTAAGACGTCCTAAATCCTGTCTGAATTAATGAAAAGTGAGGGATTGAGACCCCCATGACTCTTCACCAGCCTGACTCATCTCTGCCTCTTGGCCTCCCTCATCCCACTCTCCTTCTGCTTCTGGACTTCTCTCTGCCACAAACTCTCCCTTCTCACTAAGCCCTGTTTCCTCTCCAGCTTCTGACACCTCCTCCTCCCAGCCTGCTCCCTCTGACCACTCATGGTCATCCCACCACCACACCCCGGGCTCCTAGCCTTCTTCCCTTGGGGGTTTCTCAGGTGGTTCCTCTGTGTCCAACCTGCCCACAGCAGCCAATGGAGATAGACAATACTGCACTCTATGGACCAATGGTAGGACTTGGAGTAAGACAGCTTCCTCTGATACCCCATCAAAATGGTGGGTGGCAGATTGTCACCTTCTCCCTTCAGAATCTCTCTTCTGTCTCTCCTGACCCCATTTTCTTTTGCAGCCTGCTAATCTTAGGGACATGGGTTTGAGCCCCACATTGGGTCAAAAGATTCCTGCATTGCAGCAGCTGGGACTAGATGATTCTCGTGGCCCCTTCAAACTCTGTGATTCTGTGTGTTCCCCCTTAGCATAAGGACTCCATTTTACACATACTCTCTCTCTCTCTCTCTCTCTCTCTCTCTCTCTCTCTCTCTCTCTCACACACACACACACACACACACACACACACACACAAACTTGCATATAGCTTCCATGAGCCCCCAGTTGTCACATATCGCGACTACACCGGCTTTTCTCTTCTTCCCCGCCAGTGTGATGTAGTGGTTAAGAGCAATACAGTGGTACCTCAGGTTACATACACTTCAGGTTACAGACGCTTCAGGTTACAGACTCCTCTAACCCAGAAATAGTGCTTCAGGTTAAGAACTTTGCTTCAGGATAAGAACAGAAATCGGGCTCCGGCGGCACGGCAGCAGCAGGAGGCCCCATTAGCTAAAGTGGTGCTTCAGGTTAAGAACAGTTTCAGGTTAAGAACGGACCTCCAGAACGAATTAAGTACTTAACCTGAGGTACCACTGCAGATTTGTAATCTGGTGAACTGGGTTCGCGTCTCCGCTCCTCTACATTCAGCTGCTGGGTGACCTTGGGCCAGTCACACTTCTCTGAAGTCTCTCATCCCCACTCACCTCACAGAGTGTTTTTTGTGGGGGAGGAAGGGAATGGAGAATGTTAGCCGCTTTGAGACTCCTTCGGGTAGTGATAAAGCGGGATATCAAATCCAAACTCTTCTTCTTCCCCTCTTAGGCCGGGTGTTTGTCCACTGCCGCGAAGGCTACAGCCGCTCGCCGACACTGGTCATCGCTTACCTCATGCTGCGGCAGAACATGGATGTCAAGAGTGCCGTCAGCACTGTCCGGCAGAAGCGGGAGATCGGCCCCAACGATGGCTTCCTCCGGCAGCTGTGCCAGCTCAACGACCGATTGGTGAAGGAAGGCAAGCTGAAGAAGCCGTAACAGCCGCCACCGCTTGCCCTCTCTTGCCAGAACTCCCGTTCGTTGCTTTCGGTTGCCAGCTCCAACTGCCAGGCCGCGCGAGGGAGGCAGGGGTCCCCTTCTGGTTTCTCCTGCTGCTCTGGGTGGTGCCAGAGGGCGCTGCTGCAATATTGAAATGCCCAGCGCCCAGGCGCCGGCTTGTCTCTTGTGTCTTTTCTTTTTTTAGTTTGGAATCTGCCCAATATAACGCGTGTGATTTTTGTGTGTGTGATTTTGTTCGGAGTCCCTTTTTGCACCACAGCTGTGAAGGCCTTTGATAAAGTCGAGTGTTCACGTTGTCAGATCACTGCCAGCGCAGTTGGTCCTCGCTTGCCGCCCTCTCTTGTGCTGTGCCACCTTGCAGACCCAGTGCCCGCCCTCCCTCCTCCTCTGGGGGTTACATCTGGAAGGCCTTTTTTCATTTACATGTCAAGGGGCCAAGGGCTATCCCACCCCCTGGCCCAAACCTACCACTTTCATCCCTTGCTAACAGCATGTGCCAAAGGGTGGTAACTTAACAGAGTCAGGTTCCTAGTCCATATGGTCTCTGTGCAGGGTTCACCTGGGCTGCCGACCTCGGGCAAACAAGCTGGTTAGGTCTTGGGCTCCTGGCTCGAACGCTTTGACCTTGCAAGGTTTTTCGGAGCCAGGAGTCCCACCTGGTTGAGCCCAGCTTGCCATTTCACCTCCACTCGGCTTCTACCCATGTTCCACTGCTTAGCTGTGATTCTATGCACCCTCACTCTTGGGTTTTTTTTTTCTCATCCAGATGAGGCTGCAGGAAGCAGAGAAATAGGCTCCTAACGGGAGCAAACCCGGAGCAGATGGGAAGCAGGCAGGAGCGCAGAGCCGGTTGCCTCCACACACACGCACACACACACACACACACACACACACACTCTTTCCCCACCTTTTTCTTTTAGAGAAGCACCGGCTGCCCCATATCTCCCCCGCTCACGCTTGGTCTGACCTCTCGGAGCATTACGAGATGGGGAAGTCGCATTACTGTAAATAGATAGAAACACACTCTCCGCTAACCATGTAATCTTTTTGTATATTCGCTGTGTTTCATATGAGTATCTGGATATATATATAGTGTGTGTGTGTGTGTGTGTGTGTGTGTATATATATATATATATATTTATATATATATACATAATACACTGATATAATATATATAAAATATGCACACAAGCAATGAAGAAAAGCCATTTGAGAACACGCTATCGAGGCAAGTAGCCTTTTGTATATAGGTCGTTGATAAGAGCTGTACTCACATTTTTTGTGCGTCCAAAGCAGATTCACTATGATTATTATTTAAAAGCCAATGCGGTAGCGGTTTGGGATCCTGTGCCCAGGAATGTGTTGGGTGGCACACCAGCCGCATGCGGCCGCTGACGTCTCGGGGAGTCGTAGGACAAAGTCACCAGGTTGTGGCCTCTGCCTAAATGTGTTTGGCGTGAAGGGGTGTGTGTGTCAGTGCTTAGCTATATTCAAAAGATGGCGTCTGCTGGTCTGATAAGGCAGTGATGGGGAACCATGTGATCCAGCAGGGCCAGTGAGAAGGGATGATGGGAATTGTAGTCCCAATAACATCCAGAGGGTCACCCCTGCAATCGGGGATATTGGCAATCGGCTTTTTTTTTTGCCTGGCCTCCTCCAGTGATGGCAATTTTGAAATCCTCCATTGTGGAAGTGAAACGAATGAGCTCAAATAAGCTGATCTGTAAAGATGTGCTCTCTCCCTTGGCCTCAAGTACGCACAACCTTGTTTTGAGTGTAGGAATTTTCCTTGTTTCTGTTTGATTTTGGCTACGCACCGTATTTTCCCATGTAGAAGACAATGTTTTCTTTCCTTAACTTTTTTGAGTAAAAAATGGGGGGCGGGGCCTTCTTTTACACGGGGGTCTGTCTTGTGCACAGTTTTCAGTATGGAGATCAACAACTTGGAGGGCGTTTGCCCCACAAAAGCTCAAGAGCTTTGGCAACCCAAAAATATTGATTTATTAATTTTGGGTTTGGAAAAACAGTCTTCTTACACACGGGAAATACATGGTGTTTGCTCCATGTGGTAGAGCTGAGCTGATATTTCGCTGGATGGGTTTTTCTGAGCTCTTTTTCTTCTCCTCTGCCTTAGAAACAGAGGGTGCTTCCTTTTGTAGCTATCCTACAACTGCAATACCCCAGATCACCACTAGGTCGGAGACATTGTGTAGAATGCAGAAAGGCAGACAGCAACTGTGTTTGGGGTGTTGGGAACGGGGTTGGAGCCCCTTCAACAGCAGAGCACGTGACCTGTGTCTAAAAAGGCCCCCATATCAGTCCCCGGTGTCTCCAGGTAGAGCTGAAAAGGACCTCCCCTTTAGAAAGAGCTGCTGCCAGCCAGGACTGAGCTGGGTGGGCCAGAGGTTTGACCATTTTTAAGATGGCTTCCAGTGTTCCTAACCAGCTCTATTGGGATCGCTTTCCCCAGTTCATTTCTCTTCCGTTTGGGTCTCGGAGCAGGGTAGAGGGAGGTCAAAGGCTTTGACCTCTCGCTGTATCAAGGGTGGATGAATTCGTGCATTTCAGTTTCTCATTTTCCCAATCCTCAATTCATCACACCGAAAGCCCTCGCCAAAATTCACCAGTATTTTGGTGTGCATTTTCCCGCCCCACCCCAACACTAATATAATATACGTTTGTTTGGGTGTTATTTTAACCTGCAGTGCATATATTCCCGTATGCATTTTTCAGCCAGAAAACAGCACTGCAGAAAACCAGAGAGGTGCGGATTTTTGGAAGGATAGCTGCTGCATATTTGGGGGGTTTTTTTGGGGGGGAAATGAGACTCAGATAGCTTTGCAATGAAATGACCATAGCCTGACTCCCCTGTTGTCATCTGAAGACCACCTTAAAGAGTAGGAAGCAGGGCAAGGGGCAGCAGAGGCTAAGAAAAAGAGATCTCTCTTTAGGGCCCAGCATTGTAGGAGGTCCAGACCTAAGTCTTTCCAGGGGCCGGTAGGTTAGGCCAGCAAACAGGACAGCAAGTCTATTTGGGAATGCGAAGCATGACTTCAAATCCTTGATCTCGCCAGTCTTTGCCTTGTGTGGGTTACAGGCTGCTATCAGCTCCAAGACCGGGGCTGGGAGTCCTATTATTGTACTATAATTCCCATCATCCCTGACCACTGACCATGCTGGCTGGGGGTGATTTGAACTGCAGGGATTGCTTCATTTTGCAGGCATCCCTTAGCTTCTGTCGAGCCAATGTGGCCTCGTGTTTACCCCCCGAAGTTCAGAGCCCTGGAAATTTGGGCCAGAGACACCCAGGCGCAAACCGCAGTTCACCACCCCCACTGAAGCAAAGTCGCTGTTGCTCAGTCTGGCCTACCTCGCAGGGATATTGTAACGGTTAAAAAAAGATGGGAGTGCTTGCTTTGCTATTCTTTATTTCTTCCAAGAAGCTCAATCTAACAAAACTCCCTTTTCTCCTGTGTGGCTTCCCCAGAGCATCCTTTGCACTCATAAATATTCGTAGTACCTGTTCTTCCCCTTATGGCAGCCTTTCTCGAGCTTGGGCCCCCAGATGTTGTTGGACTACAACTCCCATCATCCCTGACCACTGGTCCTGTTAGCTAGCGATGATGGGAGTTGTAGTCCAACAACATCTGGGGGCCCAAGCTCGAGAAAGGCTGCCTTAGGGCCCAGTGCAGCTTTAGGCTGAAGTAGGAAATAAACCTGGTTGTCTGGGTCTCGGGAGGAATGTTCTAAAAACAGCCAATTTCAAAACAGTACCTTTCGGCGTGTGTTTATGGCCAACAAGTCCTAGCTGTTATGAGTGCCAGGGGTAAGTTTTCAAGTTGCACGAGACTAAAGGGAGGCCCAAAACCAGCTTCAAGCTGGCAAAGGAAGTCAATGAAGAAGGTACTCGCTGGTTCATTTTTAAGCTGGTTTTGGGCTTTCACTCGGTATGTGTGTTTCTTTAGATTTTCTCTCAGGGTTCAGACTTAGCGGCGAAGGGACTTCTTACCCTCCTTGGTAGAGAAGTGAATCATTACTCTGGATAGATACCTGAGTAACCCAGGGTTTTTTTGTTTTTTGTTTTGCCCTTGTAGCTGCAACTGGGCTGTAGCGGCGCACCCGCTCAAAAGCAATAGTTTGTGGGCAAAGAGAGAGGTTCACTCTCTCTTTTGAACTCAGGTTTGATTCCGTGCAACTTTTATGAGAACGTGTGGCCTTGCTTTATTTATTTATTTATTTTCGCTGCAAGTGGGGCAGCCGGCCCCATCTATAGACAGTGCACTGCCCCCCCCCCCGGAAAATCCTGTTGTGACACCCTTGCCTTCAAGATTTCACCCGGAGGCCTGGAATGTGGGAAGGCCCTTGGAAGCACGTGCAGAGTGCGTTTATGAACACCTGACCTTGGGGTCCATGGGATTTGTTAGAAGTCGGAGCTACTAGGTTCGAAAGCCAATCTTCCCCGTAGTCTGGAGCCCTGCACACTTAAACAACGACAAAAAACGCCCCACTGCCAACTCTCACAGCCTTGTTTCTTGCCAGCCTTTTTAGCGAGGAGTCAAGTCTTTCCTTTTTCAACCTGGGAGGAGGAAGAGGAGCCTTGGGTTGGTGACAAAGCACATGCTTTGCATGCCGAAAGTCTCAGGTTCGACACGCCCCCCCCCCAAGCATCTCCACTTAAAAGTCTCTGTCTGCGGAGAGCTGTTGCCAGTCAGAACAGACAGCACTCGGCAAGGTGGATCTTCAGTTTGGTGTAAGGTAGTTTCAAGCACTTGCAAACTTGCCTACGCCGAGTTAGGATGGAGGGCCGCCATTCTACAGTATATACCGTATTTTTTGCTCTATAAGACTCACTTTTTCCTTCCTAAAAAGTAAGGGGAAATGTGTGTGCGTCTTATGGAGCGAATGCAGGCTGTGCAGCTATCCCAGAAGCCAGAACAGCAAGAGGGATTGCTGCTTTCACTGTGCAGCGATCCCTCTTGCTGTTCTGGCTTCTGAGATTCAGAATATTTTTTTCTTGTTTTCCTCCTCCAAAAACTAGGTGCGTCTTGTGGTCTGGTGCATCTTACAGAGCAAAAAATACGGCATGCAGTTTATTCAGGAGTCAGCCCGGTTGCCTGAACCAAGTGAAATCTGAGCAAACGCACATCAGGATAGGGTTGTGCAGCTGAGGCCCTTTTATGCGCAAGCAAGTCCCTTTTTGAAATCCACGGGACATGCTCTGAGCAAGCCCGGTTCTGTCAGCACGCTGCACCTTGGGGCTTGGCGATGGCTTCCCTGCAGACTGTGTTGACTCCTGTCTGCCGAAGCTCCAAGTGCCTGGATGTTGGAGGGTGTAGCGTTCGCCGGGAATGAGCGGTTCAGAATTAATGTATTTGGGGAAGGGGCTACTTCAGTGAGAAAAAGTGGAAGGGGCTGAGCGGCCATTGGGTAGTGCCCACCTCGGGTGATGGAAGGGGGGAAATAAGTTACCAGAAGGATGTGTGTTGCCATCTTTTATAAGTTTGATGTGATTGTTGTCTCTTGTGGGAGGAGAGATGACCCACCAGTGTCCAATAAAGTATTTGTGTGGCATTACACTCCACTGATGTGTGTCTTTTGTGGGTGTGTAGGGGGAATGTGGGGTTTGCCCGGGACCCCCTCTCCCCCCAAAAGGGGGGATGAAAAGAGGGACACCCTATTGCATCCCCTCCAACATTTCTCAGCTGTAATTTTTTTATATATATTATTTTTTACCAACAACCAAAACTCAACAGTGAAACCCCCCAGGCAGCTGATACATTGAGTATTATTATAACAATAATAACATATTCAAATCGACCATATGTACAGTTCCATATACATTAACACTCCTCTCTCCACAAGGTTTATTTAACTTTCAACATTTTAATTGCCCCAAATTGTTCAAATCTACCCAAATAATTCAATATCTTCTCAAACCAGTCCTCCTCTTCTCACTGACCTTAAACCCTTTCATTCTGTGTATCTTCACAGTTAGATATTCTAAAATTATAATATTCAATTCTTTCCTCCATTGGTTCACCCCTAGCACTTATGCATTTTTTCAATTACTCGCTATAACCTGTCTGGCTGTAGTTACCATCAATTTTACCCATTTACATTCCTCTTTTGTTTTTAACTCGGTGCTACTCAAGCTAATAGGAACCATTAATTTAGATATTTCCACCTTCCTAGCCACAATTTCTGATATTTCTATACCAAACTGTTTCCAAAATTCATTAACTAACGGACAATCCCACCACATATTTCTCAGCCGTAAATAAGGACATCCTTCAGAAAGGGCAAGCGGGACAAATCTGGGATCAAATCGGAAACAGGGACAGCTTCTGTAATTCTGGGACCGTCCCTGGTAAATCAGGACACTGGGACTTTATCCGTCGACTCCAGGAAGGATGCTGTAATAACTTTAGCCTCTGAGGCCAGTTCCAAACACTCCTTATTTCTCAAATGTCCAGGGATTTTTGGTCTATGAGGCCACAGCGAATGCTATGGGCACCGTCCAGACCCGGCAGACGACGATTAGCGTTGTCTACAGATTGTAGCCCACTCTTCCTCCAGAGATGGAGAGATGAAAATGGCAGGATCGCTCTCTGCCTGAATATGCCCGCAAATGCATGCCAATGCTGGTTGACCCTGCTTCATAGAATCATAAAATTGTAGGGTTGAAAGAAACGCCAAGGGTCTTCTAGTCCAAGCCCCTGCAATGTAGGTGTGATGGCCTGGGACTCGGGCTCAGACTCGGAACCAGAGGAGTCTCAGTCTGCACCGCATCCTTTGCCTCAGGTGGCATCTGAACCAAGTCTGGGGCCTGATTCTAAAGAGTCCCAGTCTGCACAGGTTCCCCTGCAACAAACTCCAGCTGGGCCAAGTCAGGGGTCTGAGCCTGCCCTGGCTCCAGATGCGGGGATCGCCTCCTTGCCTTCAGCTGGGCCATCACTTACAGTTGCTCCACTACCGGTTTGGTCAGGGGAGGCTGAGGCGGCCCCTGGGTCTAGTAACCCACCGACGTCTCCCGAGCTGCAGAGACTGAGGTCTGAGAGAATGAGAGACTTGCAGGAGGAGTGCTCGCCTTCGGGCAAGACAGGGAGGTGAGTCACCGGGGGATCAGGGCCGGCCGTTACCCTGTCAGAGATAAAAGGCTGTTGGACCCCACCCCAGGTTGTGGGAGCAACATTGCTGTTTGCCATAAGCTGCCTGAGATCCTGTGCCTGTCCTTGCCTGGTTTGCTGCCTCGTGTCCTGCCTTGGCCCTGTCAGACTGGCTCCTCGTAGAACCCTTGGATTTGGGACCGGACCTGGACCGTGTTACTCAGGTTACCCCCAGGCCGAGCACAGCAGGGATCTCAGCTAAAGCATCCATGACAGATGGCTATCCAACCTCTGCTTAAAAACCTCCGAGGAGGGAGAGTCCACCACCTCCCAAGGGAGCCCCTTCCACTGTTCAACAGCTCTTACTGTCATCTAAAGGGCTTTTGGGGACGGGTTCCACTTACCCTGTGGAAAAACAGGGTAGCAGTTCATTAAAGCTTGTTGGATGGAATGTGTGCTCTCTTTCGCACTTACCATTCGTTGACGCCAGGTGGTGCCCTGACCCCTTCGTTCTGGGCAGGAGGTGCTGCAACTTCCACCTTCAGCTGTGCCGCTCGATGGCATTCCTGTGCTCCCTTTCCCATCTTACAGGGATGGAGCATGATGCTCTCAGCATCAAAGGTGTGTTGGGCCCACAAAGCCAATCAGGCATAGCGGTTTCATTCCCTGTTTGGGTGTGTGCATGGCCATGCGTTCAGCGTCTTTGCTACAATCCTTTGCTTTCTAGGGCTGACTGATGCTGGTCAGTACATGTGGCTAGAAAAAACAACTGCATGCAATTTTCCGTTTGTCCCCTGATTTCTAGGCATGGCTAAAGCAATTTCCCATGGGCCTGCTGATTCCCCTGGGAAAACCTGCTCTTTACAGTTGCATCAGAGCAAACGTCAATTTGCAGAACACCTGGTTGGTGTTTGCTCCGATTCGGCGGTAGAAAGTGTGTTTTTTCCTGGGGGAAGGTGGCAGGACAAGAAGAGGTGTGTGGATCAGCCCCTAGTTGTGCCATTGATCTGCCTCTGTAGAAAACTACTGATGT
Source organism: Podarcis bocagei (assembly GCF_964188305.1). NCBI lineage: Eukaryota > Metazoa > Chordata > Lepidosauria > Squamata > Lacertidae > Podarcis > Podarcis bocagei. The sequence continues at coordinate 20,193,375 of NC_138138.1, forward strand.
GCTACACTGCCTAACCTACCTCACATGGGACGCGGGTGGGGCTATGGTCTAAACCACTGAGCCTCTTGGGCTTGCCGATTGGAAGGTCAGCAGTTCGAATCCTCGTGACAGGGTGAGCTCCCATTGCTCTGTCCCAGCTTCTGCCAATCTAGCAGTTTGAAAGCATGCCAGTGCAAGTAGATAAATAGGTACGGCTCAGGTGGGAAGGTAAACGGCGTTTCCGTGCGCTCTGGTTTCTGTCACGGTGTTCCATTGCATCAGAAGCGGTTTAGTCCTGATGGCCACATGTCCCAGAAAGCAAAGTTTGTCTGTGAACAAACCTGCTCCCTCGGCCTGAAAGCAAGATGAGCGCCGCAACCCCATAGTCACCTTTGACTGGATTTAACTGTTCACAGGTCCTTTACCTTTTACCTTTACCCCACAGGCTTTTTGTGAGGTTAAAATGGGAAGAGGGAGACAACCACATATGCTGCCGCCTTGAGCCCCATGGAGTGAAGCTGGGGTAGAAATTGAATAACTAATATACCCCCCTCCCACTCCTATTCATGAGGCCGTCGTCTGCACATGGGCTGTCCCCTGTGCATGTGCAAAGGGCTGCCTCCAATGCACAGACCACAGCCAAACTGCAAAAGTGAATACGGCTCACATTTTAAAATTGGATGGAAGATAGAAAAAACACAACCCAACGGGTATTTTTGCAGTGCACTTAAGAGCCAGCACAGAATCAGTTGTAAAAAGCGTTGTAGAATACAAAAGTTTCTGACAGAAGAAGAGGAGGCAGAGAACATACAGTGCAACATTCCTCTGATTAAAATCGGGACATCCTATTCAACAACAACAACAACAATTTTACTATTTATACCCCACCCATTTGACTGGCTTTCCTTAGCCACTCTAGGCAGCTTCCAACATATATTAAACCACAATAAAACATTAAACATTTTAAGAACATCCCTATACATGGCTGGCTTCAAATGACTCAGGGGCCGGATAACTCTATACCTTCCAACGTGTCTTGGATCAAAATAGGAACATCCTAAGGAAAAGCGGGGCATTCTGGGATCAAATCAGAAACTGAGGTGGCTTCTGTCAAATAGGTACCGTACACTTTGGAGTGGCTGAGGGAAGGGGCTCAAGAGGCCTGCCTGAGATTTCAGGAGGGAATTTCAAAACTGCAGAGCCACTATCTAGAAGGCTGGCAGGTTCCAGGGACCTTCTCAAAGGACCAGAGAGCTAGCCCTCCTCGCCCCCGATGCAGATCTAGGGACAGTGCTCATGGGTGCAAACAGGCCTTCAGATTACCTGTCACTACCTAGGCTGTTGAGCCCCTGCTCACACCTTCACGGGATCAGGTTTCTGGGGGAGATTCCAGGCTGTTGCACAATTACATTTATTATATCATATTATATATTTTTATGTACTACTGTATTTCATACTGTTGAACATTTCTCCGATGAAAATAGGGATGTCTTGTATAACAACAACAACAACATCCCGCCCATCTGACTGGGTTGCCCCAGGAATTCCATTTAAATTGAAATCCATTTAAAATGATTTCGCACTGCAGTAGAGTTAATTGAACGACGCTCAAGGGTACTGCACTGCATTTCCCCATTTTTTAATGGGGAATGCCCTGGAGAAAGGAAAACAGACTCCATGCTAAATTACAAGGAGATGCAAATCTGCCTAGGCATGCCTCAGGGTGAAGCAACAGGTTGTATCTTTAAAGGTGAGGTTCGGCCCCTGCTTTTAATACTCAGCCTTGGAAGATGTGGAATAATACTAAGGAAAGAACCAAGCGCCTCGGCCTCCCTCTCTGGGTGTGTGTGTGTGTGTACTCCCCCCTCAGGAGGCACAGTTAATAAAAGACTCATAGCTCATAGGGAATGTTAAACTTCCTTAAGGGTTTGCATGTTGTGTGTGCGAAATAAGACACCTTCTGCTTGGTGACTCAGACCCCCACACTAAAGGTAAAGGGACCCCTGACTGTTAAGTCCAGTTGTGGACAACTCTGGGGTTGCAGCGCTCATCTCGCTTTCAGGCCAAGGGAGCCGGCGTTTGTCCGCAGACAGCTTCCGGGTCATGTGGCCAGCATGACTAAGCCGCTTCTGGCGAACCAGAGCAGCGCATGGAAATGCTGTTTACCTTCCCGCCGGAGTGGTAGGGCTTGCAGACCTTCCGATCTGCAAGCCCTAGGCTCTGTGGTTTAGACCACAGTGCCACCTCGTCCCTTATAGGTAAAGGGACGCCTGACACTCTAGATTTCTGCAATTATGTTCTTATCGTCAGAGCTTCGCAGACCAGAGTCCTATAGGGGGGAAGAAACAATGGGGATGGAATGCTTGCTTAAATGTCCAGGCAAAGCTGGCCACCACAATGCGTCCTATCAGGGGCCAGTTTCCGGAGAAGTGTTGCACAAACAGGGAGCCCCATTCATGAAGAAAACAGGAAACGGGGGTGGGGGGCGTGCGTTGGGAACGGGGAGGGTAGAGAGAACAATCCCAGATAAATAAACGCTAAGGGAAGCTGTCTGGGGCAAGGTGGACAGAGGAGACAGTGAGGGGGAAACGGAACAAACTAAACATCTGCTTTTAGGATCTCAGCTGGGAATATAGTGCAGCTATAATGCAAAACATCAGGACAGGTTCCAGCAAAGATGGAGGAGGGGGAGATAGCCTATATTTTGAAAGGAGGACGTCCGAAGCAGCTGCTACCAAGGGCTAAGCTAGGACTATATATTGCACAAAAATGTGTTTACAGTGGTACCTCTGGTTAAGAACTTAATTCGTTCTGGAGGTCCGTTTTTAACCTGAAACTGTTCTTAACCTGAAGCACCACTTTAGCTAATGGGGCCTCCCGCTGCCGCCGCACGATTTCTGTTCTCATCCTGAAGCAAAGTTCTTAACCCGAAGTACTATTTCTGGGTTAGCGGAGTCTGTAACCTGAAGCGTCTGTAACCCGAGGTACCACTCTACTGAAACGGAGTGGGGTGTCTTCCAGGTGTCACTGAATTATTATGATTTATGTTATTCCTGCCCATCGGCCATGCTAGGTTTTGGGAGTCCAACAACCTCTATAGGGCCACTGGTTCCCCAATGCTACTTTAGAGGGTAATGAAGACTGTTTTATTTGCCACCACAATGTGGTAAGCAGGCCTCGTTGCATTTGAGGACCACCTTTGAGGACCACCCCTGAATGGTGACCTGGATTTCTGCACTACAATTCCTGGCCTGATAACACCACTTGAGAGAAGGACAAGAGATGGTAAACAAGCCTTTTGAGTTATCCGGATGTGGTTTTAGGTCTAAGGCAGGGAATTCCGAGCACCCTTCAAAGTGTTGCTGCTGACCTTTAAAGCCCTAAACGGCCTCGACCCAGTATACCTGAAGAAGAGTCTCCACCCCCATCGTTCAGCCCGGACACTGAGGTCCAGCTCTGACGGCCTTCTGGCTGTTCCCTCCCTGCGAGAAGCGAAGTTACAGGGAACCAGGCAGAGGGCCTTCTCGGTAGTGGCACCTGCCATGTGGAACGCCCTCCCATCAGATGTCAAAGAAATAAACCACTATCTTGACTTTTAGAAGACAACCGAGGGTAGCCCTGTATAGGGACGAGTTTTTAATTTTTGAAGTTATGTTGTGGTTTTATAATTTGTTGGAAGCCACCCAGAGTGGCTGGGGAAACCCAGCCAGATGGGCAGGGTATAAATTTATTATTGTTATTGTTATTGTTATTGTTATTAGAGACCTATGCATTCCTACATTGCAATGGGTTGGACTAGATGACTCTTGGGTCCCTTCAAACTCTACTATTCTATGATTCGATGGGCCTTCCAGTCTTTTAGGACTAGCTTCCATCCCTGACCATTAACCAGCTTCGCTGTGGCTGATGAGGGTTCAGGAGTCCAACACCACCTGGAGGGCCACTGGTTCCCTAGACTTAAAACCATATCCTGAGTGGGAAACTCTTCTTTCAGCCCCAGATGAATAGTAGAATTGGATGGGACCCCATGGGAACACCTGTGGATTAAACAATATCGTGCTCTTGTTTCCGGAGGTGTTGTTTTAGCTACCTAAAGATCAGCCATCGGAAAATGAGTGGAGGCGAGTTTATTCAATGAAAGCTCTCTGCACATGTTTAGAAGGGCTCATCACCCTCGAGTCACACAGAATCATAGAACTGTAGAGTTGGAAGGGACCATGAGGGTCATCAAGTCTAACCCCCCACCCGGGCTTGAACCCACAACCCCGAGGTCTCATGCTGTACCAACTGAGCATTTTCATGGAGGAAGACCACCGGTGATGAGCTGCTGTGCTCACTAAGTCTATAGTGCGGATCGTATTCCTGTTAATAAAGGATCAACTCCAATTTGCATGGTGTGATTTATTGCTGGCTCGCTCCTGACAAGTATGGTGTAGATGTGATCCTGGACAGCTGTATAACATAGTTTGTTTTTCAATGGCTTTTCAAGCTCTGATCAGGGAAAAATAAAATACGCACCAGTCCTTTGCTGAGCACAGTAAATCTTCACTCCACCTGACCAGTGAATTATTGAGTCTATAGTAATATTGCTTTCTCCCATTCCTGTGTCCCTGCCATCCGACAATCACATGCAATGTTAATGCAAACACACATGTCATTCGCATGGTGTGCTCATGCGCATCTCTGATTAACCCTTTCCTACCATCTCTCCACAATCCTATTTGCCCCCGGGGGCTTTTGTGCTGGCCTTTTAAATCCCGGACCAGTCGAGATGTATGCAAACATTCCAAGACGTCTCAATCAGCAGCTAAGCCAATGCCCAGGGAGAGCACATGTCCACATGCTGAAGCCAGCGCTCTGACAATCCGTAGCTGTGAGAGTTTCGAAGATGACAGCCTGTGCTTTAATGTTTTTATTTATACTTTTCAAGTTTATACATTTCTTTAGTTTTACAATCAATTTAACATTTCAAAATTTGACTTCCTTCCCCCTCTTTCTGTGGTACTTTAAATGTATTTTTAAAATATCTTCTGCATGTCCAAATTCATTTAATTTGCTGATTGAATTATCCACTTTAAATATATACTTTTACGAAACTGCAGGTTGTTACAATAATCCTGCCAATGTTTTTATCTGTTTGCAATTTATCTGTAAATATTCAACAAACCATTTCCATTCCTTTATGTAAAAAGTTTGTTATCTTTTTATAACATCTTGATTTCTTATTCTTCCAGGAAGTTTTGCCATTTCTGCAAATTCTGTAAGTTTTTGTATCCATTCTTCCTTTGCTGGGACTTGGGACTTCTGCTTCTTTCCACTTTTGGGCAAGTAGCATTCTTGCTGCTGCAGTAGCATACATAAATAAATTTCTATACAATTTAGGTAGCTCTGTCCCTATAATTCCCATAAGAAAAGCTTCTAGTTTTTTTAAAAAACAAAAGTTATTTTTAACTGTTTCTTTGCACATTTAAGAGTTTTGTGCTGTAACTAGACACCTCATGAATCTTCCCCAGTAAGTGCACTAGATTATCCAAAGCTGGTTTCAACTTTGCAAATGGACAATGAAATCAAGTTTGTTTTTGAAACCCTAGATGAGCTCCATTGGTCAGTGGCGTAGCATGGGGGGTGCAGGGGGGGCCGGCCGCACCGGGCACAACATCTGGGGGTTAGGGTTAGGGGGCACAAATCCATGGGTTAGGGGGCGCAAATCCACAGGTTAGGGGGCGCAAATTACTTGCCTTGCCCCGGGTGCTGACAACCCACGCTACGCCACTGCCATTGGTGGAGCATGAGCCTCTTAGAAGCATAGAATTGTAGAGCGGGAAGGGACCCTGAGGATCATCTAGTCCAACCCTCTGCAATGCAGGAATCGAACCCGCAACTTTGGCATTATCAGCACCACACTCTAGCCAACTGAGCTATCCAGGCTCTTAATCTCACGGTCATGGGTTCAAGCCCCATGTTGAGTTAAATATTCTTGCATTGAAGTGGGTATGACCTGTGGTCCCTTCCAACCAGTGACAGATTTATGTATAAGCTAAACAAGCTATAGCTTAGGGCCCCACTCTCTTGGGCCCCCCCCCAAAAAAAAATTAAAGAAAAAAAAAACTGGATGTACATTTCCAAAATATAGGATAAAAAACAAATCAAATAAAACCTACATACAGCAACAGTGTTTTGTGTTGGGTAGGCTCCTATTTGTTATGTGCAAATGGCTTTAGATACCTATTGGGTCTATAAATTACCATATAGCATATATTCAACAACAAAAAACAGCGACAATTTGTTGTTGACAAAGGACAGCTGGACATGTAAAGGGCCCCATTACCTTCAGTAGCTTAGGGCCTCATCAGACCTGAATCCGGCCCTGCTTCTAAAGCTACAATTCTATGATTCTTTGAGGATGAAAAACTTATGCTCCTCTTCCTCCCGTTAGCAGTAAAAACAATAATTATAATAATGTAGTATGTTCCTGAGCATCCACAGCTCTTTATCTCAATAAGCCTTACAACAAAACTATAAGGTAGGCTAATGTTGCCCCCATATTACAGATGGGATGGTTTTAACTTTAGAGATTAGTGGCTTGCCTGAGGCTACCCAACGATGAGCATGAAATCGGAACATAACTGCCTATCCATAGCTGGGGTTGCTGTTTCCTTTCACTAACAACATAGCCTTTCTGTGGGGTCTTCCGATGAAGCGTTCTGTGTGACTGGAAAAGCTTTCACATTCCTTTGCTTGATCCTGATGATTCGCACGCAGCGCAAACGGAAAAAAAGCTTCACCTAAACTGTGGGGAAAGAGAATACAGATATCCCTGTGTGGTCACGGAGAAAATCTGACTCCTGAACGGTCGCGTAGCTCTCAAAGTATGAAAGAAGCACCAGGACGCGACAGAGCCAATTCACATGTAAAGCATGGATAGTTTGGGGGCCCCGGCCAATTATCTTCCAAAACATTATTTCAGAAAGTCGCTCTCCCCCTCCTCCTCCGAGCCCCACGCCAGAGTCCAGATCTGGATTAGCCTTCCACCCACAGCCTTTGAAAGAAAAAAGGGCAAGCCACAAAATTAACATAACATTTAGTTTGGCCCATTGTTCACCACTTGGGGGGTCGTCCTCCCCAAATAGGCTTGGCCTCCATTAAAGAGGCAGAAGGCTGCTCTGAAATTCTGGACTGAGATCTCTCCCCCCCCCCCCCATTATCCTGATCAAATCCTTCCCCGCTCTCGCATTTGTGGCAGACATTCACCAGTTGTCTAATTTCTTCCGGTGACAATATCATTTTAAGATCTCCCTCGTGTGTCAATCTACTCATTGATGCCATTTTGCAAGCTGCATGTCTACTGAGAAACAGCGGCGGCGGCAAAATCCATAAAATCCCTCAAAGCTCATAACCTTTTCTAAGAAACCAGAGGCTTTTCTTTTCGGGATATTGGGATTAGAGATATCTGAAAATTATAAAAACTGTGCAACCACAGCAGCTTGCATGATATTTGCCCCCCAAAATGGAAAGAAGACGATGTCTTGACCAAAGAAGAATGGCAGCAAAAACTATTGGAATATGCAGAAATGGCGAAACTTGCTGGAAGGCTAAGAAGTCAAGACTTTTAATTTAGAGTGGAAATCGTTTATTGGGTATTTTAAACATGATTTAAAAATGATACAATCATTAGCAGGGTTAACACAAAGACACACAGTGAGAATATAGTAATCTTGAATGTATGGGATAATAATTAGGCTTAAATTAGGAGATGCAGCTAAGACATTATGAACATAAGCAACTGCAGAAAGGGGAGCGGAGGAAGGTCAAAATGGGGTACTGGAATTTGAAGTGAAATTATATCTTTTTTGACGTAAAATGATACACACACACACTCTGCAAAGCTCAGCACTTTAGGAACAAGAAGAACGTATGCACTGGAAATGAATGAAATCAGTACCCAAACGGAGATCTGGATTCATCTTTGCATACATTAGTTTACAGAAAAGGCAGCCAATATGGAAACGATAGAACAGGGGCGCCAGCTCCTGGGGGCTGAGATGCTCTGGGGCTACCACGTTCAGAGGCGATATGGGGGCAGGAGAGAATATATGTGGTTTGCAGGATTCCCAGAAGCACATCCGCTTGGTCATTGTGAGAAATAGGAGGCTAAAGGAGCTGAACCGCGTGTCTGGCCCAGTAGAACTTTGGAGAAGTTGCTCAGCGGTAGAACATCTGCTTCCCTGGCGGTTCTAAGTAGGATCGGGGGAAAGTCCTTTTCTGAAACCCTGGAGAACTGCTGCCAATCAGTGCAGACAGATAGACTCAATATAGGCAGGACTCGAACCCATCACTTCAAATTACAAGAAAGTCAATTCTGACTAAACACCGGGAGGAACTTTCTGACAGTAAGAGCTGAGTAGAACAGAGAAGTGGTTGTGTCTCCTTCCTTGGAGGGTTTTTTAAGCGGAGGTTGGGTGTCCATCTGTTATGGAGGCTTTAGCTGAGATTCTTCCATTGCATGGGGTTGGTCTAGATGACCCCTGGGTACCTTCCAACTCTGCAGTTCTATGATTCTATGAATATAAGGCCGCTTCCAGTATTGTTAAAGGTAAAGGGGCCCCTGACCATTAGGTCCAATCGTAGCCAACTCTGGGGTTGCGGCGCTCATCTCGCTTTATTGGCCGAGGGAGCCAACGGACAGCTTCCACTTCATGTGGCCAGCATGACTAAGCCGCTTATGGCGAACCAGAGCAGCGCACGAAAACGCCGTTTACCTTCCCGCCGGAGTGGTACCTATTTATCTACTTGCACTTTGACGTGCTTTCGAACTGCTAGGTGGGCAGGAGCAGGGACCGAGCAACGGGAGCTCACCCCGTTGCAGGGATTCAAACCGCCAACCTTCTGATCGGCAAGCCCTAGGCTCTGTGGTTTAACCCACAGTGTCATCTGCATCCCTTCCAGTATTCTTACCATTGTTTTATATTCTTAATCCCTTGGGAATTTCTCTCCTCTGACACCAAGTGGAATTTCTGCTAAAAATGGTCTTCCATCAGGATCCTCGGGTCAGAAGGAGACTTTTGTTTAAATAGGAGAATTGCCTGTCAGACTGGCCCAAGAGGATTAAGTTTGGGCTGCATTTTGTCTCCAGAGAGCTATGTCGAGCACACGGTAGCTGCTTGAACATCGTAGGTGTATCAATTTCCCAGTCTGGGTTTGTGTGCAGTTTTCCCAACACAGTTTCCCCATCCCTTCATCCTTCTCAGTTCTAGGATTATGATCAGGAGACTCTGCAATCTAAGCTCTGAAATGTTCAGAAAACTCACTGGAGTCCAGGCAGCCAAAAAAAGAAGAAAAAAGTTTTATTTCACTTTTTTTTTTTGTCCAAGTGGAGGGAGAAATGTCTGGCAGATCTATACAGACCATGACAACCCACTCATAGTCCGAGCCTTGCCAGTTTTTCTTTCCTTGAAAGAAGCAAGCAAGAGACGCTTGGGTGAGGGTAAACAGAGTTTGTAGATGCTGCAACCGCAGCTCCCCCCTCCCTCAAATTCCTCTCTGTCTTTCTCTCTCTCTCTCCACAGACAAATTGGCATGAATGAATCTTCAAACACCCCACTCAACACCCCTACACACCCCTGGCCCCTCCCACTCCCTTGCCATTGGCCAGCCGGTTTCTAAGAAGTAATTTAAAAAGGAGGCCTTGGTTTTGCATCGCTTAGGCTCCAAGAGGACAAGAAGACCGAAAGGCATCTCTCCCACAGCCTTCCCCACTGCTGCCTGGCCTGAACATGCAGACGTCTCAGGCTCTCTGCTCTTTCTGCATCTTCTTCCAAGTCTTCCTCCCTTCGGGGCGAGGCTGGCAAGTCCTTAAAAACGATGCCACGGAGATTGTGCCCGACTTCCCGGAGAATACTGAGCCACCGGCCGAGCAACCGTACGTCCAGAGTGACAACGACACCATGAACAACCGGGCACAGCAAGGAGAGAGGCACCTGCAAGTTGCCCTGGGCAGGACGGGTAAGGAAAACAATATATATACAGAGAAAGAGAGAGAAAGCAACCTCTTCTAATTCTCAGGTGTGTGAGCATCTCTAGCTGGCTGTTGTAGCAGAGCAAGCAGGTACCGTTTGCTGCAGGTTAGTGCACACATTTGATGTTGTTCCACGGATAAGGGAAAACCTATGGTCACACAGATGTGGACAGACTCCAACTCACATCAATCCCAGTGGTCCAGGATGATAGCAGTTGGAGTCCATCAAGATCTGGAACTTGACAGGTGCCACCATCCCTGGTTTTCATTTTTATAGAACCATTGAGTTGGAAGGGACCCCAAGGTCATCTAAGTCCACCCCCCCATGCAATGCAGGAAACCTTTGCCCAATGCGGGGTTCAAACCCACAACCCTGAGATCAAGGGTCTCATGCTCTTACCAGCTGAGCTATCTGTGAGCTTTGCCTCGCAGGAGCTCTCCAGGGTCTCTAGGTGAAGGCAGAGGAATTTCCCATTAGCTGGGATCGGAGGAGGAACAACAGAAGGTGCCCTCTATGGAGTCAGACCATTGGCTCAGCATTGTTCACATGGACCAGTAGCAGCTGTCCAGGGATGCTGGGAATCGCACTCAGGAGGAAAGCAATTACTCTGCTTCTAAGCAACGGACCTTTCCCCTGCAACCTGAGATCCTTTCCCTGGAGGAGCTGGGAATTGAACCTGGAGTGCTTGGCATGCAGAGCCTGTGCTTTCTCCCCTGAGCTATGGTCCCACCCCACCACAGGTGCTAAAGATTTAGTGATTAGGCTCCTGAAATGACTTTTCAGGAATTACATTGATTTACCCTACGAAGGGCAGCATTGTGCAGTCTTCGCAGGTGGTCTCCAGCCCAGGCACTGCTCAGACACAGATCCGTACAGAATCATAGAAGAGTTGGAAGGTACATCTAGTCCAAACCCCTGTAATGCAAGAATCTTTCGCCCAGCATGCATCTCGAACCTGGGACCCTGAGATTAAGAGTCTCATGCTCTACCAATTGAGCTATCTGCTTGCCTTCATGAAGGCTGCAGCACAACCTGCCTTCAGACCAGTCTTTGGGACTAGGACAGCCCCACGTGTTCTCCCAGGACTAGATCCTGACCCGCTTTGTTTCAGGAAGGTCCCTGCAACGTGCCTTCAAGACCACGCCTTCTGCCTCTTGTAATCTGCCTTGCTTGTTGCACACAGCCAAGAACTGTCCCCTGGCAAAGGAGCTCTGTGTAACATGAATGCTTTCACACTTCATGGGCCAATAATTTTTTACAGCCGTTTGGTCCCCCCAGTAGCCGTTTTCATCGGTGAGACTTAAAAGTGGCTTTTGTTTCGACCAGATTTTGTTAAACATAAAACCTATTCGGCCAGAATGTTTATTGGCATTGCGAGAATGTCTCCTCTGCTTCCTGTCCTGCAATGCTTAGATCGTAACAGGAACACTCGCCAAAGGACATGTGTGAAAATGCTCTTAAGAAGGTAGCAATTTGTCCTGAAATATGACCCATGAACACTGTGGGATGATATCTTTTATTAGGGCTCTATTTACAGGTTTTGCAATGAGACAGTATGATGTTCTGACCTCTGGGGTGGAGGAGAAATTGATTTCAATTTGCATTTAAAGGCACACCTACTTAATTCACATTCTCTGAAACAATATGCAAAATATAGGAAGTTTTAAAAATTTGCACTGCTCTGAATTTTGCAGTGCTGCTCTTCAGCTAAGTAATGTGTGCAAAAGGGCACATACTAGGGTAAATGTCCATTTTTGTAAGTGGAAAAAATGACAATTTTTAAAAGATAAATGTGCATAGAAAGGCATATGTTGCTGAAAATAAGATACAAAAATGCTTTGTATTAGGGAAAACTGATTTTGCAAAAACAACAAAAAAGCATTATAAGATATTTGCACTAAAATGCTGGTGAATTTTCATAAGAAAAAAATTGCTTACTGATGTGGAGATCTGGAGATTGGAAAAACTGAAACCAGCCTATTTCCCAATCCTTACAAACTACATCGTGGTGCTCTTTGCAATGTCCCGTGCCAAACTAGAAGGCTGCTCCCCACAAACTTGCTAGAAATGGCAGGCTGGGAGGGAAGGACTGACTGACAGAGCTACTTTGCCTGAAAAACAGATCTGTGTATGGATAAACACCTAGCATGTGCCTTGCCATGACAGGGTGAGAGAAGGGGGTCTTACTCATAGAGTAATTCTGACTCCAACAGTTTGCAGATAGGGAAAACAAAACTACTGTTTGTTTCCCCTTTATTTTGGCCCCATTATAAAATATGAGAGGGAGAACTGATGCAAACAAAGCCTTTTGGGTGCACCCTAGATGTAACTCATTCCATTTTGAGGTTGCTGATGTATGAAAGTTCCCCTTTTCTCCACAACCTGGACTGAAGCACCCAGAAATGTACCCAGAAATGGGGATTGGATCTGGAATAGCTCAGCCCGTAGACCATGAGACTCTTAATCTCAGGGCGGTGGGATTGAGCCCCTTCTAAAAACGTGTGTGTGTGTGTGTGTGTGTGTGTAAACCCTAACTTCAATTTCCTTGCAAAAATTCTGCTGCACAGGGTTGCATCCAACTAGGAGCAAACCCGTTGCAATTAATGAACCGAAGTGAGCCGTGTCCTTTAATGGGCTTACTCTGAGTAGGACCAGTATTGGCAGCAACCCACAGGATCCTGTCCTCCCCTCAATCACAAGAGGACAAGGGTTAGAATCACAGAATTGAAAGGCGCCCTGGGGATCAAGGTCTGAGCTATCTTGTACCATAGAACAGAACCATATACTTGGTTAGGCTTTGCATGACAAGCTTGTAGCTACATGGAGGTGCAGAAGCCTTGTTCTCTTTTCCACTTGTGTGTGCAGAGGAGGGGGGGTCCCTGTCAGGACTGCAGCTGGGGAGGCGTAAGTGACAGCCTTCTGACAATGTGTGTCTGTGGGATCTTGTCACCAACAACCGCATGAGAAGTTGGCACACTCGCAAGCTCCTTCCCATGTTCTGTCTCGGATTATCAGCCCACTTCCTGCTTCTGTCCGCATGGGGGAAGCTCATACTTTGCTTAGGAAACAGTCACCTTCCTGAAATTAGGCTGAGCAAGCAATTCTAGAATGTTCTTCCTCTGGGTCACAACCATACCTGTTCCTCTCCATTATCAGAACACCTCCCCTTTTAGAAACAAATCCTTTGTGTAGCCTATCTGCATATCACTCCTTACTGATTGTTGTTGTTGTTGTTGTTGTTGTTAAAGGGGTTGTGAGCTGCTTTGGGATTTTTCACAGCCCCAACGCCTTCACATTCCCATTGAATGATCTCCTTCCTCTTTTTTTGGCAAGCTACATCAAAGTTTTTGGCTGAGTCCAATTTCTGGATGGGCATTGTGCTGTCCTGTTACTCTGAGGCCTGCAAAAATGCAAGCCAGAGACTGCCTCCTGAGACCCCACATTTTCCAAATTACCTGGAGGGCCAGTCTAAGGGAGAACAATCTATGGGGTCCTCTTGACGAAGAGAATCTAAGAACATAGGAAGAGCCCTACTGGATCAGGCCAAAGAAGGTTTCCACCCACATCGTTCAGCCCAGACACTGAGGTGCAGCGCTGAGGGCCTTCTGGCGGTTCCCGCACTGCGAGAAGTGAGGTTACAGGGAACCAGGCAGAGGGCCTTCTCGGTAGTGGCGCCTGCCCTGTGGCGCCAGATGTGAAGGAAATAAGTAGCTATCTTATCTTTAAAAGAAATCTGAAGGCAGCCCTGTTTAGGGAAGTTTTTAATATTTAATGCTGTATTGTTTTTAACACTCTATTGGAAGCTGCCCAGAGTGGCTGGGGAGACTCAGCCAGATGGGCGGGGTATAAATAATAAATTATTATTATTATTAAAGATGATGATGATGATGATACCTCGCCTATCTAGCTGGGTTTCCCCAACCGCTCTGGGTGGCTTCCAGCAAAATATTAAAGTACAATAATTCATCAAATATTAAAAGCTTCCCTAAACAGGGCTGCATTCAGATGTCTTCTAAAAGTCAGATAGTTGTTTATTTCTTTGACATCTGGTAGGAGGGTGCCACTACCGAGAAGGCCCTCTGCCTGGTTCCCTAGGCAGCTTCCTGTTCTCACAGGGGCCAGCCAAATAACTATAGGAAACCCACAAGCAGGTCCTGTGTGTGACAGCACTCTCCCCAGTAACTAGTATTCAGAAGCACACCACTTACAATGTTGGAAAATCATCGCTAGCAGCCATTCATAGCCTTATCTTCCAGGGATTTGTCTAAACTCCATTTACAGCCATCCAAGTTTCACTCTGATGTTTTGTTCTGCCCTGGAGAACGGGGGTTCATATTCCAGAAGCAAGGAATGTGAATCCACAACCCTCACTCACAGTCACCAAGGTCTCTGTGACTCCCCTGCAATCTCCTGATCAAGAAGGCAAGTCTTGGAGACATCTAACCATGCCAAAGTGGCCAGCTTCAAGGAAGGGCCCTGTCCTTTTAAATTTGTGCCCGCTAAGAAGCGGGAGCCGACAGATACCCAGCAAAACTATTCTGCTACTAAAGTTCCCTGTTGACATCTGGTCATTGTAGGAGCCACACCTGCTTCCCCCCAGGAGCTCTCCAAGGTCCTGTAGAATCTGCCTAAGGCCTAGTTCTGACATAGCAGGTAAGGAGGTAGCAAACTTGTTTCTGGGTTGTACCACTTCAGCCTGCCGGTGGGTTTAATAAAATGTATATATTGCTAATTGCAAGAGGCGGGGGGAAAACCTCCAGTGGTTTACAGTTAGCCTGTAGCGTGTTCCAGGTAAACTCTCACTACTCCCCCCACTCCACATATTTTTTATGTATTAAGGCTTTTTTAAATGAAAGAGCGTTCAGCCGTGTGAGCGCCCTCCATTGGTCTGAAGTGGAACATCCCAGTGGTACAGCTGTTGTTTTTCTGAATTTGGAACAGGCTAACTAATGCCCTGTCAGGTGAGCTCACTGACTGGCCAGAATTTTAGTAGTGCGTAGAAATCTCTACTTGACTCCTGCCAAATAGCAAATCAGATAGAATCCACTGAAGACTGAGGGCTGGTTTTGTGCTCATTCAGAGCATCTAGTGCCATCTGGACGGATGTGGAATATTTTCAGGATCGAAGCTTGCATTTCTTCCGGGGGAGGTGGCGGATGTTGCATACTGGTGGTAGGTGGGACAAAATCCAAAAGTGTGCAGGCCCAAAGATCCTAGTAGTTGGTGGGGCTACTCAGGGGAAACAATAGGTTTGATTACCCTCCTCCCAAGGTGAGGGGAAGCGACCTAGCTGAGCCTGATAGGGCAGCTAACTCTATGGTATTAACCCCTTCATGCAGTAATTCGACTTCAGCATGCTGGCTATTCCACAAAAAACAACCCATCCTTCTTTCTGTCTTAGAACCCCTGGAGTTCAGCTGCCGGGAAACATACTCGACCCGCTACATCACCGATGGTCTGTGCCGCAGCATCAAGCCGCTAAGGGAGCTGGTCTGTTCCGGCCAGTGCCTCCCCTCCCACCTGCTCCCCAACTCCATTGGCAAGGGGAAATGGTGGCGGCAGAACGCCTTGGATTACCGCTGCATCCCGGCGCACAGCCGCTCCCAGCGCATCCAGCTGGCCTGCCCCGACGAGGAGCTGCGGACTATCAAGATCAGAGCAGTCACCGCTTGCAAGTGCAAGCGCTACACCCGCTACCACAACCGTTCCCAGCTCAAGGATTTCAGCAAAGAGGCCGCCCGGCCACAGAAGAACAAAAAGCCACGTCTCTCCAGGGCCAGGGGCAGTAAGGCCAACCAGCCGGAGCTGGAGAACTCCTACTAAGCGGAGGGGCCGTTGGCGAGGCCCAGCCCAGATTTTTGTTTTCTGCATGGCCCACCCTCTCTTTTCATTGTTGTTGATGGCGAATGGATAAACATGGAACGGAGTGAGCGGGGGATGGTGTCGAGGGGTCTCCATGGCCGCCGCCCCGGTTGGAGGTTCAGAGCTCATGCAGCCCAAAAGCTATCCGACTCTCCTCAAGGTGGTCGGACGAGAGAGGTGAAGGGTGGGGTGGGGGGAATGGACAGAGCGAAACTGAGCTGGAGGAGGCCTGAGAGATGAGTCGCTCAGAGGGTCCGCAAGGGGTGGTGTGATTCGAAAGGCCAAAGCGTGTGAGCAGGGCCTACTTGTTCCGCTGCCTCCCTTTCCTTGCCCTGACTCTGTTTGACAAAGGACTGGCGCCTCTCTGTGAAAGCAAACATCAGTTTAGAACCAGGTGACATCTCTCCAGGTGTGCGCTTACCTGCACGCCTTCTCTGCTATCCTTGCTTCTTCACACGTCGCACATTAATGCATCGCTCCTTGTTGTGCCGCAGCATTGCCTGAACTATGCGCTAAGGTCTTGATCAGCGGGACGTATTTGCTTCCTATCCTGTGATCTGTTGGGTTGTCCCTCCATTCACCAGGAGAAATGGGACACTTACAAAATTAAAAATGAAATCACGGCTTATTGTACAGTGCCAAATGCACACATGTCTTTGCAGACAGCTTACTTTGCAGGGGCAAGTTGGACCAGGAAACCCAAAAGAACCGGGGGGGGGGGGAGATTTTAAAACCATGCAGTATTGTACAGATCCTGACTTGTACATAAATATAGGGTGCTCGAAGGCTGAATGTGGCTTGCTATTTTAGGGTCAGAAAGTATATACCATGCAGCAGCCTTTTACTAGTATTCTGGGAGTCCCAATTTTTTTTTAAAAAAGGGAAAGGCAAAACAAGTTTCTAGTCCTCAGAGTGGCAGAAAAAAATATTTCTTTTTGGGCAGGGGGTGTTTTTTAGGAACACAAGGGCAATTCAGAGGGGATCCAGATTCATTTTCTCCAGTCAAGTGGATTCAATCTGTTTGTGGAAATAGGTTTCTAAACATGGACCAGATATGCTAGCTGTGCAGAAGTTAGAAGTCTGCACCATGGAGTTACTCCTTTCATTTGTGATGTGTTCATCAACAGGTGCCTCAGCCTCAGCACACGTGGAGCCACCCTGGTGTTCCCTTGTTTGTCTTGACCATTCGTTGATTCTTAGGATGCCGTTGATCTGGTCCAACTCAGTATAATGTGGCTTGTCGGTTTAGGCACTTGCCACTCCCCCCCCCCAGCCTTTGATCTGGATTAGAACTAGAATGTTGTTTCTACAATGCCAACACACAGCTGATGCTTAAAAGCTGTTCTCTGCAACAATGAGGGCTAGAAACCTTCTTTTAAAACATAGAAGAATACCTTTTCTCTGCAGCAGCAACAATAATAACCAAGGATAAAGAATTACCATTGCACTCATAGTGCTGTGAGTGATATCCTGATACAAACCTTTTGTGCAGGAAGTCATAGATATTCCCATTTTGCTCCAGTGAGCTTTGCAGTCCAAGCCTATGGGTGCAAGTCTCACTGCAGTCAAAAGGGGCTTCCTCCATATGTGTTAGTTTTGCGTCCGTTACAATCCTATCCATGCCTTCTCAGAAGTACCGTATTTTTCGCTCCATAACACGCACCCGACCATAACACGCACATAGTTTTTAGAGGAGGAAAATCCGTAGGCATGCCACCCGTAGGCATTTCCTCCATAACACGCACAGACATTTCCCCTTACTTTGTAGGAGGAAAAAAGTGAGTGTTATGGTGCACAAAATACGGTAATTCCCACTGATTTCAGCAAGGCTTAGGGATGATTAGCTTTCCTCTGCTCTTTCCAGGCATGGTCCATGCTTTAATGCTCTGTGTCTGAGCACCTTTTTTTTTTTTTTTTTTTGCTCCAGAGATTTTCCATGGAAACCAGCTCTTTAAAGCTGAATCGGAGCAAATGGCAATCTGCAGAAAACCCAAATTGACATTTGCTCCGACAGAGCACCAAAAAGCGGGCTTTTGCAAGGAAAGCTCCAGGGCAAACTCACACACACACACGTTCAGATCTGAGTTTAAACCACAGACCTGTGCCTAGAAAGAGAAGGGGGGAAAGTTAAAAGATGACCCCTGAGTCCTAAGTAAGTGGGTATATTTAGAGACTGTGACCTGCCAGAAGGCACCCAATAGACTTATGGCCAAACTAGGATTTGAAGCCCAACAAAGACCGATATTCTGTCCACTGGAGACCTATTTCTAGATGCCTCATGGCTGATCCAGAGAACTTTGAACATGCTGCCAATTCTGCCGTCACTGAAACAGGAATTAAAGTAATTTTCCGTTTCTGAAACGAGCAGCACCCAGGCCTCAAGCCACCTTGGAGTTCATTCCCTCGACTTGGACACCTTCCCCCCTAAATCCAGATGTGCGCGTCTCGGTTATTCGGCAGTGGGAAACATGTGCTGCGCATGAACTCAGCTGCGCTTGGTTTAGTGCTCCCTTCCCATTCGTTTAGCATCCTCTGGGCATCAACATCTGGACAGCCCATACGGAATCAGCAGCCCTTCCAGATGTTGCTGGACTTCAAACCTGCTTTAAACAAGACAAAATTCAGCACCTGCGTATATCCCTTCCCCCAGTTGTTCCTGCTTCATCAACTTGTAAGATGTGTGTGTGGCCTTTAGGATTTGTTTCCACTGGTCGACTTGGCGACGGAAAAACTGCATTTCCCAAGATTAAAATGGCATATTTATTATTTCCCTGTAAAAAGTATTTATGCGACAACTTTCTTTCTTCTCTGCTCTTCATCATGTAGCAACTGGGCAATCCTGCTCCTGAGATATTTAGCTTGACGTTTCAGAGTTATACAGATATATTCCTAAAAAGTATTAAGTGAATAAAGTCATGTCCATGGAAAATGATGACTGGTGGTTTTTTTTTTGGTTTTTTTAAATGTGCAATGCAGGGGTTGTTAACCTGGGGGCCATATGGCTCCTCTAGACAGCCATCTTGGGGCTACATAGCTGTGGTGGGCGGGGTCAGAGGCAAAAGTGGGTGGAGTCACAGACATGAATTTTACACCCTCTCTATCCTCCGCCCAGACAACGAAGAGGCATTATCGGAGCTCAAGGACTGTCAAGGGGCTGACAGGACAAGCAGGTCACTCACAGGCCAAAGAGGGAGATACGAGGCTAATATGCAGTTACCGTAGCTTCTTTAATAATAATAATACAGTGGTACCTCAGGTTACATACGCTTCAGGTTACACACTCCGCTAACCCAGAAATAGTGCTTCAGGTTAAGAACCTTGCTTCAGGATGAGAACAGAAATCGTGCTCCGGCGGCACGGCAGCAGCAGGAGGCCCCATTAGCTAAAGTGGTGCTTCAGGTTAAGAACAGTTTCAGGTTAAGTACGGAGCTCCGGAACGAATTAAGTACTTAACCTGAGGTACCACTGTATTATTAATATTATTACCACTGTAATAATAATAGTAATAATAAATTTTATTTATACCCCGCCCTCCCCAGCCAAGACTGAGCTCAGGGCGGCTAACACCAGATATAAAAACAATTGATTGAAATACAACTTATAAACAAGATTAAAATACAACATTAAAATGCAGCCTCATTTCAGTAGGAACACAAATCAAAAACTTTTTGGGGGATGAAAACGCCTCTCCTTTGCTCTCCAGCCCTCTGAGTCAGGTCTTCACCCCTGTAATCTTCCGCTATGGCAGAAACCTACTTTCTGTGCCTGTCTGGCCTGTTCCTCAGCAACATCCTTTGCATACTGGGGGTCAGGGGGCTGGAGATACTGTGCTGTTGGTGGCACAGGAGAGCTCTGTGGCAATTATGCTTTAATTATGCGGAAGTTTCCCCGAGTCGTTTGGCCCTTTTTAAACAGTTCTCTTTTTCCCCTCCTAGAAAAGACTGCACAAAACTCGTGGTTTAAAAGTTTAAAATAACACATTGCTTTACTTGGTATACTGGAACATATTTACATGAATTTATATACGAGGCTGACTAATATTTGCAGAACTGGTTCTGAGGCACATAGCAGCATAAAACAACATCTGCTGCTCTCACAGTCAAAAATCTCTCTCAAAAGCTGCAGGGTCTGGCTCCCCTCTGTCGGAGTCAGCATGCAAACTGGAAACCTCATCTCTCTGTCCTGTGCTCGGCCCACCTGCCTCTCCGTGATCCCTCACACTTCCTGCTACTCATATCTCCCAGTCGGTCCCCTGCTCTGAAGTGTGGCTGGTATTCCACCACCAGGATCCGGGATCTAAATCGTCATCTTCTGTGCCCTCCCTGGGGGCTCTTGGGCAGGCAACTCCCACCGCCCTTTCCTAATCCTGCCAGTTTCTGACAAGGACACCGTCCAGAGAGGCAAAAAACCCCCAAACCAAAACACCCCCCCCATACAAGGAGCCTATGAAATAAAACTTTTGAAGGATGTAGTGTGACTCATGCAACACGTTGGCGATTAATATACACAGAATAATAAATTATCCATTCTTTATCAACCTTCTGAGAAAAATACAAATCATTAAACAAAGCCACAGAGACTTGCGTACTACCCAACCGAAGATGAACTTATAATGTCTGGTTTCAGTAGGTTTTTCAAATGCTTAACTCAGTCTTTTAGATAAGTTCATGAAGATACCAACAAAAGGTAAGTTTGGTGTTATTCACTGAAATATACTCAGAGTCGCAAAGTGATTTCATGCTCTTTATTCAGCTCATAGTGGTGAGGAGGAATGAATGGAAGTCCCCTCACAGTATCTGCTTTATATACATTATTTACACAATGGGCTGCACATGATTGGCTAATCCCGGAATTCTACTGTAAGCCAATCAGGTTGTGGATTCACTTCTATCTGGAGCAGGATTGGGTGGTTCCTGCCAACCAATCATACTGCTGCATTGTTCTAGGACCAAACAGACTGCTGCATTCTGAATCCTATTGTTCTAGGACCAATCAGACTGCTGCAGTTTGGATCCTATTCAACTCAGTACATAACATTCACAATGCCGAGAGATGCTAGTGGAGTTGTAGATAGATGTTAATGAAGTTTTGGATGACAGGGTGCCGGCGTTTTGCACCTGTTTTGCCCTGGCAGTCCAAGTAATCAAGAGGCCGCTGTTTGCCCCCGATGGTGCCCTTTTACTGGGGCTTGCAGGTAGCACACTCCCAAGATTTTCCGGGCTTCTTCAGTGGTCTAATCTCAAAGTCTTGATACGTATTTTGATATTCAATCTTATAGAGAATACTCTTTCTTGGCTTAAGCTCAAGAGGCTGATGTCCTTTTAAGGGTGTAGCCTTGGAAGAGAGTATTTGGCTCAGGAGAGTGTGTGGCCTGGGGGGGAAGTCTGAGGGCTGGATAAACTGGACTTGTATTTCACACCTGAGCCTGAGGTCTCCCACCTCGTTGGTGTAATGCAAATATTGCAGGCCATTGTGTAGCGGGTGGGGGGGGCAGTTGCCATGGGCTCAAAATTGGCATAAAATTCCAACACCCGGTGCTGGCTTAATACAGTTGTGCGCATCCGTTGAAAATGGCTTCTCCTGTGCGAACCAGGAAGTGACCTTTCCAGACAACGGAACAACTCTTCTTTTCTTATCTCTGCAGTTGCAATCTCCAGGGTGATGTAGACATTGTTAGGCAATTGAATGTGCATGTGTACTCCATCCATTTACCTCCCACCTACCCTGGGCACTGGCAATCCATGCTACACCACTGTTCGCAGGACAGGAAAGTTGGAGGAAGCCAGACGGTTGCCCCCCGTCCCATCAGTACCTCTCCAGCTGCTGCCTAAGCAGGCATATTTTCATTTTGTTTCACTTTGAATTTGTATGTTGCCTTTCTGTTTACTATACACAAAGTGATTTACAAGTTGAAGAAGCAACAAAATAGACGGGGAAGTTCACACACGTAATAACAATCTGATAAAATACAAAAAAGGTCACAATAACTTTAAAACAGTCAGCTTATATCAAACAAAGCAGTGTTCAATAATCCAGTATTCAACAGAATAGTAAATGGTAAAATTAAATATCAGCAAAATATCAGCACCTGCCCTGCACATAAGGTAAAGGTAAAGGGACCCCTGACCATTACATCCAGTTGTGGCCGACTCTGGGGTTGTGGCGCTCATCTCGCTTTATTGGCCGAGGGAGCCGGCGTACAGCTTCTGGGTCATGTGGCCAGCATGACTAAGCCGCTTCTGGCGAACCAGAGCAGCACACGGAATTGCAGTTTACCTTCCCGCTGGAGTGGTACCTATTCATCTACTTGCACTTTGATGTGCTTTCGAACTGCTAGCTTGGCAGGAGCAGGGACCGAGCAACGGGAGCTCATCCTGTCATGGGGATTCGAACCACCGACCTTCAGATCGGCAAGTCCTAGGCTTTGTGGTTTAACCCACAACGCCACCTGCATCCCTTGCCCTGCACATAGAAGGCCACAAATTCATCTCCAGGTAGGGCTGGGAGAGACACCAGTCTGAAATCCAGTAGAGCTGTCAGTACAGACAGTAAGGTAAAAGGTAAAAAGGAAAAGGACCCCTGGATGGTTAAGTCCAGTCAAAGGTGACTATGAGGTGTGGCGCTCATCTCACTTTCAGGCCGAGGGAGCCGGCGTTTGTCCACAGACAGCTTTCCGGAGCATGTGGCCAGCAGGACTAAACCGCTTCTGGTGCAACAGAACACCATGATGGAAGCCAGAGCGCACATAAATGCTGTTTACCTTCCCACTGCAGAGGTACCTATTTACTTGCGCTGGTGTGCTTCGAACTGCTAGGTTGGCAGGAGCTGGGATAGAGCAACGGGCGCTCACTCCGTCAAGGGGATTCAAACCGCCGACCTTCTGATCGGCAAGCCCAAGAGGTTCAGTGGTTTAGACCACAGCACCACCCACGTCCTGTAGAGCTGTCAGTACAGAAAGTCAAACCAAAGGTCTGACTCAGTATAAGGCAGCATCCTATACAGTGGTGCCTCGCAAGACGAAATTAATTCGTTCCGCGAGTTTTTTCATCTAGCGAATTTTTCGTCTTGCGAAGCACGGTGTCGGAAAAGTTTTGGAAAAGCTTCAAAAATCACCAAAAACCTCAAAAAAGGCTACCACACCGCGTTCTATGAGTTGCTCCTCGAAGTCAAGTCGCAACTGTATTAACGGTGTTAAGAAAAAGGAAACAAACTTGCAAAAAATGCAAGACGTTTTCGTCTTGCGAAGCAAGCCCATAGGGAAATTCGTCTTGCGAAGCAGCTCAAAAACCGCAAAACCCTTTCGTCTAGCGAGTTTTTCGTCTTGTGAGGCATTCGTCTTGTGGGGCACCACTGTAGCTGTAATTTTACTTCCAAGGAAGAGGAAACAGAGCAAAACCTCACTTCCTGACTGGAAGTTTGAGAAGGGGCATTTCCTGGGACTACAGCCACACCCTAATTATGTTTATTTTATTTATTAGATTCGTATGCCACCCTTCCGGGACGCGGGTGGCGCTGTGGGTAAAACCTCAGCGCCTAGGACTTGCCGATCGCATGGTCGGCAGTTCGAATCCCCGCGGCAGGGTGTGCTCCCGTCGTTCGGTCCCAGCGCCTGCCAACCTAGCAGTTCGAAAGCATCCCCGGGTGCAAGTAGATAAATAGGGACCGCTTACCAGCGGGAAGGTAAACGGCGTTCCGTGTGCTGCAGTTGCAATCTCCAGGGTGATGTAGACATTGTTAGGCAATTGAATGTGCATGTGTACTCCATCCATTTACCTCCCACCTACCCTGGGCACTGGCAATCCATGCTACACCACTGTTCGCAGGACAGGAAAGTTGGAGGAAGCCAGACGGTTGCCCCCCGTCCCATCAGTACCTCTCCAGCTGCTGCCTAAGCAGGCATATTTTCATTTTGTTTCACTTTGAATTTGTATGTTGCCTTTCTGTTTACTATACACAAAGTGATTTACAAGTTGAAGAAGCAACAAAATAGACGGGGAAGTTCACACACGTAATAACAATCTGATAAAATACAAAAAAGGTCACAATAACTTTAAAACAGTCAGCTTATATCAAACAAAGCAGTGTTCAATAATCCAGTATTCAACAGAATAGTAAATGGTAAAATTAAATATCAGCAAAATATCAGCACCTGCCCTGCACATAAGGTAAAGGTAAAGGGACCCCTGACCATTACATCCAGTTGTGGCCGACTCTGGGGTTGTGGCGCTCATCTCGCTTTATTGGCCGAGGGAGCCGGCGTACAGCTTCTGGGTCATGTGGCCAGCATGACTAAGCCGCTTCTGGCGAACCAGAGCAGCACACGGAATTGCAGTTTACCTTCCCGCTGGAGTGGTACCTATTCATCTACTTGCACTTTGATGTGCTTTCGAACTGCTAGCTTGGCAGGAGCAGGGACCGAGCAACGGGAGCTCATCCTGTCATGGGGATTCGAACCACCGACCTTCAGATCGGCAAGTCCTAGGCTTTGTGGTTTAACCCACAACGCCACCTGCATCCCTTGCCCTGCACATAGAAGGCCACAAATTCATCTCCAGGTAGGGCTGGGAGAGACACCAGTCTGAAATCCAGTAGAGCTGTCAGTACAGACAGTAAGGTAAAAGGTAAAAAGGAAAAGGACCCCTGGATGGTTAAGTCCAGTCAAAGGTGACTATGAGGTGTGGCGCTCATCTCACTTTCAGGCCGAGGGAGCCGGCGTTTGTCCACAGACAGCTTTCCGGAGCATGTGGCCAGCAGGACTAAACCGCTTCTGGTGCAACAGAACACCATGATGGAAGCCAGAGCGCACATAAATGCTGTTTACCTTCCCACTGCAGAGGTACCTATTTACTTGCGCTGGTGTGCTTCGAACTGCTAGGTTGGCAGGAGCTGGGATAGAGCAACGGGCGCTCACTCCGTCAAGGGGATTCAAACCGCCGACCTTCTGATCGGCAAGCCCAAGAGGTTCAGTGGTTTAGACCACAGCACCACCCACGTCCTGTAGAGCTGTCAGTACAGAAAGTCAAACCAAAGGTCTGACTCAGTATAAGGCAGCATCCTATACAGTGGTGCCTCGCAAGACGAAATTAATTCGTTCCGCGAGTTTTTTCATCTAGCGAATTTTTCGTCTTGCGAAGCACGGTGTCGGAAAAGTTTTGGAAAAGCTTCAAAAATCACCAAAAACCTCAAAAAAGGCTACCACACCGCGTTCTATGAGTTGCTCCTCGAAGTCAAGTCGCAACTGTATTAACGGTGTTAAGAAAAAGGAAACAAACTTGCAAAAAATGCAAGACGTTTTCGTCTTGCGAAGCAAGCCCATAGGGAAATTCGTCTTGCGAAGCAGCTCAAAAACCGCAAAACCCTTTCGTCTAGCGAGTTTTTCGTCTTGTGAGGCATTCGTCTTGTGGGGCACCACTGTAGCTGTAATTTTACTTCCAAGGAAGAGGAAACAGAGCAAAACCTCACTTCCTGACTGGAAGTTTGAGAAGGGGCATTTCCTGGGACTACAGCCACACCCTAATTATGTTTATTTTATTTATTAGATTCGTATGCCACCCTTCCGGGACGCGGGTGGCGCTGTGGGTAAAACCTCAGCGCCTAGGACTTGCCGATCGCATGGTCGGCAGTTCGAATCCCCGCGGCAGGGTGTGCTCCCGTCGTTCGGTCCCAGCGCCTGCCAACCTAGCAGTTCGAAAGCATCCCCGGGTGCAAGTAGATAAATAGGGACCGCTTACCAGCGGGAAGGTAAACGGCGTTCCGTGTGCTGCGCTGGCTCGCCAGATGCAGCTTGTCATGCTGGCCACGTGACCCGGAAGTGTCTGCGGACAGCGCTGGCTCCCGGCCTATAGAGTGAGATGAGCGCACAACCCTAGAGTTTGTCAAGACTGGCCCGAACGGGCAGGGGTACCTTTACCTTTACCCTTATGCCACCCTTCACCATAGGATCTCAGGACAGTTCACAGAATAATTGAAATTGAAATTGAAATACTTTATTGTCACTTGTACAAACTTGTATACAGTGAGATTACAAGAGCACACCCCACTCAGCTCTATAATGTAATGTAATGTAATGTAATGTAATGTAATGTACAGGATAAAAGAACAAATAAATAAGTAAAGCAAATCAGCAAAACAATAATCCACCCCCGTTCCCACAGACACATTTAAAAGGCCGTAGGATATTAATCTGCCAAAGACCTGGTTGAAGAGAAACGTTTTCACCTGGTGCCTACAAATAAACAATGAAGGCCCAAGGCGAGCCTCCCTAGGGAAAGAATTCTACAAATGGGGAGCCACCACAGAAAAGGCCCGCTCTCGTGTTGCCACCCTCTGGACCTCACCTGGAGGGCCTTAGAGGCTGAACACAGAGTCTGGGATGATTTATATGGGGAGACGCAATCCTTAAGGTATCCTGAACCGTTTAAGGCATTTAGGTCAAAAGCAGCATTTTGAATTGGCAGACAGTGCAGTCGGACCAGGATCGGGGTAATATGCTCAAACTGTCTTGTTCCAGTGAGCAACCTGGCTGCTGAATTCAGAGGCAGCCCTACATATATTGCGTTGCAGTAATGTAACCTAGAGGTTACCAGAGCATAGACAACAGTAGTCAGGCTATCCCTGTCCAGATAGGGGAGTAGTGGGGCCAGCAGCCGAAGCTGATGGAAGGCACTCTGGGCCACTGAGGCCACCTGAACCTCAACAGACAGCAGCAGATCCAGCAACACCCCGAAGCTACGTACTTGCTCCTCCAGAGGGAGTGTAAAGCCTTTACCTCAAAGGATCTTGGGAAGTGTAGTTTCTAAAGGGTGCTGTGAGTTGCTAGGAGACCTCTATTCCTCTCATAGAGCTACAATTTCAGAATGCTTTAACAATTGATCTCACTTCCTGGCAGAATTCTTTGGGGGGAAGCAGTCCTTTTTTTCTGGGGGGACACAGGGGTACGCATACTCCTAAACATTTTGTGAATCTAAGTTTGGCCTCATTGAGGGGCAGTATTTCAATAGGAGTAGGAAAATGAGAGTACCCCTAAACATATTTTTTTAAGAAAAAAAGCACTGGGGGCTTCATCAAAGTGTATTTGCAGTTGTGGTTTAGTCATTTAGTCGTGTCCGACTCTTTGTGACCCCATGGACCAGAGCACGCCAGGCACTCCTGTCTTCCACTGCCTCCCGCATTTTTGGTCAAACTCATGCTGGTAGCTTCGAGAACACTGTCCAGCCATCTCGTCCTCTGCTGTCCCCTTCTCCTTGTGCCCTCCATCTTTCCTGCTTGGCAGGGGGTTGGACTCGATGGCCCTTGTGGTCTCTTCCAACTCTATGATTCTATGATTCTATGAACATCAGGGTCTTTTCCAGGGAGTCTTCTCTTCTCATGAGGTGGCCAAAGTATTGGAGCCTCAGCTTCAGGATCTGACCTTCCAGGGAGCACTCAAGGCTGATTTCCTTAAGAATGGATAGGTTTGATCTTCTTGCAGTCCATGGGACTCTCAAGAGTCTCTTCCAGCACCAGAATTCAAAAGCATAAATTCTTTGGTGATGAGCCTTCTTTATGGTCCAGCTCTCATTTCCATACATCACTACAGGGAAAACCATAGCTTTAACTATATGGACCTTTGTTGGCAAGGTGTATTACAGTGCTTTAAATGTATGGTCTGAATTTGGCCAGAGAAACTTGGGGTTCGTGTTAGTTTGTGACAACCCTGTGCATATGAAGGGAAGACTGAAAAGGCTCCCCCCCCCTGCAATGCAGGGATATGCAGCTGTTCCATATGGGGATCGAACCTGCAACCTTGGCATTATCAGCACCATGCTCTAACCAACTGAGCTGTGGCGACCTCAGCACATGGCAGGAAGTGATAGTCCACAGACTCATGCTTAACCCTGCTGACACGCAGTACTCTGAGTCAGCTGCTACCTCACTGCAAAGGTGCGCAGGAAACCCTCCCTGGCGGTCAAAGGTTTTAACAGTTAGGAGAGAATTTATTCATTGCAGTTTATCCCTCCAAGTGCCCATAGGTATGGGCTGAACAGAGTTTCACAAACCCCATCCTTGGCAGCAGCAAAATCAAAAGCATAGGAATTAGGTTGTAAAGCCTCCTTTTGAGCAATGAAATAAGCTGGCTTTCCTCCTCATACTTAACAAAGAACCAGGCAGGAACTTGCAAAGTAAGTTTAAAGATAAGATTTACTTACTTTATAACCATGCATTGGTTGTCAGCAACAGTAGCAGTAAAAGCTATGCAGGCAAAATACTTATATTCAGCGCTATTTTTCTAGAAAAATAGGTACTGGAGCTCACCACAAACATCTCCCTTGTTCTCTTAGAATGGCAATGGCACCCACCTGAGAGGTGCTGGAGATGAGCTTCAGTGAGCTCCGGCTGGGGGGGGGGGGGAAGCCATGCTTATATTTACAGTATGACCAGCTTAGCAAGTGGAGGCATGTCTGCAGCCCATGCTGGTCCAAGGAAGAGAGGGAGAAACAGGAAGGGAGAGGGAGAAACAGGAGAGGAGGGGAAATGACACGGCATAGAACCCTCTCTACCAATCACATTTCTATGGTCTGAGTATCTGCCTGTACAGCTCTGTGGTGTTAGCCCCTTCTCATGCCAACTAACAAGTGTGATAGGAATTTTGAGGTCTTAGATATATGTTAAGTGTTCTTAAGTGTACCAACCAAGCACGTACATAGAAGCACGCACAGGAAGACCGACCTGAAACCATTTTGATTCCCAAACTGAGCAAATGTTTTCTCTGCAAGGTCAAAGGAAAATGGAAAAGCCTCCCCATTGTCTTTTCCTTCACAAATCCTGTCTTAAGGGTATGTCTGTGTTTGAATAGGGTGAGCCTGTGACCTGACTCAGGAACTAAGTATTTATCATTACTAAGTATTTATCATTACAAAAGACTGGCCAGGCTCCCCAGCGTATCCAATCAAGTAAGCAGGCAATCCAATCAAGTGACCATTAAACAGGTAACCTGTCAGACGAGACAAACAAGTCACTCAGATTTCTGTTTTAGACCACCTTTTCTGTGATGTAGATATGATGTATGGAGGGGTGGTCTTGAGCTCCAGGGCAGGGAATTTAAATTGTCTATACAGTATAAGACCTTGCGCGTCATATGGGTTCCTCCTCCTTTCCTGCGTGTGAGGGGACACCCTGTTGCAACAGATCAATAAAGATCAGACTTACTTGCTGCTTTGCTTCTCAATATTCTCTGGTTGGCCTCTGTTATTTTCTCCTACCAATAGGGAACCTACGTAAGGACTCTATATGGGCCCTTGGATACCCCATAAGGGAAAAAGGGCAGGTTTTGTTTACAACAGAAGAATATGCATATGTTAGGTTTGGCCGCTAATCTCCCACGAAAGCAAGGCCACAAGGCTCTCTGTCTTATTGGAACTTTTATTGGTTGCATTGCATTGCTTTGATGCCCCAAGGACCTGAGGTGGCATACATGGTTGCTTTCCTTCCTTGGTTAATCCCCACAACAACAGGTGGGTTAGGCTGAGAGGCAGTGACTGCCCCAAGGCCGCCCAGTGATTTTCATGGCCAAGGGGAGATTTGAACCCTGGGCTCCCAGGTCCTAGTCTCACGCTCTAACCACTACTCCACACTGGCCTGGTATTGCTGGGTTAGGCCAAACAAGGCTTTTTGTTTTGTGTTATTGTGGGGAGAAAACACAGGCAGGGCACCCCTCTCCCCTCTGCGCTGTCCTTTACAAGTTTTGGCCTAACCAGCCTTCTCTCTCTCTCTCTCTTTCTCTCGAGGTATTTTTCAGCTAAATCAGTCCTTCTGTCCATCCTCTCTGTCCTTTCCGACCTCCTCCCGCCAAGCAGGGGCCGGCCGGTTTTGTTTACATGGCGGGTTATCGGGCCCCCAGGCGAAACAGTGCGCGCCTTTATCGCTTTGCCAATTTCTGTAGTGCTTGTGGCGTGAGGTTATTTCCATGACTTAAGAAAACAGCTCACGCCTGGCCAGACAAACACACACAATGAGCTCATCCTTCATTCGGATTCTTTCTGTGCAGAACACCCCCTGCGGGAACGGCCTTGGGACAGCCTGGCTCCTGAGAGACTATTTGTATCTGATCTTTTTTTCTTCCTCCTTTCCCTTCCTTCCTTCTCTCTGCTTCCTTCCTCCCCTCTGCTATAAAACACAGCCCATTTCACGCTCGTGTGTAATAAATCCAGCTTTCAGGGAGGGAAAAAAAAGAGCCCAGGCTTTCGTGGTTTATTCCCCCCCCCCAACCTCCTTAAGCCTGAAATAAGTCTCCAATTTGACATAATTACACCCTCATTTTGAGGGGTGAGAGCTATTTGTAGGGACTTAAGGTCTGTTTCCTCTTTACTTCTGCTCTGGCAAGTGGTGGGAGGCAGTGGGGGGGGATGAACGCGAGGAATTGGGGGCCAGGAAAGTGAGCAGAAGAACGCAAGAAGAACACTTACATTGGAGAAGGAGAAGTAGAGTTCTGCTGGAATAGACCAAAGGCCATCTAGTCTAGCTTATTCTCACGGTGGCCAAATAGATGCTTACGGAAAGCTAGCCAGCATGACCTGAGAGCACTAGAATTCCTCCCACTAGGGATGGGGAAGGAACGATGATGAAGATGAAGATGAAGATGATGATAACATGAGATGAACCTGCTGCATTAAGCCAGTCTTGTCTAGGATCCTGTTCCAACAGCGATCAACCACATTCTTATGGGAAGTTAGCAAGCAGTAATGGGAGGCACCAGCTAGGGAACCCCCCCCCCCCAAGGGAAGAAGGTTTAGAGCCTGGGGATAGGTGGTAAGATGACCATGTGTGGTCAGAGGAAGAAGGAGGAGGAGACTCGGAAGAGGAGGTGTTGGAAGCCGAAGAGGTAACAGGGCTTCGTGAGCAGGGAGAGTCTGTAGCAGACAGAAGTCCAGAATCAGTGGCAGAAGCAGAGGCAACTCTACAGGATTTCAGGAAGGGGTCTTTCCCAATTCTACCTGGAGATGCCAAGGATGGAACCCGGGGCATTTCTGGTACTCTGTCACTGACCTATGCCCCTTCTGGCAGTTTTTGAGGTGCTGGATGAGATTGAGGTCCAGCGCCGAGGGCCTTCTGGCGGTTCCCTTGCTGCAAGAAGCCAAGTTACAGGGCCTTCTCGGTAGTGGCTCCCGCCCTGTGGAACGCACCTCCCACCAGATGTCAAAGAGAACAACAACTACCAGACTTTTAGAAGACATCTGAAGGCAGCCCTGTTTAGGGAAGCTTTTAATGTTTAACAGACTATTGTATTCTAATATTTTGTTGGAAGCTGCCCAGAGTAGCTGGGGAAACCCAGCCAGATGGGCGGGGTTTAAATAAATTATTATTATTATTATTATTATTATTATTATTATTATTATTATTATTATTATTAACATTTGATAGTCAGTAACGATGCTCCTGCGTCAGGGATAATGAAACGGACAAGCGTGGATGAGGCCAGACAGTTGCTTAGCAGAGGGTAGCGAGTTTGCTATGGATGCTTGCTCACAGGGGAACTCTCCATTCCTCGAAGGCCGTTTGTACATTTCATTCCTTCTCTGGAACAAGATGTGGCCTCCTGGCTTCCTCCTTGATAGAGACCAAATAGAAGCGTGCACTGCTTTGTTTTTGGTTTCTCCCCTTGCTTAGCTTTTCAGCCATTATCCTCTGCTGCCGGGACCCATTTTCTCAATCAACCTTGGCAACTGTGCAGTCTCTGCTCTCCTGTAAACAGCTGTGAAATAAACCAGCCATATGTCTGTGGGGTTGATTGGAGGCAGAAACACAGGGACCTGCTTTTGGGGAGGGGGGTGAGTTGGGACATGTGCCTGGAAAAGTGCAGTGCGGACAGTTCCCGCTCCATTTCGGCCCCTGTGACATCTTTCAGCTCCACCCTGGATTCTACAAAGCAGAGCTTCCTAACTGTGTGTCGTGATACGTCAGTGTGCCGGCTGCAGTGTGTAGTTGTGTTGTGCAAACGCTCCCAGGTGCTCCTTCTGGGGCTGGAAAGAGATTAGTTTAACCTCCGGTTTTGCTCGTAAAACTGAATTACTGTGTCTCTGAAATGTCTAAAAAGTGGGTCGCCAACATGAAATGCTCTGCTGTAAAGCAACACTACCTGAGCATGTACAGAATTCCTCCCATCATTGTCGAATGGATGAAAGCAGCTCCCATGGACTGGGAGGAGGTGGAGTGGCAGGTAAGGATGCTTGAGGAATTCAGTCTGTACCAACCGTGATACGAATCGGCCTGACCCACACTTCTTAAACAAATGCGTGGAGAGGAATAATGTAAATATCATTTACAGCTCTCTTAACAATGCAGTTTTGGGCTCAGGAAAACATTATTTTAAAGATGAAATGTGCACTTCTTTCCCTTTTTGTAATAATATTTTATTCTTTTTTCCCATATAGAAAACCACATTTGTTACTCAACAATTATATTCCAATTCGACAAGTGAATTCCCGCTTACCCACCAGCAAAGTTTATAACTCAAATTACATGCAATTGCGTTTTAAGGTTCCATCTTATATGATTTCATCCTCTCTAACGTGTTTCTTAACATATTCTGCTGTTTTCCTCCACTTCAAACTCTGCTGTGGTCTTTGCATATGGATAATCCTTTCTGATTCGCTTGCAAGGTGTTCATATGGATAATATCTTTTTATATAGACTAGAACTGGTTTCCAGTCTTCTTTAAAAGATTCTAAATTTGTATCTTCTATCAGGGCTGTCAGTTTTGCCATCTCTGCCTGTTCCAAGATTTTCATCAACCGTTCTTCCTTGGAGGGTGTGTTTCGAGTGAGATGGGAATGTTTAGAAAGGTGCACAGCGAACTAAAATCAGCTGATCTGCTAGCAGGGCTGTCAAAAGCATATGCGGCGCTGGGGGCAAAGATCCGCCCAGCGCTCCCCTCCGGTTGCCCAGTCCCAGGTACGCAGGACTGCCCGCCTCAGTGTCTCGCTGGCTCGGATGCCCCTGAACTTGCAGCACAGAGCTGCCAGCAGCAGAAGACCCCGTTATGGTGCACCGACCGACGGACGGGCTCTTCCCCAGCCTTTCAGCCTGGCGTCCCTGAGACCCCAGCGCCCAGGTGCCCTGCACCCCTAGGGCCTATGGGTAAGACGGCCCTGTCTGCTAGGGTTGCCATATTCCTGACACCTGCAAAGTTGTTGGGCTTTTTTTTTAAGGAAGACCCCTAAATTGTTAAGCTTTTTTTGGGAAACCTCCAAATAAAATGGTGATTTTAAGCTTTTCCATCGCATTACCATACATCCATACCAGGGGTCAGCAAACTTTTTCAGCAGAGGGCCGGTCCACTGTCCCTCAGACCTTGTGGGGGCCAGACTACATTTTGGGGGAAAAAATATGAACAAATTCCTATGCCCCACAAATAACCCAGAGATGCATTTTAAATAAAAGCGCATATTCTACTCATGTAAAAACACCAGGCAGGCCCCACAAATAATCCAGAGATGCATTTTAAATAAAACGACACATCCTACTCATGTAAAAACACTCTGATTCCTGGACCGTCCACGGGCTGGATTGAGAAGGCGATTGGGCCGGATCCGGCCCCCGGGCCTTAGTTTGCCTACCCCTGGTCCATACCATACCAATTTGGCAAAATTCCACCTGACGCCATTTTTACACCCGAAAACCAGGACATGACAAGCCTATGATCTGCGCTTGTGAAAAACTGTGCATGGAGCTTCACATGTTCCGGCAATCAGCTGATGCTCATTGAGATTTCAGGTGACTGACAGGTGGGTAGGGAAGTCACCCGTAGTTTGTCTCTTTGGCCCAATCCACTTCCCCACTGGAGCTCCTGGCCAATCAAAATGGGAGTCATTTAAAGGTCTGGAAGGAGTCAGGAATTCTGTGAATGGGAATGACATATACTTTCTCTCACCCTCTAAAATTCCTCAAAACTCTCCCATGGTGTGTACAGTGGTACCTCGGGTTAAGTACTTAATTCATTCCGGAGGTCTGTTCTTAACCTGAAACTGTTCTTAACCTGAAGCACCACTTTAGCTAATGGGGCCTCCTGCTGCTGCCGCGCCACCGGAGCACGATTTCTGTTCTCATCCTGAAGCAAAGTTCTTAACCTGAAGCACTATTTCTGGGTTAGCAGAGTCTGTAACCTGAAGCGTATGTAACCCGAGGTACCACTGTATTTCCTGAAAATCGTCTAGATGGGTGAATATTTTATATTCCGTTCCAGCATTCAAATGCCACTATAACAGTCATAACTTCCCCCAAAGTATTCTTGTGAAAGGTCCTCAGATTTCCTAGGAGACCCCCTTCGCTGAGCTGCAATTCCCAGCACCTTTAAGAAACTACAGTTCCTGGGATTCTTCAGGGGAAGCCAGAAGAGGGCTTCAAATGCATGGTGTGGATTAGTGACCTTAGAGCTTGCATTGAGACTTCATAGCCCATCACTAGACGTGGCATGAGAACCCAGGGTGTGCCAAGCTAATTGGTGCCTTTGGATGGTATGGAAACAGCCCTGTGTTTCTAGCCTTCCTGGTTGGCATAAAGTATTTATTCAGGGCTTCTCCAAATGATCTGTTTATTCAGCACTCATCCTGATTTGCTGGCACACAGCTTATGCTAAGGTTAGACTATGCTCGGGCTTTGTACCACATTTATTCTGATACAGTCATACCTCGGGTTACAGATGCTTCGGGTTGTGCAATTTCGGGTTGCAAACTGCGCCGAAACTAGAAGTACAGTGGTACCTCGAGTTATATACACTTCAGGTTACATACGCTTCAGGTTACAGACTCCGCTAACCTAGAAATAGTACCTCGGGTTAAGAACCTTGCTTCAGGTTGAGAACAGAAATCATTCTCCGGCGGTGCGGTGGCAGCAGGAGGCCCCATTAGCTAAAGTGGTGCTTCAGGTTAAGAACGGACCTCCGGAACGAATTAAGTACTTAACCCGAGGTACCACTGTACTAGAACGGGTTACTTCCGGGTGTCGGTGCATGTGCATGCAGAGAAGCATTAAATCATGCTTTGCGCATGTGCAGAAGCACTGAATCGCAACCCGCATGTGTGCAGAAGTGGCGCTGCGGATTGCAAATGCTACGGGTTGCAAATGTGCTTCCAGCACGGGTCACGATCACAACCTGAGTGTCCACTGTATGTTTATAGGGTGGTTATATTACAGTGATTATCCTTTCTGATTCACTTGCAAGGTGTTCATACATCTCCCTATTAATCATTTGTTCATTCCACGCTTTTCAATGCATTTCCTTATTCCTCTCCCAAACATCAAAGGCTGCTTTTTAAAAAAGTTACAGATAGGTAGCCGTGTTGGTCTGCCATAGTCAAAATAAAAAAATTCCTTCCAGTAGCACCTTAAAGACCAACTAAGTTAGTTCTTGGTATGAGCTTTCGTGTGCATGCACACATCTTCAGATACTGAAGAATCTGAAGGTATCTGAAGAAGTGTGCATGCACACGAAAGCTCATACCAAGAACTAACTTAGTTGGTCTTTAAGGTGCTACTGGAAGGAATTTTTTTATTTTTAAAAAGTGTATTTGTTGCACTTAGAGATGTGAAGGTCCAGGAAAACCCCCAGAAAAAATGCCCTAATCCCCCTTGGTGGGTTTTGTTTTTTTTTTTGGGGGGGGGGGAGAGGGAATGGGAAAAGGTAGTTTTCCCCACCCCACCCTATTTTTTCCCAGGCCTTCACAACTCTAATTGCCCCTATGTCTTCAATCTCTTCTAAATGCGCAAACCTAAATTTCTAGGGTGCACTGGAATCTCTCCTGCAAAATG
This sequence comes from Podarcis bocagei, assembly GCF_964188305.1. Taxonomy (NCBI): domain Eukaryota; kingdom Metazoa; phylum Chordata; class Lepidosauria; order Squamata; family Lacertidae; genus Podarcis; species Podarcis bocagei. The sequence goes on from NC_138138.1 coordinate 20,229,017, forward strand.
CTGGCAGCCCGGATGCAAGCTTCTTTTTATCCTTTTTACTTTTAATTGATGTTAAATGCATCATAGTATCTCACATGCAGGATTTTTAAAATGCACATTTTATCAGCTTGTGTGTTGGGAGGACTGATAATTTTTGGGATCAGAGTAAATGTGGAGGAGGAATGTAATCAATGGTCCGAGAGGCCAATAGGTGAATCCCCGGCCAGCAAATAGCATCTTCAGAAGAGGGGTTTTCCTCAGGACCACAGTAGAAGGGCAAAGGGTTGCCTTGCAGGATTTCTATGGGAGCTAGACTGGTGATTGGGAGCGGCCGCCGAGACCACAGAACACCGGTTTTGAAAGACCTACTTTGGCTCCCAGTATGTTTCCGAGCACAATTCAAAGTATTGGTGCTGACCTTTAAAGCCCTAAATGGCCTCGGTCCAGTGGCCCCGGGTAGCGGTGTTTCTATTTTGCTTAATGTATGTAGGGTTTGGTGTCAGCGTTACTCGTGCGGTTCTCTGCTTTTCACTTGTGTTCCTTTGGTGGTGAGAGTGGTTGGGGTTGGCCTAGGGTGTGATTGTTTGTTTGTGATTGGCTGTGGTGATCTTTGTTTTCATGTGTGAGTGGGGTGGGTTAACTGACACGGGGACATACAGAAGAAGACGCCTTTGCCCCGGTATGGCTCCCCTTTATCGCATACACAGCCCAACAAGACAATGACAATAAACCAACAACAGCCTACAAATCAATATGGCTAACTGATCCAAAACATCCACCATATATTTAACGCATACACGCCTTTGCAAGAATCTTGGGAAGTGTCGTTTGTTAAGGATGCTGGGAACTGTAGCGCTGCGAGGGGGCAAACTACAGTTCCCAGGATTCTTTGGCGGTGGGGGAGGGTGAACTTTAATTGTCTGTTGTGTATGCAGAATTAATTGCCAGCCCTCTTCATCAGCAGATGCAGTTTGCATTTTTAAAAACCCTCGCACGCTTGATGCTGAGACCCACTTGCCATCAAGTGTGGTTTGACCCCATGCCCGGATCTCTCGTCCAAGCAAAGCGCCCTTTTGCTTTTCATGCTCTGGTGCTGCTGACGTTCATTGTCTGCAGAAGAGCAGAGAAGAACTCCTTAGGTTCTCCCTGGAAAGCTACAGACCGAGACATCTCCAAACCACATGGCCGAAACACTGGAAAATAATTGTGTGTGTGTGTGAACCAAGCCAGCGAGTTCAAACAGATTTCTGCAAGAAGACAACCAAACTAGAACTATTTCCCCGTTGTTGATACACAGCCTAACCTGCCCACATCCTCTGTAATTCCAACCGCAGGCACGAGAAGTCGCTATAAATTCCTTCCTGTGGCTTAACAAGTAGAGAAGATGCCGGGCTGTGGTCGACAAATTGTTTTCTGGTACGCAAATGGGAAGTGTTGCTGAGGACAGGAGATGCTGTCTTGAGTAATAATCTCTAGGCAATAACAATACACAGCAGCCAGCCAAGTCCGTGGATTTCATGTTGGTGTGCGAGCCAGGCTTAAGAATGATGGGAAATAATGCTTCGGGTTTCGGGTGCAAAACCCAAGCCCTTTGTCTGCAGGCACATGATACAGCCACCTCATTGAAGCTACGCTAAGCAGGTCTGGTTCGCATCCGGACTTGGATGGGAGACAGCCTGGGAACTCCACATAAACTGCTTGGAGTTCCAAGAGAGAAGAAAAATAGGATAGATAATATATGAGAGATGATAGATAGATGATAGATAGATAGATGATAGATAGATAGATAGATAGATGATAGATAGATAGATAGATAGATAGATAGATAGATAGATAGATAGATGATAGATAGATAGATAGATAGATAGTTGATAGAGTCTTCAACAGGTTCAACATGGAGAAATGTAAACACCTGGTGCTGTCTCAGTACAGTGGTACCTCGGGTTACATGCGCTTCAGGTTACAGACTCCGCTAACCCAGAAATAGTACCTCAGGTTAAGAACTTTGCTTCAGGATGAAAACAGAAATCGTGCTCCGGTGGCGCAGCAGCAGCAGGAGGCCCCATTAGCTAAAGTGGTGCTTCACGTTAAGAACAGTTTCAGGTTAAGAACGGACCTCCAGAACGAATTAAGTACTTAACCTGAGGTACCACTGTACAGCTGCTCATTTCCATCGCTGGTCTCTGTTGAAAATGGCTTATCCATGTGAACCAGGAAGTGACCTCTCCAGAACACGGAACGACTCGTCTTTTCTTATCTCTGCGGCGGAGATCTCCTGGGTGACGCAGATGTCATTAGGCAGTTGAATGCGCATGCCTACTCCGTTTTCCTCCCACCCCACCCCCTCTGCGTGGTCCTAGGTGCTAAAAAACCACACTATGCCACTGTAGTCCTTTGCAGAGTCCAAGACTCTGGTCGAGCATTGCCATAAAGCAGCCTTCACTAAGCCGGTATCCTTCAGATGTTATGGCCTGCGACTCCCATCAGCTCCAATCAGCATGATGAGATGCAGGCGTCTGTTAATTAAATGTGCCCAGACCCGTTGAGAAGACTTAAGAAAGAAGCAAGCAAGCAAGCAAGCAAGCAAGCAAGCAAGGAAACAAACAAACAAACAAACAAACAAACAAACAAACAAACAAACAAACAAACAAACCTTGATCTTCCTTCTGCCCTTCCATCCTGAAAAAGTGTCCTCCACTCCACCCTGTTTGGATTAAGTCTACACACTTGCCTTAAGTGCAAAAAGGGTGGGGGGACGAATTGGATTTTGTCCACTGTTTAAGGAGAAGCTACCTCAATTGCACTTCTCAGAACCATACATAACATATTTTTCGCTCCATAAGACGCACCTGACATACGATGCACCTAGTTTTTAGAGGAGGAAAGGGGGAAAGCCCTGTTTTTTGGGCGATCAGCTCACAGTTGTGCAGCTTCTTTTGCAAAGGGGAAAAGCCCCTTTTTTGAGGATCAGCTCAAAGTTGTTGAGCTTACTTTGCAAAGGGGAAAAAAATCCTGTTTTTATGGGGTTCAGTTCACAGTTCTGCACTTCTTTAGGAAAGGAAAGGGAGCCGTTTCTACCGTTTCCAGACAGATAATCTAATCAGCCAGTCACTTGTCTCTGGGGAAACAAACAGCCTCCCTCTGCAGAACATTAAACAATGGAGGCCTGGGCAAGGGGGCGGGGCCAGAAAGGGAGCCAGCGACTGACCACACATTCGCTCCATAAGACACACAGACATTTCCCCTTACTTTTTAGGAGGAAAAAAGTGTGTCTTATGGAGCAAAAAATACAGTAATCATCAATAGGCACAACTATTCTTTGACATTCGCATTTCTCCATGTTTTGCAGTGTAGTTCTTCAACGTATCCATGGGTACGAGAAATGTGCATATAACATACAAAATGCATTTATATCAGAGGAAAATGCTTGCGAAAATGTGGGTATTAGTCAAAACTGCACACCAAGACTTATTCAATGGGATGAATTTGCAGTAGAAATTTCCATGGCAGTTTAAAAACAATTCTGTTTTTTTGCAACTTTCTGCAGAAATGTGGGGAACGCAATTGGAGGCAGGTGAGAAATGGAGAGGAACCAAAATGACAGATAATGTCCATCCTTAAAGGCAAGTATCATCGTTCTACAGCCTGGGAACATTCGCTTGGGGAGGTAACGGTGGAATTCAGCATCAAAGAGCTTCGTAAGAGAGGTTTTGCTCCTCTTAAGCAAAAATTCCTTCCCTCAAATGGTCATATGGTGTGTACCTGTGCACTGAAGAATTCCTTCTTCACAAGCTGAGATGTGGGGCATGGTCTGGTCTGGCCGAGACACTTTTAAGCGGAATATACTTTGTTCATGCTCCGAGGTTGTGGTTCGAGGATCCGACTCCCGCGTAGTGAAATGAAGACACAAGGACACGTGATATACGGTTAATGGGCAAGAAAAGGCCACAACTTTATTGGTTACAGCAATGAAAAGGTATTGGCTTAGGCACTGGATCAAAACAAGTGGGTTATTCACCAGTAGGTGGAGCCTGTTGATGCTAATCCAACTATAGGCTCACCCCTGCTGTCACCGAGGGTCGTGCCATGGCCTCCCGCCAAGCAGGCATCGGACGGAATACACGACCGCCAGATTCCTTTAACGGAATAACCCACGGTAGATAGCATAGGCGATGGCCACACCTAGCCCTTGACACAGCACAACACATTATTCCAATGCCTAACCTACCCACCAATACCATAAAAAGTTGTGACGATTGCTACGAGGTAGGCGAAAAAACCAAAAAGCCTAATGCCAAATGGAAAAACTCCTACCAGGCCCCCTGGTCAACCAGGGCGACCAACCTAAGGTCCATAGCAAGGCCAAAGACCTAAGCCCTAACTAAAAGGGAGTGGAGGGTGGGTGACTCGCGATGGGGCGACGACGAAGAGTGAGGCCGGGGAAAGGCTGGCGCTGCAGCAAAAGGCTGCTGAACACGCCCCCTCCGTGGCACCTGGTTGGGTGGCTACCGGGGGTGTGTGAGCGCCAGCCAGGTGAACTGGAGGCAGGGGGCCACGCCCCCTGCTAGGCGGTGCTTGGGCTCCAGACCACAACCCCTCCCCTCTCTTTTAGGGAGGAGAGTCTTTATCATTCCACTTTCTCAGGGATGCACTGATTCTCTGAGCACTGAAAACCAGTTCGGAGCCTCATGCCCCTGAAGTCTAATTGTGACTGCATGTGATGAATTCTCTGCACATATTCAAAGGTCCTGTTCCTTGTGGTATGTGCGCATCAATATATATATATATATAAAAATTGTGGTCCGGTCTACAGCTGACACATCGCACATTGAAATCAGGTTTCGTAGCTACTAGGCCCTTGCACAAATTAAGCCCTGCCGACCACACAAGCACACAACCTCAACTCCTGTGGTCCGGCAGGCATCTATATACCACACAGGAAACACATTCGTTCTAAATTATCGGCTAGCTAACGCGGAGGATTTCTGCAAGCTATACATGGCGCTCCATTTTAGACGAGGGCCAGCTCCTCCTCGCTTTTCAAACTGGAGGCTGGAACGGAAAATTTGCTCAGATCTTTAACACAGAAAGGGTTTTTTGTTTTGTTTCTTAGAAGCATCTGTAGTCTCAAAGTAGAAACAGTGGCCAGTACCGCAGATCCACCTGTGGAGACCTGGGTCACATCTGCACAGTATGTTTTTAAAGTCTTCATATACCACTTATGGCTCCCCCCCCCCAAAAAAAAAGAATCATGGGAATTGTAGTTTGTTAAGAGTGCTTGGAACTGTAGTTCTGTGATGGGTCTCCAAACTTCTCCTTCACATGAAGGGGCTCGACAGCACCAGCACCACTGCACGACAGGGGAAACCAATCTGGCTGCAACCACAGCTCACTTCTCCAAACATTACGAGAACAAGGACTGGAATTTCCCGCTTAATGACTGCTGCATGACAGGCTTGTCATCGGGGTGGTGGTGGTGGTGGGGAGAGGACGTGATGAAAAGCACTTTTCAAGAAGGGGCCAGGGAATTGCTTGGTGGCAGCCCCCTCAGAGTGCGTCAGGGACACATGCAACTGGTTTTGAGCAGTTTCTGGTGGCTATTTGTGCTTGGTTGTTTACAAAGAGCGGAATTCAGCATCAAACTAGGGCAGTCATTCCATCAGCACGAACGTTTCGGTTTGACAGGTGGGGGAGTCCTGTTGTGCTGGATTAATAATAATAATAACAATAATAACAACAATAATTATTATTATACCCTACCCATCTGGCTGGGTTGCCCCAGCCCAGGGGTCAGCAACCTTTTTCAGCTGGGGGCCAGTCTACCTTCCCTCAGACCATGTGGTGGGCCGGACTATTTTTTTTTTTGGGGGGGGGGAATGAACAAATTCCTATGCCCCACAAATAACCCAGAGGTGCATTTTAAATAAAAACACACATTCTACTCATGTAAAAACACCAGGCAGACCACACAAATAACCCAGAGATGCATTTTAAATAAAAACACACATTCTACTCATGTTAAAACACGCTGATTCCCAGACCGTCCGTGGGCCGGATTGAGAAGGCGATTGGGCCGTATCCGGCCCCCGGGCCTTAGTTTGCCCCAGCCCCAGCCACTCTGGGTGGCTTCCAACAAATATAAAACAGCATAAAACAGAATATAAAACAGCATAACTTCAAACATTAAAAACGTCCCTATACAGGGCTACCCTCTGTTGTCTTCTAAAAGTCAAGATAGTTGTTTATTTCTTTGACATCTGGTGGGAGGGCATTCCACAGGGCAGGTGCCACTACTAAGAAGGCCCTCTGCCTGGTTCCCAGTAACTTCACTTCTTGCAGTGAAGGAACTGCCAGAAGGCCCTCGGAGCTGGACCTCAGTGTCCGGGCTGGACAATGGTAGTGGAGACGCCAGCGGCGGAGCAAGCTGATTGGGCTCCTGGGGTGGCGCATGCGCCCTGCAGCCAGAGGGGGGGCCAGCTGGGGCAGGACGCTCTGCGGGGCCTCCAAGGAAACTGCCTGCCTCCTCCCACTCAGCCGCCCTATAGCTGAGGGGGAGGCGGCGGGCGCACCGTTTGGGGCAGGGCAGAGCCTGCGAGCGCCCAAGCCACCGCATCACTCCCAGGAGAGATGCGTGGCTTAGGCACACTGCAGGCGCCGCCTGGCATTTTGTCACCCCCCTCAGTGGTGACACCCGGAGCGGCCCGCCCCCACTGCCCCCCTTTCCTCCGCTCCTGGGAGACGCTCCTTCAGTTTCATGAGGGAGCTGTCAGGCGGCACACTGGCGAACAGCCGAGAGAAACCAGGCATGCAGTGAGATTCTTTGATAGTTCATTTATTAGTATTAAGCAGAAATACAAGGAGATCCATAAAGTGTACTTCCTGGAGGCTTGGGCTGCTGCCCAGAATGCCTGCTCCTTCTCACAGCAGTTTACTTCCTATGTATCTCACCCCTCCTGCTGCCAACGACGGCTGCCAAGGGACCCGTTCTGCTTCTGTTTGGTTTTCTGCTCTGTGATGGGGATGAAACTCCTGGTTTTATGGGAAGGAGCCGGGATTTATCAGGCTCTCAAGGAACATAGTATCAACTGGCTGAGGTACTGTCTCTACTCCTGTCTCTGCTCAGGGCTGGTGCATCTGTTAGCTTGCCCCTGTTCCTCACCCTCCAATATTTCCCAGCTCTTTTCTTCTATACCTGAAGGAACGTCTCCACCCCCATTGTTCTGCCCGGACACTGAGGTCCAGTGCCGAGGGCCTTAAGGCGGTTCCCTCGCTGCGAGAAGCCAGGTTACAAGGAACCAGGCAGAGGGCCTTCTCGGTAGTGGTGCCTGCCCTGTGGAATGCCCTCCCATCAGACGTCAAAGAGAAAAACAACTACTTTTAGAAGACATCTAAAGGCAGCTCTGTTTAGGGAAGCTTTTAATGTTTAATAGGTTATTGTATTTTAATATTCTGTTGGAAGCCACCCAGAGTGGCTGGGGAAACCCAGCCAGATGGGCGGGGTATAAATAAATAAATAAATAAATAAATAAATAAATAATAGTAATAATAATAATAATAATAATAATAATAATAATAATAATAATAATAATTATGTGTTTCCTGTTTTCCCACCACCACGAATCTGGGTCTCCATACTCTCTTCATCTGCCCCGTCCCTGGAAGCTTCTTGGGGTGGTGGTCTCTACCACTCCTCCTCATCTGCCTAGTCCCTGATATTCAGGTATACTGGACTGAGGCAATTTAGGGCTTTAAAGGCCAGCACCAGCACTTTGAATTGTGCTCAGAAATGTACTGGGAGCTAATCCAGATCCTTTAAGGACTGGTGTTATATGGTCCTGGCGGCCGTTCCCAGTCACTAATCTTCGTTGAGCCAAGGAACATAAAAAGCTGCAATATACTGAATCAGGCTATTGATGCTTTTTGATCAGTACTGACTTCTTCTTTGGCGATCACTCGTAGCCGAGTAAGAGTGTCTTCCATAAACACGGTTTTAACAGTGGGTCCATAAGTGACCGTGGAGGCCAATTCTGGATCCACACGTCCTTCCACAGTGGGGACATTGGTTTCCAGGTGGGAGTTAATCACTGTGAGGGTTTGCCAAGCGTGCCTTCCTCTTAGCACGTTTCTTCCTGAGTTTGAGCATCTTCAAAGCCCATGACACCTTTGGTAAAGGCTGTTCTCCAATTGGAGCGCTCACAGGCCAGTGTTTTCCAGTTGTTGGTGTTTATACTACATTTTTAAAGATTTGCCTTGAGGAAGTCTTTGAACCTCTTTTGTTGACCACCAGCATTACGCTTTCCATATTTAAGTTCGGAATAGAGTACAGTGGTACCTCGGGTTAAGAACTTAATTTGTTCTGGAGGTCTGTTCTTAACCTGAAACTGTTCTTAACCTGAAGCACCACTTTAGCTAATGGGGCCTCCTGCTGCCACTGCACCGCTGAAGCACGAATTCTCTTCTCATCCTGAAGCAAAGTTCTTAACCCGAGGTAATATTTCTGGGTTAGCGGAGTCTGTAACCTGAAGCGTATGTAACCCGAGGTACCACTGTAGTTGCTTTGGAAGACGATAATCTGGCACCCACACAACATGACCAGTCCAATGAAGTTGATGTTGAAGAATCGTTGCTTTGACACTGGTGATCTTTACTTCTTCCAGTACACTGGAATTAGTGTCTTCCCAAGTGATGTGTAAAAATTTTTGGAGACGCTGTTGATGGAATCTTTCGAGGATTTGGAGATGGTGTTTATAATTACTGGCTACACTCTGGCTCAACAGAGTTTCAGGCAGGATTTTCTCCCAGTCCTTCCTGGAGAAGCTGGGGTTTGAACCTGCGACCTTGTGGATGTAAGGCTAATGGAAGGCTACACTAACCCTGGCCAACTTTCCAGAGACTGCATGCCAAGCGAGCATGGCTGAAGCATAGAAGCAGGCATTGCCAAAAAAATAAATCTACGTTTACCCTGTAATTAAGAGCAGCGACTTTATTCTTTTCTGATCTATCAAGAAGTCACATCCACCTTAACTCCTCAAATTACTTTCACTGCCTTCCATGATTAATATTACTTTATGCTCCAGAAATGCATCACCCCCACCTTCCCCTCTTCTGCCCCAGACTAATTGCATTGCTTTCCATGATTAGCAATTAATTGGTTCTCTATCTCTTTCCTCCTATAAATCTTCTTTCCTTTTACTCCCGATTCCCTCCAGTATTTTAGTCTTTGAGGTTCAGCAAGTAAACTGCAGCAGGTGGGTCTCCCCCACTGCATTTAAAGCACACCCCCATCCCAGAAAATCCTGCAAATTGTAGCTGGTTAAGGGCGCTGGGAACTGTAGCTCGGTGAGGGTCGAACTACAGTTCCCAGAATCCATTGTGAGGAGGAGCCATGTGCTTTAAATGCATGGTTTTTCTATGTAGCCTTATTGTTAGTAAAGGTAAAGGGACCCCTGACTATTAGGTCCAGTTGTGACTGACTCTGGGGTTGCGGCGCTCATCTCGCTTTATTGGCCGAGGGAGCCGGCGTACAGCTTCCAGGTCATGTGGCCAGCATAACTAAGCCGCTTCTGGCGAACCAGAGCAGCGCATGGAAATGCCGTTTACCTTCCCGCCGGAGTGGTACCTATTTATCTACTTGCACTTTGATGTGCTTTCGAACAGCTAGGTGGGCAGGAGCAGGGACTGAGCAACGGGAGCTCACCCCATCGCAGGGATTCGAACCGCCGACCTTCTGATTAGCAAGTCCTAGGCTCTGTGGTTTAACCCACAGCACCACCCGCATCCCTAGCCTTTTTGTTAACGGGTGATGAACCGCACTAGCATTTTATGGGGAAGAAAGAACACGGCGAGCAAGGGAGAGTTGCCCGTTCGTAATAACTCATCTGTGTCACTTTCTGGAAGACGAGGAGATGTTGATGCTGCGTCTAAATTGTTTGCAGATTTTGAATGCGGCCCCCACCCCAAGTGTGGGGGGGACATACGGGAGAGATGAAGCCGGGTCAAGAGTCAGTGCATTGGAAGAGAAAATTGGGGAGGCAGTGGGTGGCAAGAGGGATTCTACTGAAAACACATTTAGAGTTGCCTTTTGGGGAGAGGGGAAGGCGAGGGGGGAAGACCTCACACGCAGGCCTCGCGAGGAACCAGTCATGGAAGCAGCGCCTCTCAAGCCAAGCATAACATGGAGTGGATGAGGTAGCATTGGCCAAGAGCATTGGCAAGGGAGTCTTCCTGAAAGCCCCTTCGACGCAGGATGTGGGGAATGGTCTGGGGTCTTTACGGAGCATGCAGATTCACGGGGAAGGAAGGTTAAGACGGTGGAAGACAATGTGGGTCTCTCGACAGGCGTCCTGGGAGTTCCAGTTCTGCTGTTTTCAGCCCATCGCATGACAAAAGTGTGGTGAGGGGGTGTCAGAGAGCAAGAGGAGGCAGAAGCCTCTCTTAACCAGATGTAAGAACAGTTTAAGAACAGTTTCAGGTTAAGAACGGACCTCCGGAATGAATTAAGTATTTAACCCGAGGTACCACTGTATTATCTTATCAAGCTTCTATCCCGCCATCCTTCCTCCCAAAGGGTAGTAAACACTGAACTAGTATAAACAATACAATGAATTATTATTTTTTGGAAAGACATTTAAAAACAACGAAGACTGTTTAAAAAGTAAGCAGGGCAAAATGGGATATATGCATGTAGATGTTGTTGCATTTATTACATTTATACCCACCTGTTTTCCATGGAGCTCCACATGGCATTGCATGGGTCTCCCTCTTCTTGTTTTATCCCCACAACAAACCTGTGAGGTGGTTTGGGCTGTACTAGGGTTGCCAAATGACCGCGAGAACCTGCGCAGGTGTGCTCCTGTGCTTTTAGCAACTGCAGGCCATCCGATTTTCCAGAGACAGTCCCGGATTTACAGAAGCCATCCCAGTTTCTGATTTGATCCCAGAATGTCCGGCTTTTCCGTAGGACGTTCCTATTTTCATCAGAGAAATGTTGGAGGGTATGGAGTTATGCGACACCCCCCCCCCAAGCCAAGGTGATAAGTAAAGATTGTAACCTTTAGAAGTTATCTGAAGGCAGCCCTGTATAGGGAAGTTTTTAAATGTTTAATGTTTTAATATGTTTTTATAGGTGCTGGAAGCCGGCCAGAGTGGCTGGGGCAGCCCAGTCAGATGGGTAGAATATAAATAATAAAATTCTTATTATTGTGGAATAGGACGTCCCTATTTTCATCAGAGAAATGTTGGAGGGTATGCAACTGCTCAAAATGGAGAGGGAGAAAAACATTCTGCCAGTGATGCTTCTTGGGGAGCACAGAGATAATCTATGCAAATATCTGCAGAACAAGCATATAAAGGTAAAGGTACCCCTGCCCGTACGGGCCAGTCGTGTCCGACTCTAGGGTTGTGCGCTCATCTCACTTAAGAGGCCGGGAGCCAGCGCTGTCCTAAGACACTTCCGGGTCAAGTGGCTAGCGTGACGAAGCTGCACTGGTGAGCCAGCACCAGTGCAGCGCACGGAAACGCCGTTTACCTTCCCGCTATAAAGCGGTACCTATTTATCTACAGTGGTGCCTCGCAAGACGAAATTAATCCATTCCGCGAGTCTCTTCATCTTGCAGTTTTTTCGTCTTGCGAAGCACGGCTATTAGCGGCTTAGCGGCTATTAGCGGCTTAGCGGCTTAGCGGCTATTAACGGCTTAGCGGCTTTAAGAAAAAGGAAACAAACTCGCAAGAACTCGCAAGCCCATAGGGAAATTCGTCTTGCAGAACGACTCAAAAAACGGAAAACTCTTTCGTCTTGCGCGTTTTTCGTCTTGCGAGGCACCACTGTACTTGCAGTTTTAGGGGTGCTTTCGAACTGCTAGGTGGGCAGGAGCTGGGACCGAACGATGGGAGCTCACCCCACCGCGGGGATTCGAACCGCCGATCATGCGATCGGCAAGTCCTAGGCACTGAGGTTTTACCCACAGCGCCACCTGCATCCCAAGCATATAAAGTATTGTAAATAGCTGCAGAACACGCTGGTTACTGACAGCGGAGGAGCAGGGGCTGGTAAAAATGTTGGCAACTCCACTAGGAAATTGTGGCAGCACCACTCAGGTCAGCGTGCTATTTAGGGCTTTTTGAGCTCTCTTTTGAAGAAACTAAACAGCCGCCACCTCTAAATATTTTGTGCCGTGCCTAAAAGCAAAATTGGCACCTCTGCCATAGCAGGCTCCCTGGGTGGTCCCCTTGGCCAAGAACTCTCTGTTCTCCCAAGTTCAGCTCCTCATCCGGAAAACTAGAATACATCTGGCCCTTACTGCAATCGACACAGCAGAGTATGATTTAGTTCACCTGCTGACCTCACCTGCTGTGCACCTGGATTGGAAAAAAGGAAGGGTGGGGGAGGGAAGGAAGGACAGTGCCAGACAGCTCACAATTTATTTAGATGCAATTCCCTCACCCCTCACCTGGGTAGTCCATCTCTTTAGAGGAAAGCATGCACAGATCTGTGTGCACACACCTGTTTTGCCACAGGTGCACACACGATGCGCAGCCAGGAAAAAGCCACCGGTGCTCTCAGCACTGGCCTTGCCTGCAAATCTCCTCTGCAGCCCTCAACCTGTCTCAGTCCAATGATTGAAGTGGCCCCGAGCTACGATTATCATGCCTCTCCTCTCTCTCTCCCCCCCACCCAGTTGTTGTGTTGTTGTTGTTGTTTTTGCCGCAGTCATTTGTCCTGTTCGGATGGAGCCAGGCTGAAATAGCAACAGGAAATCATGACCGTATCGTGCTCAGAGCCGCCTTGGTTGTTTTTTTTTGCAAAGTGATAAGTGAAGCCACAACAAATTAATTTCATTGGTCCCAGATGGAGCCGTTTAGGAGCTGCCATCGTCCTTCCAGGCCACAGTGTGTGGGCTGGGAAAGTTATTTCCCCCCCCCCCTGCAGTTTGACCAATTTAAGGCATGTTTTGTAGGAGGTTTATTATTATAAGACAAATGGTTCTGGGCCTGTCTTGCAAAGTGGAACCCAGAGATGCACAAACTACTTTGGCCTTAATTTTTTAAAAATAAAATATTTATAATAGGACATTGACTGATCAGTGTGCTCATGGTATCTGGCTGAACTTTAAGCTTCAGTACCTGCCTCTTGGCTCCATCAACCTCCTGATAGGAAAAAAAGATGTTTCTTAGCACCATCAGGGCAGTCCAGGAATCTACTCAGCAAAAATCCACTGCTGGATCCTCAGCAGACAAATGAACCTAGAACAGGGTTCAATGTCTAAAACCATATTTGCCCTGCAAGATAAAAGCTTGCCGGAAGAACAAGAAATTTTGGATGGGGTGTTGGAAGTCATTCATTTCACATTTCAGTGCGAAATGACCTAATTCACACTTCACCAACCTGTACATAGCTATCCTTTGAAAAGTGCACTTCTCTAAATTTTGTTCCCCAACACAAATGTGTTAACTTTAGCAATGATCCCTCAGGATGGATGGATGGATGGTTTGATTTCAGTTTCTTTCAGTTTTTCTTCCCACATTAAAAAAAGTCCTCAGGGAAATCATCAGTGTTTTAGTGATAATATATCCTGATGTTCATATTGTGTATGTCATCTGGTCTAATATACACACTGCTGGATCAGTGGATCAGGAATCCACTGAGCAGGAGGACTCCTTGATGCAGCAGCTCTAGCTTACCACAATTTTTTGCAGTTATCACACCTACACTGTCCGTTTCAAGCACTCTTGCGCCAGGTAAACAGCCATAGGTAAAGGTAAAGGGACCCCTGACCATTAGGTCCAGTCATGGCTGACTCTGGGGTTGCGGTGCTCATCTCGCTTTACTGGCCGAGGGAGCCGGCGTACAGCTTCCGGGTCATGTGGCCAGCATGGCTAAGCCACTTATGGCGAACCAGAGCAGCACACGGAAACACCGTTTACCTTCCCGCTGGAGCGGTACCTATTTATCAACATGCACTTTGACGTACTTTCGAACTGCTAGGTTGGCAGGAGCAGGGACCAAGCTCACCCTGTCGCGGGGATTCGAACCGCCGACCTTCTGATCAGCAAGTCCTAGGCTCTGTGGTTTAACCCACAGCGCCACCCACGTCCCTAAACAGCCATAGCTTTCCACAAATAATCCTGAGAAGTATGGTTTGTTAAGGGTGCTGGGAACTGTAGCTCTGGGAAGGGTCCCCTAACAGCGCACATCAACCTTAACAAACGTCAGTTCCCAGGACTCTTTGCGGGAGGCCATGGTTGCGTATGCACAACCTTTTATTCTAGAACAACTTGCTGTTGTTGCTTTCTGCGTAGTCTGGACACGATCTAGATCTGTTGGATTGTTATTAATATTTTGGCACGTGAAAAGTGCTTGCTGAGAAATTGAACTAGAAGCTCCCTGCAGATTGATTCTGCAATATCTCATAGTGTGTCCACTTGAAATCGGACGGTATCCTCAGCTGTCCAATGATGTTCTGGGTGGATATATACCAAGATTGCAATTTCTACTTCTTCCTCCTTCATTCATCAATCAGGGGCTTGGGCAGCAGGTGGAGACATGGATATCAAGGGGAGGTTTTTCAAATGCACATTGAGTAAGCACACCCATTCTTATGGATGACAGGTTCTAGATTCAGAGGCGTAATGTCCCTAGGCTCCTTTGTGCACTTGGCAAGATACTGTATAAGTCCGTTCAACTTCCAAAAACATCCAAAACCAAGGCGCAGCTTCCGATTGGCTGCAGGAGCTTTCTGCACTCAATTGGAAGCCGCGGAAGCTGCGTTGGACATTCATGTTCCAAAGAAAGTTTGCAAACCGGAACACTCACTTCCGGGGTTTGCGGCGTTCGGGAGCCAAAACGGATGAGTTCCAGGGCGTTTGACAACCAAGGTACTACTGTATGGGGTAGCACTTGCATTGATGCAAAATGGCCTCGCTCTCCCTGCAAACAAATCAGGATGAATCCTCACTAAACAGCTCATCTGGAAGTAAACACCACTCCAGATGTTGACGTGCCATGAATTTATAGGAGTGCATTATTATACTGACTGATTTATTGCCAGCCTCTTCCCTCAAAATCCTCAGCATGGAATTTTCCTTCTTCACTGATGCACCACACTTGAGGTGACATTTTTATCGAGTAATCCACCCTTTCCTGGTTAGTCACTGTTAGTGTCTGTGCGGTGAAAGTTAGGATTTATTTTTTTCCTTCCACATGTCTCACTTTACAGTAACATGGAACCTAATTTGCATACCCGCCATTCACTCTGTTTGGAAATGTTCTTTTTGAATTATTCACAGTTCCACGTGGGTTTTCACCGGGCTGAATTATTTTGTGTCATCCATGAACTCATACCCTCCAACATTCCTCGGGTGAAAAGAAGGACATTTCTCACTACCCCAATTGACCTTCTTTGACCCCCAATTTTTTCCTCCACCACTAAAATGTAAAGGTCAAGGACCTCTAGATGGTTAAGTCTAGTCAAAGGTGACTATGGGGTTGCGGTGCTCATCTCACTTTCAGGCCGAGGGAGCCGGCGTTGGTCCACAGAGAGCTTTCTGGGTCATGTGGCCAGCATGACTAAACCACTTCTGGCGCAGCAGGACACCGTGATGGAAACCAGAGCGCACGGAAACTCTGTTTACCTTCCCGCCACAGCAGTAGCTATTTATCTACTTGCACTGGCATGCTTTCAAACTGCTAGGTTGGCAGGAACTGGAACAGGGCAACGGGAGCGCACTCCACCATGGGGATTCGAACCGGCGACCTTCTGATCGGCAAGCCCAAGAGGCTCAGTGGTTTAGACCACAGCGCCACCCGCATCCTCCACCACTATATCCACAGGACACAGCACATATACACACACACACACTGCCATCCTTAGAAAACTCCTTAATCCCAATTTTATTTTATCTTTGGTAGATTTGCAAAAAGAGAAACATACTTCTGTTTGCGGACCACTTCGGCAGTGTTGGACGTCATAAAACAAAACTTTATGGCTTGTTTTCACCAGATAATAATCTGACTCATTGCTTCTTTCAGAGACTTGCAAAGTCCACAAAGACTATCGGAGACTTATAAGATTTATGTATGTTTGGTTCTATGTTTTCAAGAGAATCCATCAAGAGTGCACATTTTGTGACTTTCAGAGATTTATCAGATCTCTGTTTATTTGGTTTTGCAGAGAGTGCATATTTCGTATATTTCAAATTGTTCAATGTTCTGTATAGATTATATAAAGAGTTTATATTGATATCGCATTGTTGTACAGTGGTACCTCAGGTAACAAACGCTTCAGGTTACAGACTCCGCTAACCCAGAAATAGTACCTCAGGCTAAGAACTTTGCTTCAGGATGAGAACAGAAATAGTGCTGCGGCGGTGTGGCAGCAGCAGGAGGTCCCATTAGCTAAAGTGGTGCTTCACGTTAAGAACAGTTTCAGGTTAAGAACGGACCTCCGGAACGAATTAAGTACTTAACCCGAGGTACCACTGTTAAGTTGTGGGTGAATATATCAGACGACACAGCGATTCTTCAAACAGCTCTTGTTTATTCACAGGCCAGAACAGAACAGAACTGAAGGGTTCAGCCAGCCTGCTTATATAGAGCTCCACTACAACGCAACTGTAACCACTTTTTGTAACTATCCAATCACTGAACGTCACTTTCAATCCCCTATTTGCATATGTGGACCTGAGTGAAAACTATCTACAGTATCCCCCTGCTGGCCCAGGGTGAGAACTTCTGTACATAACAACCACTGTACTTGGTCATTGGGTTGCCTTGGATATTACTGTCTTTCAGAGCCAGCACGTCTTGCGAGGCTGGGCGCCAGCAGCCTTTCCTCCTCCTCTCCCGTTCTTCAACAGGTGCAGCAAGCTGTCCAAGGGAGCAGGCCAGCAACAGCAGCCATGGAGGCAACAGAATGCTCCTTCACAGCCGCCGCAGCTACCACCTGTTATAAGAAAAACTGCTCCCCCTTCCTTTATGGGGTATCCAGGAGCTCGTACCCTATTGGTAGCAGAAAACAAAGGCCCACCAGAGGATATTGAGAAGCAAAGCAGCTAGTAAGCCTGATCTTTATTCAAGGAACTCTTGCAACAGAGTCCCCACTCACCACATGCAGGAGGGAGGAGGAACCCAATACAATGGTGTGCAAGCCCTTATATAGAATTTTGAAATTGCCCACCCTGTAGCCCAAGACCACCCCCCCAAAACATCATGCATACATCACAGAAGGAGGCAGAAATCCTGCCTGCCAGGATACCTCATAATGGTCACTGATTGCATTACCTGGGCAGCCTGGCCATTCTTTTGTGATGGTTAATACTTTAGTTCCTGACTCTAGGCTCACCCTGTTCATACACAAATATGCCCTTAAGACAGGATTCCTAAGCAAAAAAAAGACAATGGGGAGGCTTTCCTCATTTGCCTCCCTTACTGCAGAGAAATATCTGAGGCCATTGGGAGAGTCAAAATGGCTTCAGGATTGCTCTCCTATTCTATTTCAGACATGTGGTTCATATATTTAGATATGTGTGCACTTATGAATATTTATTCTATATTTGAGACCTTAAAATTCTTATAACATTATTATTTATTACATTTGTATACCACCCTTCATCTGTTGCAGTTATCTAACCTAGAAGTTACCAGAGCATAGACCATGGGTAGGCAAACTAAGGCCTGGGGGCGGCATGCGGCCCAATCGCCTTCTAAATCTGTCCCGCGTACGGTCCTGGAATCTGAGTGTTTTTTCATGAGTAGAATGTTTTCTTTTATTTATAATGCATCTCTGGGTTATTTGTGGGGCATAGGAATTTGTTCATTCCCCCCCCCCCCCAAATATAGTCCAGCTCCTCCCCCCAAGGTCTGAGGGATAGTGGACTTCCGGTCCCCCAATTATGGTTCCTAAGTTTCCTGACGCTGCACATTTAACTTTGTCTCTCCTAAATTCTTCTGTTGTTTTATTTCTGTAGTAATCTTTTATTTCATGCAGAAATCAATCCAGGTCTGCCAAAGAATTTATGTTATTCCAATGTTCTTTGAAGTATTCTCTGTAGATATTCTACTCTTTATTGAATATTTGGTCTGTATGGTCTCAGAATGGGACGTGGATGGTGCTCTGGGTTAAATCACAACCTAGGACTTGCCAATCAGAAGGTCAGCGGTTCGAATCCCCATGACGGGGAGAGCTCCTGTTGCTCAGTCCCTGCTCCTGCTAACCTAGCAGTTCTAAAGCACGTCAAGTGCAAGTAGATAAATACATACCACATGACCCGGAAGCTGTCCGCCAGCTCCCTCGGCCAATAAAGCGAAATGAGCACCGCAACCCTAGAGTCGGCCACGACTGGACCTAATGGTCAGGGGTCTCTTTACCTTTACGGTCTCGGAATCTTGCTGTTAATCTTGCTAGTTCTGCAAGATATACTAGCATTTTATTTTGCCAATCTAGTTTAGTTTAGTTTATTTTTTTTGCAGTTCCACCACATGTGAATCACAGTGCCTTTGCTCTTTGTCTTCAAAGGAACTCACCTAATCGGTTCTCCAATCTCCCCAGAACTCATAACACCTTGAAGTTAGCAAAACTCATGTTTGCTGAGGCTGTACTGAATCAGGAAGATACGGAATTGTAGACAGGCCAGAGCTGATCACAGCACAATTCAGGATGTTCCTATGTGTGTGTATAGTCATACCTACAGACGCTTCAGGTTGTGCGTTTTCAGGTTGCGCACCACACCGAACCCGGAAGTACTGGAACGGGTTACTTCCGGGTTTCGGTGCTCGCGCATGCGCAAAAGCACTAAATCGCGACCTGCGCGTGAGCAGATGCAGCGCTGCGGGTTGCGAACGTGCCTCCCGCACAGATCACGTTCGCAACCCGAGCATCCAGTGTATCTGAATAGATGTGTGTGTGAATGCCTTTGGGTGGCTATGCCCCACTTTCGTCGCACCTGCTTGTTCTGGCTCCACCCATTTTTGGCTCTGATTATGCCTGCGGCCCAATTCCTGACCCGAGCAAGTTCTGGCTGGGGTAATGCAGATGTCAACAGGAAAAAATATTCTCCAACCCAGCCCTCGGTAAACTGGAATTCATGATAAGTGTGACTCAGGGCAGAACGAACCAGTAAAACAGTAGGAACAAAATGGTATGTGTGTGGAGTTCTCATGTTCCCTACCTGTAACCAGCATGTGGTCACTCTAAAATGGTTGTGTGAATCAGTGCTGAGAAGAGAGATGTGGATGAAAGCCACATCTGGCTTTGAAGCTTCCTGATCTCAGATGTGTGTGGGTAAGCTGTCACGAGTCAGCGTGCTGGTCCCAAGGGTTAACCGTGCGGCGAGATCCAAGTCCAGTCCGAGGGTGCGGTATGGAGGCTGTCCATCAAAGCTGAAGCGGGGTCCAAGGCAGGGAGTCGGGTGAGGTCAGGAACTCTGGAAGGAGAGCAGGACAGG
Source organism: Podarcis bocagei (assembly GCF_964188305.1). Taxonomy (NCBI): domain Eukaryota; kingdom Metazoa; phylum Chordata; class Lepidosauria; order Squamata; family Lacertidae; genus Podarcis; species Podarcis bocagei. The sequence goes on from NC_138138.1 coordinate 20,248,436, forward strand.
GTGCAGGCAGGAACAGGCTACCAACAATGTTGCTCCCGCAACCTGGGACTGGGGCTGACTGGCTTTTATCTGCCCCGAGGCATAGGGCAGCCCCGGTCCACAGGTGACTTGCCTCTCCTGGCCTGGAGGTGAGCACTCCTCCTGCAGGAACTTAGTTCCCTCTGCCTCTCTGCCCTGAGCCTCTGCAGCTCAGGAGAGGCTGGAGGGTTACCAGACCCAGAGGCAACCTCAGCTTCCTCTGATGAGGCTGAGAGTGGAGCACCTGCAGGCAATGGGTCCTCCATCACCTCAGGAGCCAGAGCAGACTCAGCTGGTGCCTGCACCTGAGGATCCAGCACAGGTGAGGACCCTTCAGACTCAAGCCCCAGCCCCAGCTCAGCTGGTTCTGGAGGCGGGGACTCCTCAGGTGCAGGCTGGGATTCCTCAGGTTCAGCCTCTGAGTCCGAATCCCAGGCCATCACACCCAGTAGTGGAGGGGAGGGGAGGAAGGCAGTCTGCACTTGCTCAGAGTTCCTCTTTCCCTGTGTTGTTGTTGTTGTTGTTGTTGTTGTTGTTGTTGTTGTTGTTGTTGTTGTTGTTACTTCCTTCCAACGTATGAAACTTTCACCTGCAAAGGGAACTGCTGGCATTAACCCCTGTGGAAAGCCACAAGCCTTTCCCATACTTTAATTGCAGACCTACTCTGCGCTCCACCCGGTCTCCTGTTGTTTGGGTTGCGTGCTCCTCGCTGGATAAATATAAATATAAACCCAGCCGCGGCCAATTTAACCTGGACGAAACGGCGGGGGGAGGGGGGGAAAAAGTAATTTCATGGTAAACCATAATTACTAGTACAAACCAATCCCTTCATTTGCAGACCCATTTGGAGGAGGTGTTTGGCGACATGAATTGGCATAATTAGAATTCTGTCTGCTTGTAATAAATAAGAGACGATTGCTTATAGTGTTCTGGGTTTGACAATATATATAATATAATATATACATTGCAAGGGGTGGACTATTTTGGATATGAAGAAACGTGGGCATCTTGGGCGTTTCCTGAGATCAACATCTACGGCAAAACTTTCTGGATGCTCAATTGCTAAGTCTTCAAACTTATCTTACCCCCTCCTCCTTGTTTCTCTCTTTTACACACACACACACACACACACACACACACACACACACACTTCAATGGAGGCGAATTTCGTATGGGCTGCAGTTTTAAGAGAAGCAACCTAATTTACACCTCCTGGACTAACAGGCAGCTCAGAACATAATTATTATTCTTCGGATTCTGCACTTCTCCATTTTTTGCAAGAAAATTCAGAGCTCAAAAATGTACAAGGTTGGGGGGGTGTATTTTAAGAGAAGCTACATTTAGAAATGAGCATTAGTATCAAGATAACAGTAAAAATGTGGTAAAATACTATTCACATAAGCATTGGAAGTATGAATCTTTACATGAACTTTGCCTGTGTTATTTTTCTAGAACAAGAGGTGCCGGAACACACATCCCTCGTTCTCTTAGAATGGCAAAGGTTCACACCAGTGAAGGCGGTGAAGGTCCTGTGTGAGTGTCTGTAGGCGATTGGAGGATGGATGGTGGCTAACAGATTGAGGTTGAATCCTGACAAGACAGAAGTACTGTTTTTGGGGGACAGGGCGCGGGCGGGTGTGGGGGACTCCCTGGTCCTGAATGAGGTAACTGTGCCCTTGAAGGACCAGGTGCGCAGCCTGGGAGTCATTTTGGACTCACAGCCTGTCCGTGGAGGTGCAGGTTAATTCTGTGTCCAGGGCAGCTGTCTACCAGCTCCATCTGGTATGCAGGCTGAGACCCTACCTGCCCACAGACTGTCTCGCCAGTGGTGCATGCTCTGGTTATCTCCCGCTTGGACTACTGCAACACACTCTACATGGGGCTACCTTTGAAAGTGACCCAGAAGCTACAACTAATCCAGAATGTGGCAGTGAGACTGGTGACTGGGAGTGGCCGCCAAGACCATATAATACCAGTCCTCAAAGACCTACGTTGGCTCCCAATACATTTCCAAGCATAAATCAAAGTGTTGGTGCTGACCTTTAAAGCCCTAAATGGCCTCAGCCCAGTATACCTGAAGTAGCATCTCCACCCCATCATTCAGCCCAGACACTGAGGTGCAGCCCAGATAACCTTCTGAGGGTTCCCTCACTACGAGAAGCCAAGTTACAGGAAACTAGGCACAGGGCCTTCTTGGTGGTGGCGCCCGCCCTGTGGAATGCCCTTCCATCAGATGTCAAGGAAATAAACAACTATTTGACTTTTAGAAGACATCTGAAGGCAGCCCTGTTTCGGGAAGTTTTTAATGTGTGATGTTTTATTGCTTTATTATTATTATTCTGCTTTATTATTATTATTCTGTTGGGAGCTGCTCAGAGTGGCTGGGGAAACCGAGCCAGATGGGTGAGGTGTAAATAATAAATTATTATTATTATTATTATTATTATTATTATTATTATTATTATTACCTGAGAGGTGCCAAAACTGAGTTCCGTCTGGAAAAAAAGCAATGGGCTTTGCTGTAAAAAGATCAGAAATATGAGGAAGTGTCACAGAAATTACTTGTGTTACAAATGAGCAGATGCAAAATTGACAGGGACTGGAAACAGACAATTCATCCGTAGTCACTCATCACAGATGGCTTGGGGGTCCATTTGTTTTATTTGGTTGTTAGTTAAGACGATTTTCAGAATATATTTTTTAAAATTTAATCTGGCGGTTCTCAGTTGTTTGCTTATTTTATGTCAGGCTGCGTATTGTTTTATGTTTGCGGTTATTGCTCCTTGGCTGTCAAATCTTTGTTTTGGAATCGTAATTCCAATTTCGTAAAGCCACTCGACGTTTCGCGTAAACAAGAAGCAGACCTGTTGGAAGGACGCTACGAGCGCATGCTCAATATGCAATTCTGTGCTCCCAGTCTGTGCTTTCCAACGGAGGAAGGGAAATGCAGGCTATATTTTAAGGAAAGGGGAAGCCGTGGCACTCCAGATGTTGTCGTACTCCGGTCTTCCATCGTCTCCAGTCAGTATGGCCCAATGGTCAGGGATGATGCAACATCTGGAGGGTTGTAGGTCCCCAACCCTGTTACAGTGGTACCTCAGGTTACATACGCTTCAGGTTACATACACTTCAGGTTACAGACTCTGCTAACCCAGAAATAGTGCTTCAGGTTAAGAACTTTGCTTCAGTTTGAGAACAGAAATCGTGCTCCAGCGGCGCGGCGGCAGTGGGAGGCCCCATTAGCTAAAGTGGTGCTTCAGCAGTTTCAGGTTAAGTACAGACCTCTGGAATGAATTAAGTACTTAACCCGAGGTACCAGTGTATATTAAATTGTCTATATGTATTTTTTTATTTATTTACTGACTTTATATACCACCCTATACCTGGAGGTCTCACACAAAAGATCACAATATATAAAATCAAAATAAGAACAATAGCCCAATAACAACCCCCTCCAAAAGCCAAATTTTAAAAGGGAATGTTGGATGTTGATCAGGTCAACCAAGGCCTGGCGCCTAAAGGTGTGTGATGAAGGTGCCAGGCGAACTTCCCTGGGGAGAGCATTCCACAGATGGGGAGCCACTGCAGAGAAGGCCCCGTTCTCGGGTTGCCACTCTCTGGACGTCTGGAGGAGGGGGCACACAAAGAAGGGCCTCAGAAGGTGGTTTCAGGGTCCAGGTAGGTTCATATGGAAAGAGGCGGTCCTTGAGGCATTGCGGTCATGAGCCGTTTATTGCTTGACCAAGGTTGAGAAAGTGGACTGAAAGAAGATGATTAAATCATTCATGTATGCAACAACAGCAGCCAGAATCCTATATGTGCAGAAATGGAAAGAAGGGGAAAGTCCCATCCAAGGAAAAATGGCTTTTAAAACTAATGGACTATGCAGAAATGTCAAAGTTGAGAACACGACTAAGGGCAGATCTACACTCATTTTTTTATCGTTAAGGAAGGGTTAAGGAATGGGATAGATAGGGTTGCCTTATTTCAAAAAGGCCGCTTTTTGAAAATTGCCCCCGGACATCCAGCCCGCCTTTGAAATCCCAGTAATGTCTGGGAAAATCTGGACGTATGGGAGCCCTAAGATAACCATATGGACACACGACGTTCTGCTTTTAACATTCAGAATGCACTATTAAAATGTGATACTGGAGGGTGCTGCAGAACAACCAGCAACCAGCAGTAGGGAGACAGCCATTTTGATGGGAAAACCCCCAAAGGTAAGAAACACTTTATTTTACAATTATGCCTTGTGATGCTTTAGAGCAGCGGTTCTCAACCTGTGGGTCCCCAGATGCTGTTGGACTACAACTCCCATCATCCCTGAGCTCTGGCCTTGCTAGCTAGGAGTGATGGGAGTTGTAGTTCAACAACATCTGGGGACCCACAGGTTGAGAAAGGCTGCTTTAGAGCGATATATCTAATATCGTTCTAATAACGTTGAATAGGCCCATGTAGACCCAGCCCAAGAGATCCAAGGCCTGAACTTTTTATTGAAGGGTGGACTACTTGAGAAAGTTATCATAGTCAAATGAAATCACAGGCAGGATTCAAAATATTAGCAGCGGAAGGGAAAGGATTATAATTGTAACAGAGGAAATATGTATTAGATAAAAGTTATGCTATGTGATGCAGTAGGAAAAGGATGGGAATGAAAACACCTTGGTGGTGAGGCTAGGAAGCCAAATTGTTAGGGGAAATAAGCATTGAAGCTGAAGTTAATTTGTTTAGGAGTCTCCCTACCTGTGGATCCTAGCAACGGACATTCAGACATGCAGGTCGGCCGAGTGGGTAGATGACGAGACTCTTAATCTCAGGGTCATGGGTTCAAGCCCAACGTTGGGCAAAAAGATTCCTGCTTCGCAGGGGGTTGGACTAGATGACCCTTCCAACTCTACAATGCTATGGTTCTATGAAGCATCCTGCCTCTCTGTCTGTGTTCCTAAGGTCCAGGAAATAGGTAGCACACATTGGAAAAGTAGTACAGTGGTACCTCGGGTTACAGACGCTTCAGGTTACATACGCTTCAGGTTACAGACTCCGCTAACCCAGAAATAGTACATCGGGTTAAGAACTTTGCTTCAGGATGAGAACAGAAATCGTGCTCCAGCGGCGCAGCAGCAGCAGGAGGCCCCATTAGCTAAAGTGGTGCTTCAGGTTAAGAACAGTTTCAGGTTAAAAACGGACCTCCGGAACGAATTAAGCACTTAACCCGAGGTACCACTGTATCTCCTAGGACCATAAAGATGTTACAGCACACTTTGGTTAGCACACTTGCTCCTCTTAAGTTCAGAAGCAACTTTCTCCAAGGTGGAGAAGGCAGCAGACGCCGTTCTTTGTCCCCCTGTTTTATCCTCACGTTGATCCTGCGATCCTAAATTAAGCTAGGAGATGGTTCCTGGACCAAAAACACCCAGGGAGTTTTGTGCTAGATCTTCACGCCTGTTTTATGGTGTGTGGGTGATGGAAAAAAAGAGGACTGTGTTGTGTCTCTGATTTTTGTGCACAGATTCTCTTTCCGAAATCGAGACCGCTGGTTCATGCATACATTACGTTCTGCCCTTTATTCCCAGTTTTTCCTCCCATTTGCCTGTTCTGCTTTTCCATCCGCACTGCGAAATCCATTCCTCAGAAACCCAGCGCCACGTTCTTTTGAAACTTCTGATTTTTTTTTTGGTCTTCTTCCTTGAGGCCATCCACGAGGCCCACAATGTAGCTGGAAATAGACACCTATTCTCTAACCGCTGGCAGTCCCAAACCATGCGCCTGTCAAACCCCAAATTATAGGGTTTGGCTGCTGTGGGCCTCCATCTGCGGCTTTGCAAGCAGGATTTGCCACCAATGCGAAGTGCTCTCCTGACTTGCCTTTGCATATATGCAATCACAGGAAATATTTCGCCGGTCTCTCATTGTCCAGGCCTGCCAAGTGGAGGAAACCAATGGGATGCACTTAAACACCTCCTGTTGACCACACAGGCTCTCTACCCCATGACCCGAGAAGATGACCACACAGCCAATGAGCTTCCTAGAACCAGGTGCCCTGCTGAAGGAAGTGCTTATACAGTGGTACCTCGGGTTAAGTACTTAATTCGTTCCAGAGGTCCGTTCTTAACCTGAAGCTGTTCTTAACCTGAAGCACCACTTTAGCTAATGGGGCCTCCTGCTGCTGCCACGCCGCCGGAGCACGATTTCTGTTCTCATCCTGAAGCAAAGTTCTTAACCTGAAGCACTATTTCTGGGTTAGTGGAGTCTGTAACCTGAAGCGTATGTAACCTGAAGCGTATGCAACCTGAGGTACAACTGTACAATCCAGCTGGAGAGCTTTGCCTGGCCTTACCTCAGGCATAGGCAAACTCAGCCCTCCAGATGTTTTGGGACTACAACTCCCTTCATCCCTGACCACTGGTCCTGTTAGCTAGGGATGATGGGAGTTGTAGTCCCAAAACATCTGGCAGGCTGAGTTTGCCTATGCCAGCCTTACCTGCTCGCACGTGGTGAAGCGGCCTTAGATGGGAATCTGCCTTCCCATTAACAAAGGTATTTGGACTAGGGATGGGGAGAAATTTGATCCAATCCATGTTTAAAGCTGAATTGCATGTCCTCCAACAGTTCTCTGATGGAAATAAGGACATCCTATTTCAGGCATAGGCAAACTCGGCCCTCCAGATGTTTTTGAGACTACAATTCCCATCATCCCTGACCACTGGTCCTGTTAGCTAGGGATGATGGGAGATGTAGTCCCAAAAACATCTAGAGGGTGGAGTTTGCCTATTTCCTACCCTCCACCATTTCTCCAATGCAAAATAGAGTCACCCCCTCCAACATTTCTCTGATAAAAATAGGGACGTCCTATTCCATATCCTTCAACACTTCTCTGATGAAAATATGGATATCCTAAGAAAAAGCAGGGCATTCTGGGTTCAAATCAGAAACTGGGATGGCTTCTGTAAATCCGGGACTGTCACTGGAAAATGAGGACACTTGGAGGGTCTGGAATTGATCAAATCCACACTTTTCCTAACAGAATGGGAACTGAAACATAAGCATCTTTCAAAATTCACACTTATTTGAATTTTGAGCATATCTCCCACTCTTACATATTAACCTTATCTGAGACTAAGTCCTGTTGAATTCAGTGAGACTTGCTTCCAACTGGAAATGCATAGGATTTTACTGCAAAACTGTTTCACTTGAGTCCCATTGAAATCAACAGGTCAAGTATATCCCATAGATATCAACTGGAATGAAACATAACCATCAGTATGGATCAAACCCATAGGAAGAGGGCATGCAGAGTTTAAACGTCAGCTTGTCTGAACAGATCTAGAACTCAGCCTGGCCTGCACATATTAGAATCAGAGAATCATAGAATCATAGAGTTGGAAGAGACCACCAGGGCCATCGAGTCCAACCCCCTGCCAAGCAGGAAACACCATCAGAGCACTCCTGACATATGGTTGTCAAGCTTCTGCTTAAAGACCTCCAAAGAAGGAGACTCCACCACACTCCTTGGCAGCAAATTCCACTGTCGAACAGCTCTTACTGTCAGGAAGTTCTTCCTAATGTTTAGGTGGAATCTTCTTTCCTGTAGTTTGCATCCATTGCTCCGTGTCCGCTTCTCTGGAGCAGCAGAAAACAACCTTTCTCCCTCCTCTATATGACATCCTTTTATATATTTGAACATGGCTATCATATCACCCCTTAACCTTATTAGCAGAAGATGGTGGTAGAACGGATTCTACAACTTCAAACTATAGGTGTGAGGTGTTTCTAGTTTGATCCCAGAATGTCCTGCTTTTCCTTAGGACGTCCCTATTTTCATCGGAGAAATGTTGGAGGGTATGGAGTTATGCAATCCCGGAGCCAAGGAGTTACTTCAGTTTAGTCTAGTTACTTTAGACAACCTTCAGAAGGCAGCCCTGTATGGGGAAGTTTGATAAGGTTTGACGTTTTATTATGTTTTTATATATGTTGGAAGCGACCCAGAGTGGCTGGGGCAACCCAGTCAGATGGGCTGGGTATAATAATAATAATAATAATAATAATAATAATAATAATAATAATACAGTGGTACCTCAGGTTAAGTACTTAATTCATTCCGGAGGTCCGTTCTTAACCTGAAACTGTTCTTAACCTGAAGCACCACTTTAGCTAATGGGGCCTCCTGCTGCCGCCGCGCCGCCCGAGCACAATTTCTGTTCTTATCCTGAAGCAAAGTTCTTAACCCAAGGTAATATTTCTGGGTTAGCGGAGTCTGTAACCTGAAGCGTATGTAACCTGAAGCGTATGTAACCCATGGTACCACTGTAATGGAAAAGGAAGACCCTTTTTTCATCAGAGGAAGGTTGGAGGGTATGGCGTAAATTGGAGTTTTCATGAGGACGAAGCAGTTTTTAACTGGATCAAATAGCTGACCCCACAAACAGCAAGATGAATCGTCTCCTCTCCTGTCCACTGAAGTGAAATACCGCCATCTAGAGCCTACATTCTGTAACATCCAAAGGAAGCTATTCACCGGCGCAGAGGCAAGGGGAATCCATTGCTTTTAGTTACTACAGTTGTACCTTGGTTCTCAAACTTAATCCGTTCCGGAAGTCCGTTCCAAAACCAAAGCGTTCCAAAACCAAGGCATGCTTTCCCATAGAAAGTAATGCAAAATAGATTAATCCATTCCAAACTTTTAAAAACAACCCCTAAAGCAGGTTTTCACATGAATTTTACTATCTAACGAGACCAGTGATCCATAAAATGAATGCAATAAACAATGTAGTGCAGTCACACAGTCTATGAATCAGTAGTTGAACTGGGTTCCACACAGTCACAAAAACAAAAAACAAAAAAGCTGCAAAAACAAAAATGCAAAATAAAGAGCAAAAACAGACAGACCTCAGTGCAACACTCAAATTGGAAGCGTAACACTCAAAACGGAGCATGTTCAGCTTCTGAAAAAAGTTCGCAAACCAGAACACTTACTTCCGGGTTTGCAGTGTTTGAGTTCCAAGCTGTTTGAGAACCAAGGAGTTTGAGAACCAAGGTACCACTGTACTGCCTTTTCAATGTCTCCCCTTCATAGCTTTCAGTCCCAAAGTGGGTTAGGACTACAGTGGCACCTCGGGTTAAGAACTTAATTTGTTCTGGAGGTCCGTTCTTTACCTGAAACTGTTCTTAACCTGAAGCACCACTTTAGCTAATGGGGCCTCCCACTGCCACTGTGCCGCTGCTGCACAATTTCTGTTCTCATCCTGAAGCAAAGTTCTTAACCCGAGGTACTATTTCTGGGTTAGTGGAGTCTGTAACCTGAAGCGCCTGTAACCTGAGGTACCACTGTATGTCCAAATAGAAACCGTGTTAAATACACATAACTATCCCTGTAGTCATCTGTGGCCATGATATGGTTATGCAAATTTTAAAAAAGGGCATTTTTGTATCCAGGGTGGACTTAAAATTCATGAACTCCCTCCCTTGCCCCTGCTCAGCCAAGACACCCCAGAAATTCAGTAAGGAGCACCCAATCTCTTTGAAAACTGCATATGCAACAGGCAAAGTAGCTAAACGTATAACACAGGATTTACTCCTGGATCAAACTGCCCTTTACATAGAAAAACATTCTTGATCTCCCAACTTAAAAAAGAAAGAAAGAAAGAAGGAAAGAGGGAAGGAAGGAATGCAGACATCTCTGGTGGTGGCAGACAGTTTCCCTGGACCACTAGCAGAGGGGGAAATGGATGTTTAACCATCTCCCAGTAAAAACCGCTGCCATTGTCTTTCCCCCCAGTTTGGGGGGAGGGAGATTATCCTCCCCTTTCCCCACTGTCCCTGCTGCAATTGCAAATAAACTCCCTGCCATCTTGCTCCAGCAAACTGCCTTTTGGTTAAACAAAAGATGAAAAAACACCAGCATCCTCAGGGAGATTCAATAGCCAGTTTTCTGCATGAAGCGCAGTTTGGCCACAAGCATTCTGTTATGAGAAAAACTGTTCCCTTTCCCTTATGGGGTATTCCGGAGCCCGTATAGAGTCCTTAAGTAGGTTCCCTATCGGTAGGAGAAAACAACAGAGGCCAACCAGAGAATATTGAGAAGCAAAGCGGCTAGTAAGCCTGATTTTTATTAAATGAACTGTTGCAACAGGGTCCCCACTCCCCACATGCAGGGGGAGGAGGGACCCCGAACAATGGTGCGCAAGCCCTTATATAGACTTTTGAAATTGCCCACCCTGTAGCCCAAGACCAACCCCCAAAACATCATACATGCAACACAGAAGGAGGCGGTCTACAGCAGAAATCCTGTCTGCCAGGATACCTGATAATGGTCACTGATGGCATTACCTGGGCAGCCGGACCATTCTTTTGTGTTAATACTTTAGATCCTGAGTCCAGGTCACAGGCTCACCCTATTCATACACAAATATGCCCTTTAAGGTAGGATTTGCAAGCAAAAAGACAATGGGAAGACTTTCCCCATTTGCCTCCCTTACTGCAGAAGAATATCTGAGGTCATTGGGAGAGTCAAAACGGCTTCAGGATTGCTCTTCCATTCTATTTCAGACACGTGGTTCATGTATTTAGATATGTGTGCATTTATGAATATTTATTCTATATTTGAGACTTGAAAATTCTTATAACATTATTATTACATTTGTATATCACCCTTCATCTGTTGCAGTTATCTAACTGAGACATTACCAGAGCATAGACCATGGGTAGGCAAACTAAGGCCTGGGGGCCGGATCCAGCCCAATCGCCTTCTAAATCTGGCCCACAGATGGTCCAGGAATCAGAGTATTTTTACATGAGTAGAATGTGTCTTTTTATTGAAAATGCATCTCTGGGTTATTTGTGGGGCATAGGAATATGTTCATTATTATTTTTTCCAAAATATAGTCCAGCCCTGAAATATACTCAGAGTCGAGAGTGGATTTCATGTTCTTTATTCAGCTCATAGTGGTGAGGAGGAATGGAAGTTCCCCCAAAGTATCTGCTTTATATACATTATTTACAGAATGGGCTGCACGTGATTGGCTAATTCTGGAATTCTCCTGTAAGCCAATCAGGTTGTGGATTCACTTCTATCTGGAGCTGGATTGGGTGGCTCCTGCAGACCAATCATACTGCTGCATTGTTCTAGGACCAATCAGACTGCTGCATTCTGAATCCTATTGTTCTAGGACCAATCAGACTGCTGCAGTTTGGATCCTATTCAACTCAGTACATAACAGGCTCCCCCACAAGGTCTGAGGGACCGTGGACCGGCCCCCTGCTGAAAAGGTTTGCTGACCCCTGGCATAGACAATAGATAGGGCAGAGCTTCCCAAACTTTTCATGTCGGCGACACACTTTTTAGACATTAGGTATGTGTGCATTTATGAATAGTCTATATTTGAGACCTTGAAATTCTTGTAACAGTCCCAAAGGGAGAATCCTGCAACCAAATCGGTAGCAGCCAGTGCACATTCAGACAGTTAGGCAGGAAGACCAACAGTAGGAGGAGCCAGAACCAACGGCGGCTAGAGCACCGGTGGGCCAGCCCATTGCTTGAGAAACACTGTGCTAGTGCAAATGTAAGAATTATAGACATGCCGACTTGACTGCTCTGATTTGCAGAGCCAGCACTGTTACTGGTGAAGTATGGCACCCATGTTACAGCTACAGGAAACCAGTCTTTCAGCATGATGGCACCCACACTTGGGAGCCCTGCCTATTGACATCAGGTAGGAAATCAATCTTCGGAACTCCCTGCCTATTGACACCAGGAAGACACTGTCACTCGGTTCTTTTTTGGTGCCTGCTCAAAACATTTTTGTTTTTCAAGCAGAATTTGACAGAAGCAACCCTCGAGTACCGCGTTTGGCAGCAAACATGACTATTCATTTATTTTTTAGCTGGGGCAATTAGAATTAGATCTACCATCTGACTAACCTGTTTGATGCCTAGTAAAGAAAGCCCAGGGATGAGGGTGGCACTGTGGGTTAAACCACAGAGCCTAGGACTTGCTGATCAGAAGGTTGGCAGTTCGAATCCCCGCAATGGGGCAAGCTCCCATTGCTCTGTCCCTGCTGCTGCCAAGATAGCAGTTCGAAAGCATGTCAAAGTGCAAGATAAATAGGTACTGCTCCGGTGGGAAGGTAGACGGTGCTTCCATGCACTGCTCTGGTTCGCCAGAAGCGGCTTAGTCTTGCTGGCGACATGACCCGGAAGCTGCACGCCAGCTCCCTCGGCCATTAAAGCGAGATGAGCGCCACAACCCCAGAGTCGGCCACGACTGGACCTAATGGTCAGGGGTCCCTTTACCTTTACCTTTAAAGAAAGCACACTCGTCCATATGTTGTTGTTTTTTTGTGGTCAAGGACAGTTATTCACTCTTTTATTTGTATCGTTGTGAACTTTCAGAACGCATTTTGTCTAGCCAACCCTCTAGCTATATCTGTATTTTATTGTATCTGATTCCTTTGCTACAGTGTGCGGCAGATGCAAATAAAGATTTTATCTCTCTCAAACATTTTTGTTTAGGCAAGTCTATCCAGCCACATCAATGCCAAGGAGCTTTAATCTTTTTTATTGTTAATTTTAATGACCTTTAAATGTTTTAAATCGGTTTTTAAACTGTTGTTATTGATGATTTTAATATTTCTTGTAAACCACTTGGAGGTTTTACAACAATCAAGTGGCATATACATTTTGTGAAATAAAATGAAAGTTTCCCCTCTCATTTTTTCCATAGAGAAGTGCGGTATCTGTCCTAGATTAGAAAACCATTTACTGAGAGCACAAAGCAGTCTCTTGATGAAATTGCTTTCTTTATCCTTCTTCTTTATCCTTTCCTGTGTGTGGATGGGAGAATCAAGATAATTATTCCACGCTATCTAGGATGCTGTAAATCATCTCTATGCTCACAAAGCAATCCAATTATTGTTAGAAATAATAGGACATCAGCTTTGGCCGCTGCCGCTGCTGGTGCCGCCCCACCCCCAGCCCCCGTCATGTTAACCCAAGCTGATGTCCTCGATGGGTTAACGGGAGGAGGCAATTTTCTTACTGCTGCCCAACAGCTAACTCTCCAACCTCAGTATTGGGAGGCCACTACAACTGCTGCCCAAGAGACTTTGGCCTCTGTCCCTGATGACAAGAATGAGCGCGATGGCCTATTGGGAAGCATCAGACAGGGCCCTGCAAAGCCCTATGGACAATTTGTTGATCGCTTGTATAATACCTTCAAGCGGCAAGTTCAGGACCTGGCAGCACAAGACCTGACTGTACACCAGCTTGCGTTCACTAATGTAAATGAGAACCATAAGCAAGTGCTGCGTCTTCTAATGGCAACATCAAATATAGCCATTGCTGATATCCTTACAGCCTGCAAGTCAGTGGGCACTGCTAGCCACGGCCTGCTAGCCACGGCCTTGTCCTCCGCCGTGTCCAAAAATCCTGCAAAGGCTACAACCTGTTGGATTGACAGTGGCTAAAGAAAAAATCCAGCGGACCTTACCCATTACGTACCCGGGACACAAGCTGACAGCATCTGCAGCCATTCCAGTTACGCCTCAACTACAGTTTCCTGGTCATCTTAAACTGGTGGATTTACAACAAATTCTTGGACAGCTGAATTGGATAAAGAGTTATTTGGACCTGCCCACCTCCACTTTGTCTCCACTATTTTCTGCCCTTAAAGGACATAAGGATCCAGCAGACAAGATCACAGTCACCTCTGCAATGGATAAAGTCACCTTCCACAGCTGTTCCAGTGTTTCCTGGCACGTTGAAAGGCCATCTTCAACCCTATCGCGTTGGCCCCCCTTCCCCCTGGGAAGCCACCGTTTCTACCACTTATCGTTACAGTTTTGCCGCCTCTTGTTTGGGAAATGAACCTGGCTTTGAAGGATGCCCTCGCCAGACCAGCATCACTTGGATTTTACCCCCCATATTTTTTTTTTCTTTCTCCTCCCTCAGGAGTCCTGCCTTATGATGTGTTCCCCTGAGCATGTACAGAGGGCTGTCTTGGAACTATTGTGGACTTTTGGCAAGGGAGGGGGTGAGGGAATTTTAGTGTGTTCCAGTTGTTTCATTTTTGTGCTTTGGCATGGTTCCCGGACAGAGAGCGGGTTGCAATGTGGTTCTTTAACAGGGCCTGGGAAGACAATGGGCTCTGTTCTCGACCTTGTTGCAATCTTTTTAGTTACAGCAAGTGGAATATGCTTGAAGCGAAAAAAATATGCTTGGCTCCTGCCTTTTTGCTGCTGAGAAAAATGATTTTAAAAAGCTTCTCAAAGCTTTGAGTTTTTTTTTGGTGATGCTATTCTAGCATTCCAGTAAACGCTTCATATAAGATTAGCAATAATATGAAGGACAATCGTATAAGTTTATCACCTGTGTTTTGTTGCTTGCAGAAATAGTGTCTTATTGTTTTCGTTTTAATCATAATAGCAAAAAAATTTAGGTCATTATCCATATTGTAATTGGACCTATGAGTATGTTAATGGATCTTCTTATTTTTTTTAATATTACCACTGTGAGTGATAAGCCTACAAAGAAATAACCTTTGCCTTTTCTGGAACCTACACTCTAGGAATACTGATACCCCTGATGGATAAAATAGATAAGCTCCCAGAGGTTTGTTTGCGTAACAGAAGGGAAGTATAATCACCTATTTCTCATTATACAGGAACAGCCATTTTTAGATCCTTTTTCCCTCTTTAGATGTAGGGATGAATTACCGTGATTTGCATAGATTGGCAAATTGCACTGAAGCCTTGTTTAATTCTACTATCTTGGCTTTAAAAATGATTAACACAGAAATGTTAGAAATAAGAGAAGTTGTCTTATAAACTTTTTATGCTTTAAATGTAATCTTTGCCTTTAAAGGTGGAATTTATGTCTTAATTCATTCTCATTGCTGTATGTATATAACCGATCAATCGACCAATATCTCTGCTACTATTGATTATATGGAACAAATGATAGCCCATAATCCTTTGAATCCACCTGAAGGTTTTGATCCATGGGAGTGGTTGTCTTCTTGGTTACCCAATGGAGTATGGTTAAGAAAAATATTATTGATTGTAATTGCATGTGTTGCTGGATTCGTCGTGGTGTGTTGTTGCATTCAATGCATACCCTCTTTGATTTCCCAATGCACTGCATGGTGGTACCGACCACGGCCCACCACAGGGGTTACAAGAGGAATTTATGTTGCAAAGTGTAGACGCTTAGGCAATGAAGTGTACGATTTGGACTAATGGTCCCTCTTTTCCTCTAATAATATAAATAAGAAAAGGGGACATGTGGGAAAATGATTGCTTGTACATGAGAGCATGAGCAAAGTTCTTATTGTTACAGGGTGATCTCATAGCTAGAAGCATCCTTGGAGCATGAATAGCGCGTGAACAGCTCGTGCTGTCCCATATGATTGGCTAACGTAGCATGGCCTGATCGCTCGCATGGTCTAGTACCAAGGTCTTTATCTGCTGGCTAGAACAAATTGCTTGACTTGTATTTTTTGTATCCTTACTTGGCTTGTATCTTTCTGATTTTCACACAATAAAAGCTGTGCTGCATTAGCCCGAGGAGCTGCCATATTTGCCCTAGGAGCAGCCATATTTCGGAACCCCTCTTGGTGTGAGACTGATTTTTCCCTGGATGCCGAGCTGCAACTCGACAAATTATTATCTAACATTTTCTCTTAATTTTCTCAAGTATCTTCAGTGGCACAAATGCACAAAGCCTCTGACTGTTCTACAGGCAAATTAGTAAATTGCCGTTATAAAATTTGTGCAAATTTAATCAGCTCTGGGGAGAGAAAAGCTGTTTTATACCAGGCGGCATATGGAGGCAGTGTGGTGTAGTGGTTCGGGTGTCGGACTAGCACCTGTGGAAACTACACACATATTTTAAAAATGCTGTGAAAATGCTTTTTAAAAAAAGTTTTGAAAAATACATTGAGTTTTGTGTAGCTCACAGTCGCCATCTAGTGTCATGTTTGTACATTGCACGTTGTTGTTGTTTAGTCATTTAGTCGTGTCCGACTCTTCATGACCCCATGGACCAGAGCACCCCTGGCACCCCTGTCTTCCACTGCCTCCCACAGCTTGGTCAAACTCATGTTGGTAGCTTTGAGAACGCTGTCCAACCATCTCGTCCTCTGTCGTCCCCTTCTCCTCCCAACATCAGGTTCTTTTCCAGGGAGTCTTCTCTTCTGATGAGGTGGCCAAAGTATTGGAGCCTCAGCTTCAGGATCTGTCCTTCCAGTGAGCACTCAGGGCTGATTTCCTTCAGAATGGAGAGGTTTGCTCTTCTTGCAGTCCATGGGACTCTCAAGAGTCTCCTCCAGCACCATAAATCAAAAGCATCAATTCTTCGGCGATCAGCCTTCTTTATGGTCCAGCTCTCACTTCCATACATCACTACTGGGAAAACCATAGCTTTTATTATATGGACCTTTGTTGGGAAGGTGATGTCTCTGCTTTTTAAGATGCTGTCTAGGTTTGTCATCGCTTTTCTCCCAAGAAGCAGGCATCTTTTAATTTCGTGACTGCTGTCACCATCTGCAGTGATCATGGAACCCAAGAAAGTAAAATCTCTCACTGCCTCCATTTCTTCCCCTTCTTTTTGGCAGGAGGTGATGGGCCCAGTGGCCATGATCTTCGTTTTGTTGATGTTGAGCTTCAGACCAAATTTTGCGTTCTCCTCTTTCACCCTCAATAAAAGGTTATTTGCACCTTAGAGCACATTTAAAACGTTTTATTTGCAGCTGTGTAGCTGAGGACCAGGGTTTGAATCCCCACTCAGCCATGAAGTTCACTGGGTGGCTTTTTTGAACTGCTGACCCAGAGGAGGACTTGCGGGAGTAGTTTGGCGCAGGGATACTGAAGAAGAGCGATCGGCTCTGATGCTTTATTAAAGAAAGGTGTAGACTTACAGCCTGCCAGGTCTCCTAGGCTTTGCAGATGCAAGACAGGCACCGCAGCAAGGAGAAGGCTTGTCTGCACTCAAGCAAACATGTGCACATTCTTTGTACACAAAGCAGCATACGTTACTTTGCCCAGGACTTCCTTTCACTCCACCTGCCAAGATGAGGGCATAGGATTTACATATAAGCTAAAAGGCCACTCTCTTGGGGGCCCCCAAAAAATGTAAAGGAAAAAAACACCTGGATGAACATTTCCAAAATATAAGATAAAAAACAAATAAAATAAAGCCTACATACAGCA
The DNA here is from genome assembly GCF_964188305.1 of Podarcis bocagei. Taxonomy (NCBI): domain Eukaryota; kingdom Metazoa; phylum Chordata; class Lepidosauria; order Squamata; family Lacertidae; genus Podarcis; species Podarcis bocagei. The sequence goes on from NC_138138.1 coordinate 20,265,655, forward strand.
ACAGTGTTTTGTGTTGTGTAGTGGTGTAGGATGCGGGTGGCGCTGTGGGTTAAACCACAGAGCCTAGGACTTGCCGATCAGAAGGTCGGCGGTTCGAATCCCCGCGACGGTGTGAGCTCCCGTTGCTCAGTCCCAGCTCCTGCCAACCTAGCAGTTCGAAAGTACGTCAAAGTGCAAATAGATAAATAGGTACCGCTCCAGCGGGAAGGTAAACGGTGTTTCCGTGCGCTGCTCTGGTTCGCCAGAAGCGGCTTGGTCATGCTGGCCACATGACCCGGAAGCTGTACGCCGGCTCCCTCGGCCAGTAAAGCGAGATGAGCGCCACAACCCCAGAGTTGGCCACGACTGGACCTAATGGTCAGGGGTCCCTTTACCTTTACCTTTAGTGGTACCTTGGTTCTCAAACTTAATCTATTCTGGAAGTCTGTTTGTTGTTGACAAAGGACAGCTGGACATATAAAGGGCCCCATTACCTTCAGTAGCTTAGGGCCTTATCAAACTGAAATCCAGCCCTGGTGGCAATGCCCAAATCTTACAGTTTCCCCTTTCAGGGCTCAGAGCACGTTTCTCCCTTGTGTCCTGAGGAAAGCATACACACACAAAAATGTGCACATTAGTGCAAAATCAACTTGGCAAAATGAGAAAAGCTAGGAAGTGGAAGGGGGCAAGCAGAATATAAAATGGAAGAATGGTATAAAGTGTTGTGGGAAATAGCTATTCACGATAAATTAACATGTGCCATTAAGGTAAGACGGGGAATATGCAGGAGAAATGATTTTGAGGAGATATGGAAGGCTTTTGTAGGATTTGCACTGTTAAAACGGAAAGGGCCAAACCATCGCAATAGGTGTTGAAATTCTGGGAGGTTGGATAGTTACAATGGAATGGTCTTAGGGGTGGGGTGCACATTTTTATTCCTTCTTATTTATGATTATTACTTTGCCAAAATAAAATAATAAAATAAAACATGGAAAAGGGAAAAAAATGAGAAAGTGAGAGAGACCAACATTGACAGGTCCTTCTATCCCTGTGTCTGTGTAAAATGCAGAAGATTGCTCTGTAAGCCTGCACTTCCAAAACCCAATTGCTTTTAAAATCCTTTTCCCAAGCAAAGCCTCGCTCGTTAGATTTCCTAACACCCCCCTTGACATTCCTTGGATGTCCTGCCCGGGCTGGAACACCCAGGTTTTCCTCAAGTTTCATTGTAGGCGAAGCTCGCTGGCAACTCTAGATCTCTCCCAGCCCACGGCCTGAGATCCTTTAACGGGAGGCAGTGCCAGAACTCCCAGTCTGGGACTTGGAATTGCAGAGCCAAGCCACAGAACGTTTGCTCTGCTGCTGATCCATAGGGACCCACCTCCAGGCCCTTTAAAGTCTCCCATCACTTCACCCATAAGCAGATAGCAGTCGAGCATGAGACTATTAATCTCAGGGTCGTGGGTTCAAGCCCTATGTTGAACAAAAGATTCCTGCAGCGGGTTGGGCTAGATAACCCTAAGAATCAGGAAAGCAGGCTAGACTTTTAAAAAGTCACATTCATCTCTTCTGGGTTTCGCCACTCACGCATGCGCAGACACTCAAAATGACATCACACGCATGCGTGGAAGCGGCGCGACCCGTGCACGCACAGAAGCGTGTTACGTTCGCTTCAGGATGCGAATGGGGCTCCGGAACGGATCCCATTCGCATCCAGAGGTACCACTGTACATCATTTTAAAAAATAAAAGAGAATTCTCAAACAGGCCAAAGCATTCTAAAAGCAGTCACAACCGTTCTTGGTCTCTCTCTCTCTCTCTCTCTCTCTCTCTCTCTCTCTCTCTTTCTGAGAGACAATGGAGTGCGCCCTCTGGGAGCCAAGTCAAACCCACTGCATTAGCAGCACCGAAAGGACCTCTCCAAGGCACAAGCCTAGGCAGGGTGTGTGGACAACAACAAGACCTTCCTCTCGGCCTCGCTGACATGGTCCAAAGGAAAACAGAGCAATACGTTTGGCACCAGGTTGGCTGCAGGAGTTGCCGGAAGGAGGCGTACAAGGCGCCATCCAACCATCTTAGGGACTCCACTCTGGATCTGAGTAGAGTTAACTCCTTAGCCTTTTCTTCTCATGAAGACATCCCACAAGGCAGCAGAGGTTTAGGATCAGAGTTTCACTTCAGATAAGTGCTGGAGATGCAATGAGGTTGAGGGAACGTTCTTTCATATGAAGTGGACCTGCAAAAGGGTAAAAGAGTATTGGGAAATGATCCATAATGAATTGAAAAAAAATGTTTAAAAGTACTTTTCCAAAAAAACCAAAACAAAACAGAGGCCATTTTGTTGGGGATAATTCAGACTGAAATTTACAAGTATCAAAAAAGGTTCTTTATGTATGCCACTACTGCAGCCTGTGTTGTGTTAGCCCCCAAATGGAAAAGGAGTGAGGTCCCAACCAAAGGAGAATGGCAACTTAAACTGATTGAATATGAGCAGCTTGTGGACCTAACGTATAGAATAAGAGAACAAGAAGAACATACATTTGAAGAAGATTGGAAAATGTTTTTTGACTGTATGGGGGGTGGGAATTGTGTACACTTGAAAACGTTGGCAGCATTAAGATAAATTCAACAGTGTAAACAAGTTTTGATGGATGTAATAATGGAATACTGAATGGTATAGTTTATGTAAAATATGCAGGGATTTATGATATGCAAAATGAACCATGGGAAGAGAAGAAGGGAAGTCATTGATATTTCAAGGTTGCTTAAATGAATATTCTAAATTGTAAAACAGAACATTTAATAAAAATTACACACACACACACACACAATTTTATTTATACCCCGCCCTTCCCAGTTTAAAAACCAGGCTCAGGGTGGCGAACAGCAAATATAAAACATTGATTAAAATGCAACTTAAAAAGAGCATAAAACAGCATAGAATACAACATAAGATGCAGCATCAATATCAATAAAATTCAAAAATTCAGGGGTCATTATTTTTTTTTGAGGGGGGAACCCCAGTCAGTCAAATTGAGCCCCCCTGACGATCATTAGCGTTTTCTATGGGGAGGAGGTTTGGAGGCCAAAGCGATTGGGGTTTATGCGCAAGGCAGTCACATCCATTATCTTCATATCTCCACATTAGACATTTCATTATGTCTGTCCTTTTACTCTCTCTCTCGCTCTCCCCTCTCTGCTCAGAAACACGGGGATAATGATTTTTCTGAAGTGATGGCTTTAATGGAAGTGACCCATATGTCTCATTAATCAAGTTAACATCATTCTGTAAAAAAAATATAAAAATCTGGGTTCGGTTTGCCAATGTTATGATCTTCTTTTCAGATGTATTTTTAGCAAATGTTCCAACCATTACAAAAAAAAAAAAGAAAGAAAGGGGGGAGGGAGAGGAAACATCCACCACATTTTTATTTTCCATCTCCCTTGCTTGAGTCTCTTTGATACAAATAGTTCAGTTTTTCCTGCCCTCTACAGCTCTGTGACAAGAGAATTGTGGGCGCAGGAACCTGTTTGACCTCTTGTAAAAGGTCAAGGTCAAGGACCCCTGGACGGTTGCGTCCAGTCAAAGGCAACTATAGGGTTGCGGCGCTCATTTCGCATTTAGGTCGAGGGAGCCGGCATTTGTCCACAGACAGCTTTTCGAGTCATGCAGCCAGCTTCTGGCACAACAAGACACCGTGACGGAAACCAGAGTGCACGGAAACATCGTTTACCTTCCCGCCACAGTGGTTACCTATTTATCTACTTGCACTGGTGTGCTTTCGAACTGCTAGGTTGGCAGGAGCAGGGACCGAGCAACGGGAGCTCACCCCGTTGTGGGGATTTGAATTGCTGACCTTCCGATCGGCAAGCCCTAGGCTCAGTGGTTTAGACCACAGTGCCACCCGCGTCCCTTGGCCTCTTGTACGCACCAAGGAACCCCCCGTGGTGAGGGGGAAGGGAAGGTGCTCTTCTGCACAGCCTGGATAGCTCAGTTGGTTAGAGTATGGGGCTGGCAATGCGAATGTTGCAAGTTCGATCCTCGCACGGGATGGCTGCATTGCAAGGGAATTGGATTAGACAATTCTCTTCCAACTCTACAGTTCTATGATTCCAAGAGCTGCCACACGGCAAAATCATTGAGTGGGGTTCATCTGCATAGCGGTACCAGGTTACAGGATGCTGCCCACGTGACAGGGTTCGGATAGCCAGAGAGAGAGAGGCAACTCCGTGTGCAGAAATCCGGCTTGTATTTCCTGGCTTAGGGCAAATGGAGTAAGAGGAGACAAAGAAGGAGGGCATGTTGCAGGCAGGTGTGGCATGAGTGCATGGAATCCTTTTTTAAAATAATAATAATATTTTTTGTTTTTTTTTGTTTTACAAGTTTATAATTATAATCATACCACATCAAATCCATGATTAAGATATTCCTCCAAATCTCTGGACTTCCCTGCTTCCCCTCCGTAGGTTCTGTTATCTCCCCTTTTCTGCTGCATCTTTTCCCAATAACCCAAATATTTTTTTCTTTGTAATCCCATTACAGTGGTACCTCAGGCTAAGAACTTAATTCGTTCCGGAGGTCTGTTCTTAACCTGAAACTGTTCTTAACCTGAAGCACCACTTTAGCTAATGGGGCCTCCTGCTGCTGCTGTGCCGCCGCTGCGCGATTTCTGTTCTCATCCTGAAGCTAAGTTCTTAACCTGAGGTACTATTTCTGGGTTAGCGGAGTCTGTAACCTGAAGCGTATGTAACCTGAGGTACCACTGTATGTCCATAGTTCTCGTAACATTACAAGTGTTATTGCAGTCCTGCTAATGTTTTCGACTGCTTGCAGTGGTCTTCTAGGTAAGTTACAATTTTTTCCCCATTCTGTATTAAAGTTTTGGTTTTCCTGGTTTCTGAGCTTTCCGGTCCGTTTTGCCATTTTGAGAGCATGGACCACATCAGTGAGTCCGAGAGGGGTGTCTTGTCGTCTGGGCAGCCCAGGACCTCCAGACACATTGCCCAGACTTGCGCCCTGGGGAGGTCACTATTAACATAGCAAGAGCAATGCAGGAGGCAGCAGTTATGAGTTACTGGTTTCTGCAGCTGTGGCAGACGCCGTGATTCTCCAGCCATTTGATTTCACCTCCAGAAGTGCACTCCATTGTTTCTCGAGACTGGCAGATGCCAACTGGGCCGGATTTAGGTTTGGTGAGGCCCTAAACTACTGAAGGTAATATGGCCTTTTATATGTCCAGCTGTGCTTTGTCAACAACAAATTGTCGTTGTTTTTTTGTGTTGAATATACAGTGGTACCTCGGGTTAAGTACTTAATTCGTTCCGGAGGTTCGTTCTTAACCTGAAACTGTTCTTAACCTGAAGCACCACTTTAGCTAATGGGGCCTCCTGCTGCCGCCCTGCTGCCGGAGCCCGATTTCTGTTCTCATCCTGAAGCAAAGTTCTTAACCTGAAGCACTATTTCTGGGTTAGCGGAGTGTGTAACCTGAAGCGTATGTAACCTGAAGCATATGTAACCCGAGGTACCACTGTATGATGTATTGTAATTTATGGACCTAGTAGGTATCTAAAGCCATTTGCACATAACAAAATATGTATTTTATCAAAGTAATTGTTGAACTGAAATACAATTAAGAAGAAGTATTTTAATAGTGAAATAATTATTAAGTTCTAACTTAAAACAATTGGGGGCCCATTACTTACATCATAGGAGCCTACACAACACAAAACAGAAACTGGGACGGCTACTGTAAATCTGGGACTGTCCCAGGAAAATTGGGACACGTGGACAATCTGGAGTTGACGAAGGATGAATCCAACCTGTAGGTCAAAAAATGTCACCTACAAACACACCTTAGAAGACTGAATCTGAACGCTTCGCTGCAAAATGATTTCGGGAGAAAATGATGGTTTCCCATCCCACTCTGTCTCACACTGACTGAACTAAATTGAAACCCCCCTCACTCCCCCCCCCCCAGTCCACCAGACATCGCCTCCCTGCCTAGACGGTCAGATGCACAAAGGAGCTCAGCTGTTTTGTCTTGAGTCACCAAAGTCTGGAAATCTTCCCCCCATGCAGAAAAAGAAATACAATAATAATCTCAGCCCCTCCTCCCACAATTACAGAATAGGACAGAGTCACTCAGTATTAAGAGTGCATTTTGAAATCTGATAGTGGTTGACTAAGCCAGGGGAGAACAGGAGGCCTTTTGGGCTGCAAGACAAAAACCATTATAAAATCCAACAGCTGGGAGGTGAAGTCAGACGAAAATGAGCCCTGAAATAAACCCCACTTCCTGGTGGAGGAGAATACATACGCTCTGGAGCGTCTTACTTAAGGAAAGAGCGAGGGGGCGGGGGGAATATGCACGCCACCGGCCAATTTTTACATGACTCGCACCTGAAAGACTGCAAATGGAAGCTTAAGAAGTCCACACTCCATCCTGTGTCCTGTTCGGCTTAATACCTTCGTTTCTGCACTTCCTAGGCCTCCCTCCCTATACTGGTTTTTGTGTGTGTATGTGGGTGTATTGTGCAATATGCCATTGGCTGTGTACACCCCAAAGTTTTAAGCACAAATGCTTTCAGTTGCCCCATCCCGGTGTTTTCCATCCAAACCATAGCTGTCAACCTTCCCTTTTTTTGTAGGAAATTCCCTTATTCCAACGCCATTTCCCGCTGCTTCCTGCTGCTATTCTGGATTGTTAGATATCCCGTAGACTGTCCCCGGAACAGGTGAGGCTGCTGATCCCTTAATTTCGAGGCTACTGATCCCTTATTTTCAAATCTGATGGTTGACAGCTATGATCCAAACCTGTGGGTAGTGCTTAAATGGGAAGTATTCACACTGCACGCTGTTACACCCAATCAGTTAGTACTCCCTGAGTTTTGAAGCCTAAGGTGAATTGTGGGCATGCACACAAATATTTGTTTACCTGTGTGCATGGCAATTATTTTTTTTTTAAACTGTGATACCAAGCTTTCCACTATACCTGGGATGCGAGTGGTGCTGTGGTCTAAACCACTGAGCCTCTTGGGCTTGCTGATCAGAAGGTCAGTGGTTTGAAACCCCGTGACTGGGCGAGCTCCTGTTGCTCTGTCCCAGCTCCTGCCAACCTAGCAGTTCGAAAGCATGCCAGTGCAAGTAGATAAATAGGTACCACTGTGGCGGGAAGGTAAACGGTGTTTCCGTGCGCTCTGGTTTCTGTCACGGTGTCCTGTTGCACCAGAAGCGGTTTAGTCCTGCTGGCCCCATGACCCAGAATGCTGTCTAGTGTACTTTCGAACTGCTAGGTTGGCAGGAGCTGGGACAGAGCAACGGAAGCTCATCCAATTGCGGGGGTTCAAACTGCCGACCTTCTGATCAGCAAAGTCTAAGAGGCTCAGTGGTTTAGACCACAGTGCCACCTGCATCCCTTTTTATTGTGCTATAGCACAACACAAGCAGGGCAAAACAAGCAAGCAACCAGAGGATTTGTGGTATGAAAAGTTTCATGATTTCACCAGGAAGCTGATTTCAGCGATTGAAAATGAAGCAGTACATCTGCCCCAGAGCTTTTGCAGGAGAAAAACTTCTTAGAAGCTGGACTGCGCATGACTGCACCAATACCATCATAGCCACAGATTATCATGGATGTGCAAGGAAAAAGAAATTTGGAAGTGCCCTTGGTATGTATCATCAGTGGCGTAGCGTGGGGGTGCAGGGGGGGCCGGCCGCACCGGGCGCAACATCTGGGGGGGGGGCGCGCTCGTACTCGCAGCTCTCTGCCCCTACCTGGCTCACTCACTCTCTCTCACTACAGTGCTGGCTGTGCGAATCTGATCCGAGCCGCTGGGTCGCCGCCCACTGTGGAGGGGGTGGGTGCCAGGCGTGCGGTGCGGAGAGAGAGCGAGGGACTATCTGGGGGAGGGACAGTGCAGCGGTCGCCCAGCGCAGCGCTGAGCGCGGGAGAGAACCACACCAGCCCAGCCCAGGCAGCAGCAAGAAGAAGCTGGCAGCGGCGGCAGGTTAGGGGTTAGGGGGCGCAAATTACTTGCCTTGCCCCGGGTGCTGACAACCCACGCTACGCCGCTGTGTATCATGACCAGGAGTGGCAAACCAGGCAACTGTTTAGGGTACCAAAATCCTAGGGATGCCTAACTTGGCTGCATCATATGAAAGTTGGATTGATTGTATCTGCATTTTACTTTTTAAACTTTGCACGCAAGCCACCTTGCATAATCATCATGAAAAGAGGATAGTGATTTGTATGTATATGTATAGACACACACTTCATGCCCTCCAACATTTCTGTGATAAAATAGGGGTGCCCTATTTAATAATAATAATAATAATAATAATAATAATAATAATAATAATAATACCTTGTCCATCTGACTGGGTTGCCCCAGCCACTCTGCGCAGCTTCCAACATATATAAAAACAGAATAAAACACTAAACATTAAAAAGCTTCCCTATACAGGGCTGCCTTCAGATGTCTTCTAAAGGTTGTATAGTTACTTATCTCCTTGACTCCATACCTTCCAACATTTCTCCAATGAAAATAGGGATATCCTAAGGAAAAGTGGGACGTTCAGAAACTGGGATGGCTTCTGTAAATCCAGGACTATCCCAGGAAAATAGGGACATTTGGAGGGTCTGCACACTTGTAAATATCACCATTATTTAAACAGAAATATAATGCATTCCATAATAGTGGGGAAGACGCCAGGGGACTTGAATGCTCAGCTTGCAGACCTGGTGCTTCAAACTGCTGGTGGGCAACTTCTGAGCACCTGCTCTCTCCATTGTAGTTCCTTATACAGTGGTGCCTCGCAAGACGAAATTAATTCGTTCCGTGAGTTTTTTCGTCTAGCGAATTTTTCATCTTGCGAAGCACGGTGTCGGAAAAGTTTTGGAAAAGCTTCAAAAATCACCAAAAACCTCAAAAAAGGCTACCACACCGCGTTCTATGAGTTGCTCCTCAAAGTCAAGTCGCAACTGTATTAACGGTGTTAAGAAAAAGGAAACAAACTTGCAAAAAACGTCTTGCGTTTTTGTCTTGCGAAGCAAGCCCATAGGGAAATTCGTCTTGCGAAGCAGCTCAAAAACCGCAAAACCCTTTCGTCTAGCGAGTTTTTCGTCTTGCGAGGCATTCGTCTTGCGGGGCACCACTGTACAGTGGTACCTTGGGTTAAGTACTTAATTCATTCTAGAGGTCCGTTCTTAACCTGAAACTGTTCTTAACCTGCAGCACCACTTTAGCTAATGGGGCCTCTTGCTGCCACCACTCCGCCACAGCACAATTTCTGTTCTCATCCTGAAGCAAAGTTCTTAACCTGAGGTACTATTTCTGGGTTAGCGGAGTCTGTAACCTGAAGCGTATGTAACCTGAAGCATCTGTAACCCGAGGTACCACTGTATTTAAACCAATTTGGGACTAGACAGCCCTTCAAACAGAAAAATAAGGAGTGTCCTCCTTTATAAAGGAGTGTCCTCTTGCAGGAATCTCAACTAAGGCATCCGTGACAGACAGCCATTTGATACCTTTAAAACAGAGGAAGCTAGGGGACAAGGGCAGATTGGAAATGAAGTAGAATGTCTACCCCAAAACCTTTTGCAGGTACAAACAGTATACCTGAAGGAGCGTCTCCACCCCATCGTTCAGCCTGGACACTGAAGTCGAGCTCCGAGGGCCTTCTGGCGGTTCCCTCCCTGCGAGAAGTGAGGTTGCAGGGAACCAGGCAGAGGGCCTTCTCAGTGGTGGCACCTGTCCTGTGGAATGCCCTCCTGCCAGATGTCAAGGAAATAAACAACTATCTCACATTTGGGAGACATCTGAAGGCTATATAGGGAAGTTTTTAATGTTTGATGTTTTATTATGTGTTTAATATTCTGTTGTGAGCCACCCATAGCGGCTGGGGAAACCCAGCCAGATGGGCGGGGTATAAATAATAATAAATTATTATTATTATTATTATTATTATTATTATTATTATTATTAGTAGTAGTAGTAGTAGTAGTAGTATGTGACCGCCCCAATAGCGTCCTGAGCACAAATCATCACAAATGCACAATAACAAAGGATGCCTGGAAATATCCTTGTTTCTTTGCTCTCTGTTCTCCAGCGAAGAAGACCCTCTCATGAACCTAAACTGTATTTCCATGTTTCCTGTGACTTTGGGGGTGTGGGAGGAGTGGAGAGAGAAAGGGAATTATAAACCCAAGCACATTTCATCAGCGTCGGAAGCAGTAATCCTGTGCGATAAGACGCACTGCCATAAAATTAGCAATATAGAAATATGATGTCAGAAAACTTAACAAGAGCCAAAGAGATCACCTTGGGGTTGGAAGGGAAAGCAGGCGAGGATCCGGTTGTGGATGGGCTTGGGAAACAGAGCGTTATTCTTTTCTAAGAAAATGTGGGATTCTGGAGTGCTGAACATGCTGGGGGGAAGAATGAAGATTCAGGATCTCCCAGAATCTGAAAAGCAGCCTTTTATAAACTCACTCAGTCGCCTTAAACAGGACATTCCCATTTTCAGTGCCACCCCATCTGTCAAATGTTGATGATGCTACTGACTTACCTTGCAGGGTTGCTATGAGGGTTGAAACAAGATACAGTTGTATCTCAGAAGTCGAATGGAATCTGTTCCGGAAGTCCGTTTGGTTTCCAAAACATTTGAAAACCAAAGTGCAGCTTCTGATTGGCCGCAGGAAACTCCTGCAGCCAGTCGGAAGCCCAGTCAGATGTTCAGCTTCCAAAAGAATGTTCGAAAACTGGAACAGTCACTTCCGGGTTTCGATCGTTTGGGAGCGGAAACGTTTGAGAACTATGCTGTTTGAAAACCAAGGTACGGCTGTAACGCCCAGGAACCACTTGGAAGATTTGAAAGCATTCTGTAAATGCTGAAGTATTGATACTGAGAAATGCTGCCTACAGTTGAAAACGCTGGCAGCATGATGATAAATTCGGCAGTGTAAATAAGTTCTGGTGGATGTAATAATGGAGTACTGAATGGTTTAGTTTACGTAAAATATGCAGGGATTTATGATACGTAAAATGAACCATGGAAAGAGAAGAAGGGAAGTCACTGATATCTTAAGGATGTAGAAATGAGTGCTTTAAATTGTAAAACAGAAATGTAATATATATATATATAGAGAGAGAGAGAGAGAGAGAGAGTACTTAATTAAGTAATTAAGTACTTAACCTGAGTGGTACCTCAGGTTAAGTACTTAATTCGTTCCGGAGGTCCGTTCTTAACCTGAAACTGTTCTTAACCTGAGGTACCACTTTAGCTAATGGGGCCTCCTGCTGCCGCCGCACGATTTCTGTTCTCATCCTGAAGCAAAGTTCTTAACCTGAAGCACTGTTTCTGGGTTAGCGGAGTCTGTAACCTGAAGCGTATGTAACCTGAAGTGTATGTAACCTGAGGTACCACTGTGTGTACATATATATATATATATATGAATGATACTGAGCAGCGGCGTAGCGTGAGTTGTCAGCACCCGGGGCAACGCAAGTAATTTGCGCCCCCTAACCCGGGGCAAGGCAAGTAATTTGCGCCCCCCCAACCCCTAACCTGCGAGTTGCCGCTGGCGCTGCCGCGCAAACAACGCTGCTTGCCCGGAGGAGGATGGAGGCAGAAGCAGCCGCCGCCTGTGGCTGGGCCGAGGGGATGGCGGCGGCGGCAGGGTGCAGAGGCTGCCCGTGCCCGGCCAGGCGTCGGTGGCGGCGTCGGCGCTGCTGCAGCGGCTGCTCCTCCTGCGAGCAGTGAGCGGAGCGCAGCCACAGCGACGGCGGGGGGCGCGCGCGCTAGGGCGCAAGGCTGGCGGTGGCGGCGGGGAGCCCGGCGGAGGAAGGAACTTGTCCCTTCCCTCTGGACTCGCGCCCCCCCAGATGTTGCGCCCGGTGCGGTCGGCACCCCTGGCACCCCCCACGCTACGCCACTGATACTGAGAAATGCTAACAAGTGGAGGGGACACAGGGAGCTGCGATATACTGAGTTAGCCAGGCGCCAGCAAACTTTTTCAGCAGGGGGCCGGTCCACTGTCCCTCAGACCTTGTGGGGGCCCAGACTATATTTTGAAGGGGGGGGGGAAACGAACGAATTCCTATGCCCCACAAATAACCCAGAGATGCATTTTAAATAAATGCACACATTCAACTCATGTAAAAGCACGCTGATTCCCGGACCGTCCGCAGGCTGGATTGAGAAGGCAATTGGGCCGAATTTGGCCCCCGGGCCTTAGTTTGCCCACCCGTGAGTTAGACAATTGGTCTATCAAGATCAGTACTGTCTACACTGATTGGCAGCATAACTCTGAGTTTTCATACAGGGGACCCTCCCAGCCCTGCCTGGGATGGAGCCAAGGGCCTTCGACACCCAAAGCAGGTGCTCTACTAACTGAGCCCTGGAAAGAAACCGCAAAGGGGCATTCCTCTTCCCTTTGCTGTGAGCTTTGCCTACTAACAGAAAAGCAAAACAAACCTTAAAGGGCAAGCTTTGTCACATACAAACACACAGGGAACGCACAGCTAGGATCTGGCGTTCACGCTTGACCAGAAGAACGACTTCCAGCTGTCCTGCCGTGAACGCGGGAGATGGTGACTTTTCGGAGGTTAAAGGTGTCTATCTCTTAATGACAAATTGCTTTGCGCGAGTAAGGAGGAGAGGGGGAGGCCGCTTCTCCCTCCTGCCCCCCAACCACCCCCCAGAGAAAAGCACTGCCCTCCTGCAGAGGAGATGCCTGACAACAGCAGCTGTGGAAGGGGTCATGGCCGGAAGGGGTCACGGGTTCCCATTACTGAAGAATGTGAACTGCCCTGTGTAGCCCTAAAGAGTAGCATAGGGCGGCAGAGGACATGTGTCTTTGTGTTTTCTGTGGAATGGTGTTTGCTCTGATTCAGGGGTAAACAGTGAGTTTTCCCAGGGAAAGAAGCAGGGAGAACACATACCCTCCAACATTTCTCTGATGAAAAACCTCTTGGACCAGAGGCGTCGTCTTCACAAGGTGATCGAGGGGCCCCAGTGTGATGTCCTGATGTTAAGCGATGTTCTGATGCTGTGTGTGCTGTGCCAGATTTACGTACAGTGGTACCTCAGGTTACATACGCTTCAGCTTACAGACTCTACTAACCCAGAAATAGTGCTTCAGGTTAAGAACTTTGCTTCAGGATAAGAACAGAAATTGTGTGGCGGTGGCGTGGCAGCAGCAGGAGGCCCCATTAGCTAAAGTGGTGCTTCAGGTTAAGAACAGTTTCAGCTTAAGAACGAACCTCCGGAACGAATTAAGTACTTAACCCGAGGTACCACTGTATAAGCTAAACAAGCTATAGCTGAGGGCCCCACTCTCTTGGAGGCCCACAAAAAAATTAAAGGAAAAAAACACCTGGATGTACATTTCCAAAATATAAGATAATATAAGATAAAAAACAAATAAGATAAAACCTACATACATGAGCAGTGTTTTGTGTTGTGTAGGCTCCTATTTGTTATGTGCAAATAGCTTTAGATACCTATTAGGTCCATAAATTACCATATAGCATATATTCAACACCAAAAGAGTGACAATTTGTTGTTGACAAAGGACAGCTGGACATATAATGGGCCCCATTACCTTCAGTAGCTTAGGGCCTCATCAAACCTAAATCCGGCCCTGTGTGTATGCAACATCTGAGGAGCCGGGTGGGTGGGTGTGGAGCTGAATGCCCTCTGAACATTGAGGAGGCCTGGCCCCTCCAAAAATACATTGGGGGGCCAAAACTGCCTCAGCCGGTAGGAGTTGATGTGTACGTCTTGGACCTGTGCCTATAAAGCAGCAGGGCGGACGAGCCTGATGTCGCATCAAAGCAAGCACTATACCGCATGTTCCAGTACATTTCTGCTTCACTTTCCTTACAGCAAAAAGTCCCAATCAACTATTCCAATCAACTATCGTCCTCCTCCTGGCGATGCAGCAATAAAATTGCTAGCACATTTGGAAAGCTAAGCAGAGTCCGGTATGGTTTCAAATTGGATGGGTGACATCCTGTTGAGATTGCTGCATTGCTGCATTGCGGGTGTGTGTGTGTGTGTGTGTGTGTGTGTGTGTGTTTGGACTGGATGACCCTTGGGGACCCTTCCAAGTTATGGAGTCATAGAGTTGTAAGAGTATGTGATTAAATACCACCCAGAAATAGCGACAATCTGGAAGTGCCCTTATTCTCTCTGTGTGATTAAGCCCCTGCATTCAACACCCTCTTGTAATACAGATAATGTTTGTCCCAGGGTTGCCATCAGGCACAGATCATGTTCGCAACCCAAGTGCCCACTGTATAGAATTATAACAATACAAAAAAACATATCCGTATTTAGAGACTTCTCCGAATCTCTGGACTTCCCACCTTCTCCTCCATGGGTCCTATTGTCAACTTTTTCAACTGCATATTATTTAGTAATCCATATTTTATGTCTCTCCATTTTGCCCATAGTATTTGCTACGTTACAAGCGTTATTGCAATCCTCCTAATCTTTCCTTCCATCTCCTTACAGTGGTCTCCCAGGTAAATTATAAATTTCCCCCCATTCATTATTAAAGTTTTGGTCTTCTTGGTTCATGAGCTTTCCGGTCAGTTTTGCCATTTCGGCATAGTGCGTCAGCTTGGTTTTCCATTCCTCTCTGGTAGGGACCTTGTCTTCTTTCCATCTCTGGGCAAGTAGCATCCGCGCGGCTGTCGTCGCATACATAAAAAGTCTTTTCTGCTTTGTAATCTCGGTCCGTACAATCAGTTAGCCTTTTTGTGTGTGCAACCCGGGCCATGGAGAAGCTTATACTCCTAATTTCTGCACACCAAGGCCTTGGAGATCGTCTTGTCTAGATCCCTGCCCGATGCAAGGATATTGACAAAGTCTTGGGAGGTGTGTTTTACTGGTCAGTGGGCAAGCCTATTAAGGATTGGTTTTTGCTGGTCAGGGAAGAGGTGACTCACGTCAAAGATCCTTCCCAGGGGCAGAGGTCAGACGATGAGCTCCTGGTTCCTTTCAGATCCATTAATCTCGTTTGGATGGCTAGCAAGAGCAGATAATTCAGGGCACCTCAGTCGGCAGAGCATGAGACTCTTGATCTCAGGGTCGTGGGTTTGAGCCCCATTTTGGGTGAAAGATTCTTGCATTTGTCCTAGATGACCATTATGGTCCCTTCCAACTCTGCAATTCTATGAGATTCTATCATTCTTCCCTTGTTCTTGACTCCACTTCTTGGATTGCCCCGGGGCTCTCCTCGCCCCAACCTCCTCTTCTAAGCCCGTGTTTACAAAAACAGACACGACCTCATAAATCAACTATCGATGTCTTGCCAGTGGGAACCATTTGGCGTGAGAATCCCAACAGAGAAGGAAAACAGGTTGTATGAGGTTTATTTATTTTTTATGTTTTTATTTTCAGGTTCAGCCACAGAGGGCTCAGCTTGGGACTACAGTGGTACCTTGGGTTACATACGCTTCAGGTTATAGATGCTTCAGGTTACAGACTCTGCTAACCCGGAAATAATACCTCAGGTCAAGAACTTTGCTTCAGGATGAAAACAGAAATCGTGCTCCGGCGGTGTGGCGGCAGCGGGAGGCCCCATTTGCTGAAGTGGTGCTTCAAGTTAAGAACAGTTTCAGGTTAAGAACGGACCTCCAGACCTCCAAATAAAAAGTACTTAACCCGAGGTACCACTGTACAACTTTTACGCTGCAGATTGAATATTGCGGAAGGCAGAGAGGTCAGCAGTCACTAGAAGAATCAGGGAAGAGTTGTGGTCCCCTGCTTGCTGCCTCTGTGATTTTACTTGGGTAGGAATAGGGGCATTGCTGTTTGATTGCTCTTGCAGGATCAATCCTTCCCCTGCCCTCCCAGTTTTGAGAATGTTCTCTCCAAAGGGATATGAAAAGAGTTCATTCAAATAACACTTGTAGGGAGGGTTGCTAAATTCTGATTTTAAAACCCCCAAAAACGGGCTCTCCAAGCAGGGACAGGAGCTAAAGCTACATTTAAATTGGACGTTACTGGCTTTAGGATGAGGACAAGCAGTTTAAAAAATACTTCTCTATATAATTTTCAGCAATAACACACATCATTATGCAAGCTTTACCCCCGCAGGTACATTTTTATACATACAGTGGTACCTCGGGTTACAGACGCTTCAGGTTACAGACTCCGCTAACCCAGAAATATTACCTCAGGTTAAGAACTTTGCTTCAGGATGAGAACAGAAATCGTGCAGTGGCGGCGCGGCGGCAGCAGGAGGCCCCATTAGCTAAGGTTAAGAACAGTTTCAGGTTAAGAACGGACCTCCAGAACGAATTAAGTTCTTAACCCGAGGTACCACTGAATTGCTTGGGTGGAGAATCGGACTGCAAAATTTGGAGAAGTGAATTTCAACGGATGGCTGTGTTTCAGTGTTTGCATACTGGTTTTAGGAAGTGTGAATTATGTAGGTTTGGCTTGAAATGTGAAATAAATCAAATTTCTCCCCAGTCCCTAGATGGAAACAACATTTCCCCAGTACAGTTAGCATCTGACAGGACATAGTTTTATAGCTCAGGCTCATGAAATATTGGCTAGTGGTCAACCTTCATCTGCAAGTGATTTGCACAATATTCAGTTTCCAGAAAGCGAGATGTTGCGTCTCAAATGTACCTAGAAGCTCATATGAAATATTGTACTCTGCGCATGCTCAGGAGCTAGGGTGGCACAATGGCTCAGTGCGTAAACAGAAGTTTGGTGGTTTGAGTCCACCCAGGAACAGCTGTGGGCAGGAATACTGCATTGCATGGGGTTGATGTATAAGGTGATGTTTTTTCATAAATCTCTTTATTCAAAAATTGGGGGTTGTCTTACATATGGATGGTGAATCCATAGGGGTTCAGTTTCAGGTCTCGGGCTCTTGAAATACAGTGGTGCCTCGCAAGACGAAATTAATTCGTTCCGCAAGTTTTTTCTTCTTGCGAGTTTTTCGTCTTGCGAAGCACGGTTTCCCATAGGAATGCATTGAAAATCAATCAATGCGTTCCTATGGAGACCGTCTGGGGACAGAGGGGAAGCGCCGCTCTGTCCCCTCTTTTGAAGCAAGGGGCGGAGAGGAGAAGATCGCTTCTCCCCCTTGCCGCCCCTTTGTTCAAAAGGGGTCCGGGGAGAGAGGGGACGCCCCGCCTTCCCCTCTGTCCCCAGAGCTTGCGGGGCTGGCAACGGGGAGAAGCGATCTTCTCCGCGCCGCCCCTTGCTTCAAAAGAGGTCCGGGGACAGCGGGGAAGACGTGCTGCGCTTCCCGCTGTCTCCAGAGCTTGCGGGGCAAGCTTCGTTTTGCGAAGCAAGCCCATAGGGAAATTTGTCTTGCGAAGCAACTCAAAAACGAAAAAACCTTTCGTTTTGCGAGTTTTTCATCTCGCGAGGCGTTCGTCTTGCAGGGCACCACTGTATGGCGACCTCCACAAACTCAACAACTTTGAACTTTGGCCAACTTCCCTCAAAAAAGCTCAACAGCTCTGGGCGACCTCCCTACAAAAAGCTCGACGTTGTTCCGTTTGATGTTTAAAATATTGATTTCTTAAATTTGGGTTCAAAAAAAATAGGGGCTGTCTTATACAAGGGGGCATCTTATATACAGAAAAATACGGTCTATCTAAATTTGCACCTATTTAAGGTAGCATATGAAAATTACATGCAAATCTCAGTCCCATTTCGTCCTCTTGTTTGGAGACGCATAAGTGACAGAAGCTCTTTTCTTTGTGTGATTACATTAGATTTTGTAAGGCCAAACTGTAGCACTGCTGGCAAATGCTGGGGGACTGAGCCCTCAATCCAAGTATATCCTGCATTCATTTGAACAAAGCCGCAATACTTCCAGGCTTATGAATTCAACTCAGGGCTCTTAGCGAAAGAATATGAGTTCAAGGGTTTATGGATGCTTTAATGAATGCTTCTGGTTTGGGTAATGGTATGACAAAGGATTCAATAAAACAGTTATCCAGTACAGAAACATCCACTGAATTTAAAATGCCTTTGTAAGATAACCAGAAAAGAAAGTTAAGTATATATATATATATATATATATATGTAGGTTTTGGTGTCTTCGGGTGTCTTCCCGTGTAAGAGTTGGGGTGTCTAGGCGACGTTTCGACGAGGTCTCACTCGTCATCTTCAGGCTGGTGCTTTCGGCTTCTTGTTACTAGAACAGAGCTGAAGATGACGAGTGAGACCTCGTCGAAACGTCGCCTAGACACCCCAACTCTTACACGGGAAGACACCCGAAGACACCAAAACCTACATTCCTGTACCCGTGAAAATCTACGAAAGCATATATATATATATATATATATATATATATAGGCCTGTGACTGTCACAGACCCTCCAAGTTTCCCTATTTTCCAGGGATTTACAAAAGCTGTCCCAGTTTCTGATTTGATCCCGGAATGACCTGCTTTTCCTTAGGACGTCCCTCTTTTCATCAGAGAAGTTTTGGAGGTTATGGGGTCATACAGCCCCTTGAGCCAAGGAGATAAGTAACTAGACAACCTATAGAAGACATCTGGAGGCAGTCCTGTATAGGGAAGCTTTTTAATGTTTAATGTGTTGTTATGTTTTTATATGTATGTTGGAAGCCGCCCAGAGTGGCTGCGGCAACCCTTTCAGACAGGCGTGCTATAAATGATATTATCATTATTATTATTGAATAGGACGTCCCTATTTTCATCGGAGGAATGTTGGAGGGTATGGGGGACACCCACACGCCTGTAGGTATTGAGAGGCAAACAGCCTTTCACAGAAGAGGCAAGTACATAACAGGTAAAGGTAAAGGATGTCTGGACGGTTAAGTCTAGTCAAAGGCGACTATGGGGTTGTGGCTCTCATCTCGCTTTCAGGCTGAGAGAGCCGGCGTTTGTCCACAGACAGCTTTCCAGGTCATGTGGCCAGCAGGACTAAACCACTTCTGGTGCAACAGAACACCATGACGGAAGCCAGAGCTCACGGAAACGCCATTTACCTTTCCGCCACAGTGGTACCTATTTATCTACTTGTACTGGCATGCTTTTGAACTGCTAGGTTGGCAGGAGCTGGGACAGAGCAACGGGAGCTCACTCCATTGCAGGGATTCGAACCACCAACCTTCTGATCAGCAAGCCCAAGAGGCTCAGTGGTTTAGACCACAGCGCCACCCGCGTCCCTTTTGGCAAGTATATAGGCTGCACACACACAATACCTTTAAAGGGAATTTGAAACACATTTCCGCCCTCAAAGAATTCTGGGTACTGTAGTTTCTTAAGGGGTGCTGGACATTGTGACTCTATGGGAGTTAAACTACGGTGCCCAGAATTCTTTGAAGGAAAGCAAGTGCTTCATACTCAGCTGGAGTCATCACGGCTAGCAGTCCTTGTTAGCCCAAACCCTCCGTGTAGCAATTAAATTTACAAAGCAACTCAGGATTTCCGCTCTTCAGCTTTGCTTAGACCATTCCTGCAGTCTTTGCGCTTCACTCTCCGCATAAGCTTTCAAACTTTTAGGTCACGCCTCGAATTTTTAAATATCTCCCCTCTTTACCTGACTTCTCCTTCTTATCTTGTCCCCCTTTGGACTGGCTCGTGGATCCTTTTCTGAAAATGGAAGACGAAGGGTTTTCTTTACCAGGGCAATAAAAATAACTCCAGTGTGTGAGAAGGAAACATTAAACCCTCCTTTTGTATGCGTGTGTACATTTCTCTCCCGCCCCCTCCACACACAAAAAAGTGCAGACAATGTTTCTTTAAAAGTCTCCATCTGCAGTTCCCATTAGATGCGCCTCTAAGGTTTCGGGTGATTAATAGCTTGCATGCTTGGCTTGGGTTGGAGGGGTTGTGCATGCAGGTTAAGCCCTCCTCCCCCTCGCTCCTCTCTCACATTTCCCTTCCTAAGCTTGTCACTCACACCCCAGCAAAGTATTTAAAAAGTGTTTTCTGGGCTTCAGCACTTCACAGCAAGGAAGCTTCAGGCTTCAAACGCAACAGATGTGAAGTTTCTCCTGTGAAAGCTATGGAGAATTCTGCAGGGTTCCCCCTCACCGGCAAAGCCATGGCGGCGAGCTGGAGAGCTGTCTAACTGCAGAGGACCGGTTTCTTTTCCTGGGCAGAAAGTTAGACCATCGGGCTCCCTTTGCAACTGCGTTTGAAGAGCATCTCAAGAAACAAGGCACTCCTAGATGGATCCACCTGCTGCCAGTAGTTGCATGAGAAGCTCTCACCCGACCAATGCGCTCTGGGGTTGCCTGCGAAACCAGCATGCCGAAGGTGGAGGGACCACTGGGCCACACCATTACCCACAAGCCCCCTTTTCGTTCCACCACAAACCGGACTTTGGCATCTACTCGGACTTCTCCAACTCCTGCCTGGCTGCAGCCCCCCAGAGCCTTCCCCGCGACGAGCGAGCTTTCGACGAGCACCACTCTTCATTCCAGCACCCCGCGTGGCATTTTGCAGCTGCCGAAGGCAGGCGACGTTTGGCGGCTGAACTGGCTTTGGTCTCTGGAGAGCCAGAGGGCAGCGGCCCAAATGTGGTGGATGGCGCCATTGGCACGAGCGAAGACTACGTCCTGGCAGGGAACGTGGTGAGCGAAACGGAAAAGAAGACATCCAGAAGGAAAAAAGGGAGCGCAGGTAAGGTGGCGTTTAAGAATACTAGACTGGTAGAGTTACGTTTCCTCTGAAGGGGCAGGTTCATAGCTTGAGGGGTACTCCTGGGTCCTTTGCTGTTGCTCGAGGCTCAGGTGGCTTGGAGCGCCTTTGGCTGGTGGCCCAGTTATGCGCCTATCTGGACTTTGTTTGTTTGCTTAGTCGCATCCGACTCTTCATGACCCCATGGACCAGAGCACACCAGGCACTCCTGTCTTCCACTGCCTCCTGCAGTTTAGTCAAACTCATGCTGGTAGCTTTGAGAACACTGTCCAACCATCTCATCCTCTGTCGTCCCCTTCTCCTTGTGCCCTCCATCTTTCCCAGCATCAGGGTCTTTTCCAGGGAGTCTTCTCTTCTTCTGAGGTGGCCAAAGTATTGGAGCCTCAGCTTCAGGATCTGCCTATCTGGACAGGGATAGCCTAACTACTGCTGTCTGTGCTCTGGTAACCTCAAGGTTAGATTACTGCAGTGCGTTATACGTAGGGCTGCCTCTGAAGACGGTTCGGAAACTTCAGCTGGTGCAGAATTCAGAGGCCAGGTTGCTCACCGGAGCAAGATGGTTTGAGCATATTACACTGATCCTGGTCTGACTGCCCTGGCTACCAATTAGTTTCCGGGCCCAATTCAAAGTGCTGGTTTTGACCTATAAAGCCTTAAATGGCTCAGGACCGCAATACCTCAAGGAGTGCCTCTTTCCATATGAACCTACCCAGACCCTGAGGTCACCTTCTGAGGCCCTCCTTCGTGTGAAGAAGGCTCTTCTTCGAGAGGTATGGAGGGTGGCAACACGAGAATGGGGCCTTCTCTGCAGTGGCTCCCCGTCTGTGGAATGCTCTCCCCAGGGAAGTTCACCTGGCGCCTTCGTTATACACCTTTAGGCACCAGGCAAAAACAGTTCTTTTTAACCAGGCCTTTGGTTGATCCAATTTATATCCTATGCCCTTTTAAAATGTGGCTCTTGGGGGGGGCATTATTGGGTTATTGTTTTTATTTTGAGTTTATATATTGTGATCTGTTTTGTGAACTGCTCTGAGACCTCCGGGTATAGGGCAGTATATAAATAATAATAATAATAATAATAATAATAATAATAATAATAATAATAATAATAATAATAATAATAATAATAGTAGAGGTAGTAGTAGTAGTAGTAGTTGGAAGGCACCCCAAGGGTCTTCTAGTCCAACCCCCTGCAATGCAGGAAACTCAGGTCCATGACAGATGACCACCCGACCTCTGCTTAAAAATTTCCAAGGAAGCAGCCCCCAAGTATATAAATATCTATGTGTGATTCCAGTTATGCATCACAGAAAAATGTGGACCACAAAAGGACAGATTTGCATAATTTACATGCATTTGCTAATTTATATGTAGAGATGCGAGTTTAGAAATGATTACTGTGCTTTGAGTGGAAATACATCTCACCCTGGCAGAGAAGACAGGGACCCCATCTGCCTGCTCCATCTGCTGTCCACCTCAGCCCACAAACAGAGGAATTTGCTGCATACTGTCAGGCCACTGGTCCAACTCATAGCTGTCAACTTTCAGATTTGAAAATAAGGGATCAGCAGCCTCACCTGTCCCAGGGACAGTCTAACAATCCGGGATAGCAGTGGGAAGCAGCGGGAAATGGCGCTGGAATAAGGGAATTTCCTGCAAAAAAAGGGAAGGTTGACAGCTATGGTCCATCTAGCTCAGTACTGTATACAGTGTTTCAGACTTAGGTTCTCTCCCAGCCTTTCCTGAAGAGACCAGGGATCGAACCTGTGGCCTTCTGCTTGCAAGGTGTGTGTGATCTGCCACTGAGCTATGCCCTTTCCTCTGATTTCCCTTCCTGTAGTTCTTTATCTTTAAGGTGCCCTTGGACTGGACGGTCCTTCAAAGAGAGGGCTGTTCTCTGTGAAGTAGGACACATGGCCACTCTAGTATCTATTATTGATTTGTTTTCATCTGGTCCAGGAACCTTCCTTTCAAAAATAAAATAATTTTTTAAATTCATTTTTGCCTTTAACGATTACCATCGCAAATGAATCACAATCGTAAACACATAGGCTTCTCTGAATCCCTGGACTCCCTTCCACCCCTCGTTATTCTTTTCCAAATGCATCTTATAATTGTGTCTATATTTTATTAATACTCCATTCTCACCATAGTTCTCGCTACATTGCAAGTGTTTTCTAAAATCCTGCCAGTGTTTTTAATTGTTTACACAGTGTTCTTTTAAGCACCATATTTTTTGCTCTATAAGACGCACCAGACCACAAGACGCACCTAGTTTTTGGAGGAGGAAAACAAGAAAACAACTATTCTGAATCTCAGAAGCCAGAACAGCAAGAGGGATCACTGCGCAGTGAAAGCAGCAATCCCTCTTCCTGTTCTGGCTTCTGGGATAGCTGCTCAGCCTGCATTCACTCCGTAAGACTCACACACATTTCCCCTTACTTTTTAGGAGGGAAAAAGTGAGTCTTATAGAGCAAAAATACGGTAACTTATAAATTTCCCCCCATTCTTTATTAAACTTGTTATCTTCTTGATTTTTGAACTTCCCGGTCATTTTCGCCACTTCAGCATAGTCCATCATCTTTGTCATTCTTCTCTTGTAGATACTTTATCTTCCTTCGATCTTTGGGCAGAAACCTTCCAAACAGTTCGGAATGTAGATAAAAAAACTCTGGCATATTAATCATGGTGATGATGAAAGGAAACAAGACATCATAGAACAAAGATTAAGCAAAACAAGTGGTGGGAAATGCACTGAAATGAATTCCAAGGTGGGGAATCCTGCAGTCCTTCAGATTTTGCTGGACTCCATCTCCCATCATTCCTGACTGCAGCTGATAGGAGCTGGAGTCCAAGAATGTCTTGAGGGCTCCAGGTTTCCTCAGCCCTGGCTCATCATGGAACAACAAGATTTCAACAGGCCCATCTAAAAGCCAGTCATAAGAGGAGGTGGACTAACGAGCTTCTTGGGGGAAAGGGAATTCCACAATGTGGGTCCCCTACATAGCTGTCAAAGTTTTCCTTTTTTAAAGGGAAATTCCCTTATTCCGAATAGGATTCCTCGCAAGAAAAGGGAAACGTTGACAGCTATGGTCCCCTACAGAAAAGGGCTCTTTCCGGCAGCCCAGCCAGCCAATTGGATAGCAATGGGAAGCAGAGCGAGGCCTGCAGTGTCCAATGGACCACAAGGGGTGGGCCGGTTCCTGTGAGAGAAGGTAGCCCTGCCCGGCTTTGGACTGGTGTTGATATTGAGTCAAAGCGACCGGGCACCTCTTCGCGACAAACTGAAACAATTCTGAAATGGATTTCAAATGTGATGGCTTCTCTCCCACCAAGAGTCTTGGAAAGTGTAACTCTGAGATTATGCTCAGGTGTCCTTTCTAGAAGGTTCTAGAAAGGCGAATCTTCCTCTGTGAAATAGCTGCCATTGCAGATGTTGTTTCACATCGTGGAGATGATCGCAACTCCAGATTTTGCAGACAAAGTCTAGTTAAAAGACAACCATAATAAAGCACAGAGTTCGGCTTATGAGCCAAAGGAGCAAGAAAGGAAGGAATTTTATTTTATCTAAAATAAAAACATCCCTGATTCCTTCTGGAGATGAGAGTGTGACCATCTCCAGCCTGCAGTCATTACAAATAAGCTTCCCAGGTTGCAACTCAAAGATGGTGTGTAACGTCCTTTAAATGTCACATGTTTTCAAGAGACCATGCAACCTTGGCTGCCCCTCCCCTCTTTTCCCATTGGTTCCCTTCCTTGCCTACTCCCTGTGCCTCCTTTGGGATGGAATCAGATTCCCGCTTGCTATAGCAGGCCCAGGAAGAGCGTGGGCAAGGGGACTAATGGCTGAGGAACCAGGTGCTGCTGGACTACAAGTCCCGACTTCGCTGACCATTGGCCATGCTAGCTGGGGCTGATGGGAATTGGAGTCCATCAACATCTGGAGGGCTGCAAAGCTTCCCCATCCCTGGGATAATGCATCAGCAGGACCAACAGCTGCACCATCCTACAAAGCCTCATGAATCATCCCCACTGGAATATGAGACATCCCTAGACCACAACTTGGCAACTCTACTTACAGTACTCAACGCACACAGATAGATGCTGAGGTTCAAGCACGCCTTGAAAACATGCCCTCTGGCCTGGAAGTTCTGCCAGGCAGGTCAGGCCAAATGCTCAAGAAATGCATTAGACGCCCTATCAGAATTGCGTAGGTCTGTTGAATGACGGCATCTGTCTTAGCTACATAGACAACCACACCTTGCCCCATAGCCTTTGAAACAATGCACAAGGAAGCACACGTCTAGCTTGGAGGCAAGGAACCTGGTTCTTTCAGGGCAGACAAGACATTATCTCTTCTGCTGGCATCCAGTGAAGGCCCTGCAGAGCTGCTGCCAGTCAGAATAGGTGCTATAGGGAAGGGCTGGCATGAGCGCCTTGGGGAGCCCTGGCACGACCCGTTGGCATTGCTGCCTCCATGGCATTACCACCCTCTCACGCCATCATAAAAACACAGGACAAACTCTTCTCTCCCCTAATAAGCAAAAGCTCTTTGAGGTGAATTTTCATTACTCTGGGAGAATAACACCAGGTAACTAAAAATAATAACAATCACCACATCATAGTGGTAATAAAATAACAGCTTAAGACAGTGGTTCTCAACGGGTGTGGCATACCACACCGATGGCCAGAGAGGATGGCAAGTGTGGCAGGAAAATTTATCAATATTATATTTTGGGACTGATTCGTGTTCTTACGTGGCTGTGTTGTTTTATACAGTGGTACCACGGGTTACAGACGCTTCAGGGTACAGACTCTGCTAACCCAGAAATAGTACCTTGGGTTAAGAACTTTGCTTCAGGATGAGAACAGAAATCGTGCGGCGGCAGTGGGAGGCCCCGTTAGCTAAAGTGGTACCTCAGGTTAAGAACAGTTTCAGGTTAAGAACGATTTAAGTTCTTAAGCCGAGGTACCACTGTAGTTTCTGGGTGTCCCACGATCATATTATAAAGTTGTTGTGTTCCAGCACATGCTACGAGTTGCTTCTTTTTGTTTCCCAAAAAGAAAACTGGCGTGCTGTGAGCAAATGTTTATTCTGAAAATGTGGGCCAGAGAAAAAAAAGTTTGAGAACCACTGGTTTAAGACAACAAATCTGAGTAGGCTTAGAGAAGTCCTACGAGCAGGTAAATTTATTTTTCTCTAGCAGTAAAAATAGCAGCTGGCGTGTGTGTGTGTGTGTGTGTGTGTGTGTGTGTGTGTGCAGGAAAGAAGTCAGAGAAATGCTACAGGAAGGAAGGGGAACCTATTTTCACAGGTTCTGTCGCTCCAGTTCAATTCAGACCCTGGCCTCCTGGCAATGCACAGACACCTGATTTAAAACAGAGTATCAGGAGACCCAAACATTAATCCTTGATCCAATCATGGGTTTCCCACACCAAATGTAGTCAGAACCCAATATGCCCTCACAAATGAGAAGTGGCTCAGGAATCTTGCAGTGGCAGGTGACTGATGTCCCCACAGTGCCCTGGGCCAGTGCAGGATTTGGGCATTGCGGGGCTGTTCCAACGAATGGAATGGGTGGGGGTAGATTATCTGACACTTTCGTTGATGCTACTGCTGCTCACGGCCACCATCACTGTTGGGAAGCCTGTTTGCTTCAGTGGGGTGGGGTGGTCACCGTGGAAAGGCTGGGGCCTCCCTCACACCTGGCACTGTCCGTGAATTAGGTCTGGTATAAGGCAGCGTTCTTTGTTCCTTCCTAAATTCAATCCTTCCTCCTGGACGGAAAACGCATGCAGTCATTTTCAGGGGATTTGGACGCTAGATAGCATGAGCGGTCGTATCGTTTAATCCAGACCTGTACTGCGGGCCAGGAAAATACAGCCAGCAGCTCCCTGTGAGGCCCAAAAATGTTGCGGCTGAGAGGACGGTTTCGACAGAAATCCCAGCCCAGGACCTGCATTATGTTAGAGGAGTGTTCTGCAGACAAGAGCGTTGCTTGACACTGAACTTGCTTTTGGGTCTCCCCATGGCATCTGCTTGGCTCTAGATCAGCGGTTCTCAACCTGTGGGTCCCCAGATGTTGTTGGACTACAACTCCCATCATCCCGGAGCTTTGGCCTTGCTAGCTAGGGGTGATGGGAGTTGTAGTCCAACATCTGGGGACCCACAGGTTGAGAAAGGCTGTTCTAGATGGACCACTGGCTTGCTCTAGCAGGCTTTTCTCGTGGCTGAGTTTGAGTTTGAGACTGATCCTGTTCTGGACACTGAGGTTTGGTTCTGTGGGATGGGTTGAATAGGTAGGAGAGGATATATGAATTGCAGTTTATCCCTCCAAGCACCCATGTGTGTTGGGTTGAACAGACTTTCAAAATCCTGTCCTTGGCAGCAAAACCAGAAGCCTAGGAATAAGGCTGCAAAGCCTCCTTTGAGCAAATCTAGCTACAAAGCAAGCTGGCTTCCCCCTCCTCACAAAGCTTGAGAATGAAATAGCCAACAATCTGGGGAACAAGTTCAAAAATAAGATTTGCTTGCTCTATAATGATGCATTGGTCCACAGCAAAGGCAGCAGTAAAAACTATGCAGGCAAAATACTTACATTTGCAGCATAACCAGTCGTAGTATTTGCCTATCAGCAATACAGCTCTGTGGATTTAACCCCTTCTTATGCTAACTTGCAAGAATACGCATTCTTGCTCGTTAGCGTAAGGTTTGGCTGCTAATCTCCCTCAGGTTCTGGAATATGTGCAATCCTGATGATGAAGAAAATGTATTGAGCCATAGAAGAGGGCCTTTCCCTCATCACCAAACATACCAGAGTGAATTCCCCATACGAGAGCCGCATACTGGGGGACTGAGAAGGTGGACTACTAAACCCACCTTCATCCCGTTCTTTAACCATCTTGATTTGTGAATGCTGGCTAAGACAGGAATGAGGAACCTGTGTCTGGACTATAAATGCCATCATCCCTGGCCACTGGCCATGCTGGCTGGAGCTGATGGCATGTTAAGCCTGTTAAATTCAATAGGACTACTCTGGGTAAAATTTAGCTGCATGCTACTCCCTGTTTTCCACCTAGAGACCCTACCAATGAACTGGGAATGCTTGATCTTTGCATTTCTTTCATTATTTAATAATGTATTTATTGGATCTGTATGCTGCCCTTCATCCAGAGATCACAGGGCAGTTCACAGCATAAAAATACAAAACGAGAACACAAAATACATAATAAAAACAAGAACAGAAACCAACAAATATCCCCCACACAAATACATGCAAAATGACATAGAAGGTTAATTGGCCAAAGGCCTGTTTATAGGGAAACGTTTTCACCTGGTGCCTAAAGATATGTAATGAAGGCGTGAGGCGGGCCTCTCTGGGGAGAGCATCTCACAAATGGGGAGACACTGCAGAAAAGGTCCATTCTTGTGTTGCCGCCCTTCAGATCTCTCGTGGAGGAGGCATGCGAAGGAGGGTCTCAGGTGATGGTCACAGGGTTTGGGTCGGTTCATATGGAGAGAGGCGGTCCTTCAGGTAATGCGGTCCTTGAACCATGCCAACTCTCTTTCCCCTAAAAGGTAAAGGTAGTCCTGATCGTTAGGTCCAGTTGCGGATGACTCCGGGGTTGTGCGCTCATCTCGCTCTATAGGCCAAGGGAGCCAGTGTTTGTCCGCAGACAGCTTCTGGGTCTTGTGGCCAGCATGACTAAGCTGCTTCTGGCGAACCAGAGCAGCGCACGGAAATGCCGTTTACCTTCCCGCTGGAGCAGTACCTATTTATCTACTTGCACTTTTTCAAACTGCGAAGTGGGCAGGAGCTGGGGCCGAACAACGGATGCTAAGCTCGTTACAGGGATTCGAACTGCCAACCTTCTGATCGGCAAGCTCTAGGCTCAGTGGTTTAGACCACAGCGCCACCCGCGTCCCTCTCATTCCCCTAGTGGGCTCACTTTGCTTCCACAAGGAATGTTTCTGTCCTTTCTCTCTTCCAGAAAGCCAGGACACAGGTGGCGGGGGCAGCAGCAGCAGCAGCAGCACAAAAGCAGAAGTCAGCAGCTCCAAAGCAAGGAAGGAACGCACCGCCTTCACCAAGGACCAGTTGCGGGAGCTGGAGGCGGAATTTGCACATCACAACTACCTGACGAGACTCCGGAGATACGAGATTGCGGTCAACCTCGACTTGACGGAAAGACAGGTGAAGCTCCTCTACTCCAGCAGCCCTTTAAGGCTGGGCAGCCTCGTCTCCAGCTTGGGCAACAATGCCTGGAGACAATGGTGGAGAGAAGAGGGAAAATATTGGGTGAATGTTCATTTGCTACCTGCTCAAGTACAGTGGTACCTCAGGTTAAGAACTTAATTCGTTCCGGAGGTCCATTCTAGATATAGGGTGCCTACATTCTGCATGTGCAAATGGCTTTAGATACTTATTAGGGTCCAGAAATTACCATATAGCATATACAGTGTGCTCGGAAGTGTACTGGATGTTTAAACAAGTACAATGGCACCTTGGGTTAAGAACTTAATTCGTTCCGGAGGTCCGTTCTTAACCTGAAACTGTTCTTAACCTGAGACACCACTTTAGCTAATGGGGCCTCCCACTGCCACTGTGCCACTGGAGCATGATTTCTGTTCTCATCCTGAAGCAAAGTTCTTAACCCAAGGTACTATTCCCAGGTTAGCAGAGTCTGTAACCTGAAGTGTCTGTAACCTGAAGGGTCTGTAACCCGAGGTACCACTGTACACTGATTCATTTACCAAAAACAAAAAAACAAACCGCACAATCACAAGGCCTATTCACCCAACGCAACACCTTAATAATAATAATAATAATAATAATAATAATAATAATAATAATACCACACCCACCTGGCTGGGTTTCCCCAGACACCCTGGGCGGCTCCCAACAGAATATTTTCAAAAGCGACAAAACATCAAACATTAAAAACTTCCCTAAAAAGGGCTGCCTTCAGATGTCTTCTAAAAGTCAGATAGTTGTTTATTTCCTTGACATCTGATGGGAGGGCGTTCCACAGAGTGGGCACCACTACCGAGAAGGCCCTCTACCTGGTTCCTTGTAACCTCACTTCTCGCAGGGAGGGAACGGCCAGAAGGTCCTTGGAGCTGGACTTCAGTGTTGGGGCTGAACGATGGAGGTGGAGTCGCTCCTTCAGGTATACTGGGCTGAGGCCATTTAGGGCTTTAAAGGTCAGCACCAGCACTTTGAATTGTGCTTGGAAATGTACTGGGAGCCAATGTAGGTCTTTCAGGGCCTGTGTTATATGGTCTTGACGGCCACTCCTATGTAGAATCACAGAGCTGAAAATGGGAATGTGAATTTCAGGTCTGCTCTTTTTCTCATTTCACCAGCCTTAAACTCAGTTCTCCACATTTGCATCTTACTCAGGGGTTCAGTTCCCAGTGTTCCACATATTCACGAAAACGGCATGTACCCCAAGCCTTTGAGCTGCCCCCAAGGCTAGTGGCTGAGGGGAAGAGAGGGAATTCTCAGTGCTTCCAAGCTCTCTGCCTTGTTTGCATTTACAGTGGTACCTCCAGTTGCAGACGGGATCTGTTCTGGAGGTCCGGTCGGATCCTGAGGTTTCTGCAACTTGAGGACCACTTCTGCGCATGCGCAGACTGCTTCTGCACATGCATGCATGGCGAAACCCAGTAAAATACTTCCGGGATTGCGGTGCATGCACCCCAAAGTTTATGGAACCAGAGGGTTACGTAAACAGAGGTACGACTGTAATTGGCACAATTACAACCAGTCTGTCTTCAACCGTGTATGGTTGAAATGGCGCAAATTAAACAAGTGTACAGTGGTACCTCAGGTTATGTACTTAATTCGTTCTGGAGGTCCGTTCTCAACCTGAAGCACCACTTTAGCTAATGGGGCCTCCCACTGCCGCTGCACGATTTCTATTCTCATCCTGAAGCAAAGTTCTTAACCCGAGGTAATATTTCTGGGTTAGCGGAGTCTGTAACCTGAAGTGTATGTAACCTGAAGCGTATGTAACCCGAGGTACCACTGTAAATTCAACAGCATTTCAGTGCAGATTTCTGTCAATACGAACATTCTTGCAAGCAATTTCCCTTAATGTGATGCATGATTTATATTCACTAATACAGTGGTAACTTGGTAGGTGAACGGTTTGGCTCCCGAACAAATCGGCTCCCAAATGCCGCAGACCCAGAATTGCGAACGTTTTCTGGAAGCCGGATGTCCAACATGGCTCCTGCAGCCAATCGGAAGCCGTGTCTTGGTTTTTGAACCTTTTCGGGAGTCGAACGGACTCCCAGAGCGGATTAAATTCAAGAAGCAAGGTACCACTGTACATGCATTCTTATGCACACTCGACCCTAGCGGGTGCAAATTTTTTTGCACATGTGGGCTAGAGAACCGCATTGCAAAATTCGGAAAAGTGTGAATTTGCAAGGGCTGTGTTTTGCATGCGTGCAAGCTCACCTTAAGCCTCTCCCTCTTCTTGCACAGGTCAAAGTGTGGTTTCAGAACCGCAGGATGAAATGGAAACGTGTGAAAGGTGGGCAGCCGGTGTCACCCCAGGACCACAGCCTGGAAGACATGGACTCAGCTGCTTCTCCAAGCTCAGAGTAGCTCTGTACACAGTGTCTCAGAAGGCCTGGACCAATCCCTTGGCATCATCACAGCCCAGATCGTTGGCTCTCTCCCTAAGACTTTGCAAGAGTTGGCTGAAGAAGGAGCAGTTTCAGAAGAGACTTGGCCTTGCTTTCCCAGGTAGATCTGGGGTCTCTCCTTCCCTCTTATCTCTGACAGAATTGCTTTCAACAAGCCACCAACAAGGGAAATCAAGGCATGGATGGCATCCCAATCATTCTAATACTGCAGACATGACCCTGTTAGAACCAGGAAGCGAACATGTACGTTGTGTTTGCTCCCAACTTAGCATCCCTCTCCAGGATCACATTCTGGAAAACAGCAACAAGCCGACCTTTCGAGTTTGCAGCAGAAGCAGGCTAGACCACCCAGGAGGTCACCGAAAAAATCTTACAGCCGGTCTCTCAAGCTCCCCAGAAGAAAAAGTGTGCATATAGAATTGCCTTAGGCAGTTTCAAATCCCACTGCGAAGTGTTATAGATCGCCCCAGTACTATATTATCTTCCGCCATTAAAAGAAATAAAATGATCAGTCCTTGCCAAGGGCTGGACAAGAATCTGCACTCCCAGAATGTGTCAAGAATTGCCACTTTCTTGCCTATGATTAATAGGCTGCTTTGTTGCTTGGAAGTGTGTGCTGTGAATTTTGATCCCTGCTGCTCATCGCACCTC
Organism: Podarcis bocagei; assembly: GCF_964188305.1. Classification (NCBI taxonomy): domain Eukaryota; kingdom Metazoa; phylum Chordata; class Lepidosauria; order Squamata; family Lacertidae; genus Podarcis; species Podarcis bocagei. The sequence goes on from NC_138138.1 coordinate 20,297,594, forward strand.
CCTGCAAAAACCAGTTGAAGAGCTCAGATCTCTCTCAGTAATTACGGGGCAGCTTCAGTGGCACCTTGGTTCTCAAACTTAATCTGTTCCGGAAGTCTGTTCCAAAACCAAAGCGTTCCAAAACCAAGGCACACTTCCCCATAGAAAGTAATGCAAACGGTTTAATCCGTTCCAGACTTTTAAAAACAACCCCTAAAATAGCAATTTAACATGAATTTTACTATCTAACAAGGCCATTGATCCATAAAATGAAAGCAATAATCAATGTGCTGTACTATAAAATAAGATGGTATTGTAGATGATAAAAAATAAAATTATTATTTTTTCTTACCTGCACTGATGATAGTCATTGTTAGGATGGGGGGGGGGCTTTTATCCATTTCCGCAGCCATACATTCAATCAATCAATCAATCAATCAATCAATCAATCAATCGGTAGCTGAACTGGGTGCCACACAGTCACAAAAACAAATTAACCGAAAAAGCCTCAAAAACAAGAAACACAAAATAAATAGCAAAAACAAAAGCGCCAAACTTAATCCGTCCCGGAAGTCCGTTTGATTTCTGAAATGTTTGAAAACCAAGGCGAAGCTTCTGATTGGTGCAGGCGCCCCGGAAACAACAGCCAACAGCCGCATCGGACATTCGGCTTCTGAAAATTTTTTGTTAAACCGGAACACTTACTTCCGGGTTTTCGGTGTTTGGGAACCAAGGCGTTTGAGAACCAAGGTACCACTGTACTTGATTGTGCAACAGTTCTGCAGATTTGGGGGACTTTGCATTTTGATTCCTTCTCTTGGTGGTCCTGTCCTTTCCCTGCTTCTAACATAAAACTGACGTCTATATACAGGAACTGAGATGACACTGTACTGATAAATTATAAAAAGGAGGATTGGGTTTGTTCATAGGTGTCTGTAGCCTGCTTCTGTTTGTGACATGAGCTGGCCAGTGCGGGGGTCCCTCTAGGCTGGTGTTTTACTGCGGTTGTATTCTGCAATACATTTCTGACACAAGGATAGTGTGCTACACAATCATAGAATTGCCAAGCTGGAAGGGGTCCCAAAGGTCATCTAGGCCAACTCCCTGCACTGTAGGAAATTGCAGCTAATGAGCGGTGGGTTTATTCTGCTCTAGTTTGTTCGGCGATGCTTCCCCAATGCTATGACGCTATCCCTGTCCGGAAGGGGCTATAGGGCAACAAAAGCGGAAGAAAAAGTAAACTAGAAAGTTTGCGGTGTTAAAAGTTGTGGGATTTCCAGTGTGACTGCCCAGTGCTGGATTTACGTATAAGCTAAGCAAGCTATAGCTTAGGGCCCCACTCTCTTGGGGGCCCCAAAAAAAAATTAAAGGAAAAACAACTGGATGTACATTTCCAAAATATAAGATAAAAAACAAATCAAATAAAACCGAGATACAGCAACAGTGTTTTGTGTTGTGTAGGCTCCTGTGATGTAAGTAATGGACCCCGCCTGTTAGCCTGCTCCCTAAAATACCACTGGTTTGCTCATTTCTAACAGCGACAATTTGTTGTTGACAAAGGACAGCTGGACATATAAAGGGCCCCATTACCTTCAGTAGCTTAGGGCCTTATCAAACCTAAATCTGGCCCTGTGACTGCCCCAAAACTTGTGCCCAAACAGTATTGAAAGCAGGATTGTGTGTAATAATAGCATCGTGCACGCAGATCATGAGTGCACCGTAAAAAGGATGTCTGGAGGGGCCCTGGCTATTTCTGTTTTAGTGCAGAGAACGTGTCACATCTTTGAATTTGTCGTGCCATTTGCTGATTCGGATGCTGCTTTAGTCTTGCCACATAACAGATCGCTTTGTCGCACCTCCACCAGTCTGCTTGTCGGAAGGCTTAAAAATAAAATAAAATAAAACCTAGCTTGCTGGCCACAGGGGACCACCGGAGAGAGCAAACCTGACCATCTGCAGCTCGCTCTGTTGCTTGCATGGCATCGGAAAACCAGAACCGTCCCTGGTCAACGTCAGCCAGGGGTAGGTACGTGTTGCGCATGGAAGGAACAGCAGGAAAGTGCTTAGTCGGCAAATAGCGTGGGATGACTCATGCAAGCAGAGATGGGATTGGGAAGCCAATAAGCCCCAAGGGTCACTGCTAGCTTGACCCAGGAGGAAATTACTTCCTGACCACAGAAGCATGTCAGCCCTGGAGCATGAGCAAAGCAAATTGGGGGGGGGGGAGGAAATGTAATGGGGTGAGTGCTCTGCGTACTACCAAAACCTGTCTCTTGTTGTAGCGGCCGCAGGATGCTCCGGGGGTAGTCAAGGTGGTGCCCTCCATATAATAATAATAATAATAATAATAATAATAATAATAATAATAATAATTTGTTATTTATACCCCGCCCATCTGGGTGGGTTTCCCCAGCCACTCTGGGTGGCTTCCAACAGAATGTTAAAATACAATAATCTATTAAACATTAAAAGCTTCCCTAAACAGGGCTGCCTTCAGATGTCTTCTAAAAGTCTGGTAGTTGTTTTTCTCCTTGACATCTAGTGGGAGGGCGTTCCACAGGATGGGTGCCACTACCGAGAAGGCTCTCTGCCTGGTTCCCTGTAACTTGGCTTCTTGCAGTGACGGAACCGCCAGAAGGCCCTCGGAGCTGCACCTCAGTGTCCAGGCAGAACAATGAGGGTGGAGACGCTCCTTCAGGTATACTGGGCAGAGGCCGTTTAGGGCTTTAAAGATCAGCACCAACACTTTGAATTGTGCTCGGAAACATACTGGGAGCCAGTGTAGGTCTTTCAAGACCAGTATTATGTGGTCTCGGCGGCCGCTCCCAGTCACCAGTCTAGCTGCTGCATTCTGGATTAGTTGTAGTTTCCAGGTCACCTTCAAAGGTATCCCCACGTAGAGCGCATTGCAGTAGTCCAAGTGAGAGATAACCAGAGCATGCACTCCAAGCCCCACCAGCCTTTAGCCAGCGCAGCTGTAAATGCAATAAAACACAATATATCCCACCTTTCCCCACAAGGAGCTTAAGGTGGCATACAAAGAATTGCAGGGGGACCCGGAGGGTCATCCAGACTGACCCCCTGCAATGCAGGAGTCTTGGCTCATTCCTGGCGCTCCTCCTGCAATCCCCACAACAACCTTGTGAGGTAGGTCAGGCTGAGAGGCCAGGACTGGCTCAAGGTCACCCAGTGAGCTTCAGGGCCGAGTGGAGATTTGAACCCTGATCTCCCAAGGCCTTTGTCTGACACGCCAAACACTACACTGTGATGGGAATTTTGAGGTCTTAGATGTATGTTAAATGTTCATAAGTGTACCAAGCAAACACGTACATAGATATATAAACCACATGTCTGAAAACCCCACAGGAAAAAAGTCCTGAACAAATTGACCTCAATTATTTCTCTGCAAGGTCCAAGTAGGAAACCTCCCCATTGTCTTTTTCCTTCACATATCCTGTCTTAAGGGCACATTTAAGATATGAATTGGGATGCAGATGGCGCTGTGGGTTAAACCACAGAGCCTAGGGCCTGCTGATCAGAAGGTCGGTGGTTTGAATCCCTGCGACGGGGTGAGCTCCCGTTGCTCAGTCCCTGCTCCTGCCAACCTAGCAGTTCAAAAGCACGTCAAAGTGCAAGTAGATAAATAGGTACTGCTCCAGCGGGAAGGTAAACGGCGTTTCCGTCCGCCGCTCTGGTTTGCCAGAACCGGCTTAGTCATGCTGGACACATGACCCAGAAGCTGTACCAATTGGCCAATAAAGTGAGATGAGCGCCGCAACCCCAGAGTCTTCCGTGACTGGACCTAATGGTCAGGAGTACCTTTACCCTTTACCTTTAAGATATGAATAGGGTGTGAGCCTGTGACCTGGCCCAGGAACTAAGCAATCCAATCAAGTAAGCAGGGTATCCAATCAAGTAACCTGCCAGAGAGGAGATAAACAACATTAAAATTTCTGTTTTAGACCACTTTTTCTGTGATGTAGGTATCTGGGGGGTGGTCTTAGGCTACACCCCTTCTGTGATGTATGTATGATGTATGGAGGGGTGCTCTTGAGCTCCAGGGCAGGGAATTTAAAATGTCTATATAAGGCCATTGTTCTGGGTTCCTCCTCCTTTCCTGCGTGTGAGCGGAGCACCCTGTTGCAACAGATCAATAAAGATCAGGCTTACTAGCTGCTTTGCTTCTTAATATTCTCTGGTTGGCCTCTGTTATTTTCTCCTACCAATAGGGAACCTACGTAAGGACTCTGTATGGGCTCTTGGATACCCCATAAGGGAAAAAGGGCGGAAGTTGTTTACAACAACACCATGCTGGCTCTCAGAGGTACATCATTACCTGGAGGGCACCACCTTGGCAACCTCTGCTCTAAAGGAAAGCGAGGGGGTGGAATGCAAGGGCTTAATCTGAGCCAGAGCTCATCCCCATCTTCTGTTTTCAGGCTGGGACTGAGCCCTGAGAACTTCGCATTACTGCCAGTTCGACAATTGAAAAGCGACTCTGCCAATTTTTCTTCGAGCCTTTGCCCAATAGGCAAGGAAGCTTCACAGGAAGCCTCTGCCCCCGTCTATTATTATTATTTTGTTTCCTCCATTTGCTTCCAAGCAGGTCCACAGTGCCAGCAGGAGGAGAGTCCCAGAGGCTGGTTGCGGTTTGAGCTCCAGCCCCTCACTTTTGTAAGCACAAGTGAAGTCCTGGGAGCATCGCTTTAGCTGCATCTCTCTGCCTGTGTGAGTTTGAAGCCGGCTTCCTTGGGGATATTCCAGGCCTGCTCCCAGAATTTTCTTCTTTTAGACTGCTGGAGATGTGAGGGAAAGCATGCATATGCAAGGTTCTGGCCAATCGCTCACAAAGGGACAAATCCTATCTCTCCACCACCATCCCAGACTGGAGGGGATTTATTGTCGCTGATGGATCTGCAGCCCTGCCATGCCTGGGGTGGAAAGGTGGAAGCCACATCTGGCACAGAGATCAGTCCATGTGACAGCAGCAGGACTATCTCAGGAGTCAATGGATCCTAGACCAGCTCAATCCTGGACTCAGCTACATTAGTAAAAAAAAAAAAAAAGAGACAGTGTTTTGAATGCATTATGAACATTCAACACCAGATGGCGCTGGAGGGCAAAAAGAAATTCTTTGCCATTTTCCATAGTGGTTTTTTGTTTGTTATTACAATTTGATTTATGACTTATTTATAGTAGGGGTTTCCTCCTGCGTGCAGATCCACCCCCTGTCTCCAGCAATAATAGGGATAAACAAACCAAAAGAGATCGCAGCTGAGACACCAAGCCCCAGAACTTAACTACAGAATGGCAGGAGTGCCTCTGAACATATACAGAGTGCCTTTCGTCTTCCACCCCACCATCCATTATCTACTTAATATAACTAGAATGGTAATAATAATTTTAACATTGGTAAACTAAAGGCAGCTTCTCCTTTTATCATCCCGAATAACTATTGATTTAATTCAAAGCGTTTTATTATCTTGCCAGATAAACTTTCACATTAACCTTTGCCCTTTTTAAAACCTGAACAGTATTTAATATATGATGATAGATTTTTTTTAAAAAGACGATCTCTGTAACATAAAGATTTGCTTTGGCATCGACACCAAACTGCACCACTGAAATTAAATAATAATAATTTCCCTATTTTTCTGTTAGAGAATATCTCTCCTAATAACTATTCATAATTGTTCTTACATACATAATTCAAGATTTTTTTTAACCCTATCCCCAGCTATTCCACTGGCTTGCTCCTGCCCCTCTGGCAAACCAAGGTATAACCAATTTCTTCTTTTAGCTGTTCTTGTTGAATTTATTTTTATTCCCAAAATTTTCGGTGGCCTTTTGGCCTTTAACAACAACAGCAGCAATGTACCGCTCTCCGTTTAAAAGGCAAAGGAAAATCTGTTTTGAAAGAACTGCTCTGGGGAATAGGGCTGGAGTGGAGTTTGGGATGCCTGAAGTGTCAGACAGTCAGCAGCTGTGAACGGCAAATTGTTTCCCCTAAACTTGATCCATATAGGAAATTGTAAATCTGCGCTAGCCAAAACAGAGGAGGTGCCATTTTGGCAGGGGGGAGGGGGGCAGCGGAGAGGGGAATCCCCTTGCCAGACACACGTTTCCCCATTTCAGGATAAGTTCTGTGAAACAGGTCAAAAACGTTCTCCCATTCAGAACCAGGGCTCGAATCAGATCCGGCCCGGGACATTTTGCCACCTGAGGTAAAGCCATAGCTGTCAACTTACAGATTTGAAAATAAGGGACCAGCAGCCTCGAAAACAAGGGATCAGCAGCCAATATAAGGGATTTTCTGGGCACAGGTATGTTCAACTTCTGAGCCCCTCCGAGCCAAAGGCAGAAAGCCCAGCCAGCAGCCAAACGAAGCCTCAAGCGGTGGTTCCCACAGCGCAGCAACCCAGCAAAGGGGATGCAGCAAGGAAAATCATTATCACCTCTCCGCTGGGAAGCGCTGAGCAAAGGCGAGTCCCCAGGCCGATTTGATCGGCACAAGGCATGCAAGCTCCACCCCCCAGTCGTTCTTAGACTCCTTATTGTGTGAGCAACGCAGTCAAGCAACACAGTTGGCGCCTCCTTCCTCCCTGGCTGGCAGGGAGGGAGGGAGAGGAGCTGCTTCCTTTGAAACCCGGGAAATTTAAGGGACATCATCAATAAGGGGCAGCAGCGGGACACGGCACTCGGATAAGGGAGTTTCCCGCCAAATAAGGGACACTTGACAGCTATGGGTAAAGCACAAAATGGCGCCCTCCTCCCTGCCAGGGAAGAACCAGCGAGTGAGGATCTGCATCAGGAACAAGGGGGCGGAATAAAGATCTACATGGGGATCTGCTGCCTCTATGGACCCCAGCACCTGAGGTGGTCGCCTCACCTTGCCTCACGGGCAGGCCGGCCCTGGCAGAATTATTGACGTCCCTCCCTCAGATTTGGCTCTGTTGGCATCCTCTTGGGCAGCCTTATCTGACTGGCTACATGGTGCCCTAATGCCCTCACCCCTCATGTGGTGCCATGGGAAGGAGCCAAGCAATGTGGGAAAGGCCTTTCAGATAACCATGCAAGGGCCCCTAAAATCTGCTTTTCCCACTGAAATTACCCCCTCCCAACTGGCTCAGACCTGGCCACAGCTGAGTTGAGTATTACTACTAATATGCCCTTCACCATAAGGTCCCAGGATGGGCTACAACAATATAACAATGCAATATTAAAATCAGTTTTAAAACATGCAATCAGAACCATGTTGTTGTTGTTTGTTGTTTAGTCATGTCCGACTCTTTGTGACCCCATGGAACAGAGCATGCCAGGCACTCCTGTCTTCCACTGCCTCCCGCAGTTTGGTCAAACTCATGCTGGTAGCTTCGAGAACACTGTCCAACCATCTCATCCTCTGTCGTCCCCTTCTCCTTGTGCCCTCAATCTTTCCCAACATCAGGGTCTTTTCCAGGGAGTCTTCTCTTCTCATGAGGTGGCCAAAGTATTGGCGCCTCAGCTTCAGGATCTGTCCTTCCAGTGAGCACTCAGGGCTGATTTCCTTCAGATCAGAACCATAGTTTGGCTTTAAACCTCTCTCAGGTTTCAATGGGGTACAGAGAAATGTGTATCTTTATAAAATGGCAGTGCTTGTGACATTTGAAGGATGTACATATCAATGAAGGGCCTTCGGGAATGAATCTGCCACCCAGACTGCTCACTGGACCTCTCTGGCCAGAGAAAAATATAAGAGGGCTTCCTCTGTCAGACAAGACTTGCTTGAGCAACAATGAGCTCTCGCATGTTTTGCGTGTGTGTGTTCTTACTTTTCAGCCCTGATTTGCCCATGGATACCAATTGCTTCTTGGTCCTGACATCTGGCTTGCTCTTTGACCTTGCCTCTTGGTTTGTCCTTTAGTCCTGACTTCTGTCTTCTCCTATGGCTTCTGCTTCTTCAGCTCACCTCAGACTGCCCACCCCTGGTCTCATGGCTGGCCCAAGACATTTTCCTGCCTGAGGAGACAGACAAGATGACCCCCCCCCCTCTTCATTCCATGTACAGAATTATTTCTTCTTCTTCTTCTTCTTCTTCTTCTTCTTCTTCTTCTTCTTCTTCTTCCACTTGTAGCCAAGTAAGATGATCTTCCATAAACATGGTTTTAACAGTGAGTCCATAAGTGACTATGGAGGCCAATTCTGGATCCACACATCCTTCCACAGTGGGGACATTGGTTTCTGGGCAGGAGTTGATCACGGCGGGGATTTGCCAAGCGTGCCTTCCTCTTAGCATGTTTCTCCCTTGCATCCTGAGTTCGAGCATCTTCAAAGCCCATGACACCTTTGGTAAAGGCTGTTCTCCAATTGGAGCGCTTTCAGGCCAGTGTTTCCCAGTTGTCAGTGTTTATACTACTTTTTTAAAGATTTGCCATGAAAGTCTTTGAACCTCTTTTGTTGACCACCAGCATTACACATTCCGTTTTCAAGTTCGGAATAGAGTAGTTGCTTTGGAAGACGATAATCAGGCAGCAGAGGGACAGACATGCATATCTCTGTGAATCTCTCTCTCTTAAAACCAGTGGCCACCAGCACACCTTGTGGCAGTGAGTTCCCTAGGTTATGTAGTGCCATATATGTATTATGCCAACCCCCAAGCTCCTGAAACAAATGTTGGGATGACAGATATAGGAGGCAAGAAATAATCCATCGTAAATAATAACTGCTGGTTCGGATTGTCTTCCATAGATTTAGTTGCTTTGGAAGACAGTAATCAGGCATCCACACAAAATGACAGTAGTACACAGACAGTAGTACACAGAGCCAGTGTGGTGTAGTGGTTAAGAGTGGTAGATTTGTAATCTGGGGAACCGGGTTCGCATCTCCGCTCCTCCACATGCAGCTGCTGGGTGACCTTGGGCTAGTCACACTTCTCTGAAGTCTCTCAGCCCCACTCACCTCACAGAGTGTTTGTTGTGGGGGAGGAAGGGAAAGGAGAATGTTAGCCACTTTGAGACTCCTTCGGGTAGTGATAAAGCGGGATATCAAATCCAAACCCTTCTTCACAGACGTGGCAAAGGACTTGACGAAACACCATCACCATCCGATCGCAGAAAATCAGGATGAATGCTCATCAGATAGCCAGTGCTATCTGAACTCCACACCAGTGAATGAGGCTGAATGCTCATGAAAGTGGTTTTCTGGAAGCGGTCTGTGTTGGAGGAAAGGCTGGAGGTACTGAGTTCGAGTGCACCTCTAATCAAAGACGGCTCCCTAACACAAGAATTTCACACAGAACCAAAGCCTGGCTTGGCAGTGTCCCCCGGCTCAAAATGTAGAGGATGTTTTCAATCAAGAAAGTGAGCTTGGGGGAAGATGCTGGCCTCCAATGGTGGTTTGTAAAACCCAAATCTGAAGCAGCTGCTGCTTGGAGGACCCAGAGAAACACAGAGTTTCATCCCCACCCTCCCTCAGGCTCCCACTACCGAGATTTCGGAGGGTCTAATTGAAAGAGCAGGCCTGGTGCTGTCAGCATTACAAGCTGGTGAAAAGCCTCCGGAATGGATACCTGCCGGTGAGCGCATTTCTCGCCAGTTTCGGAGTCACAAAGGTGTCCAATAAAAACACGATGCTTCCTTTTCCAGGAGGCATTACTTATGTGGATCTGACGGCATTTCATCGGGGAGCTGAGCCGGTAAGAAACCGAAGGCGGACGGTTCCGTTTTCCTTCGGTGCACTTTCGAAACCTGTGACACATCCCGTGGCAAAGTTTGTTTAATCCACCTGCCGATCGCTTCTCCTCCTCGCTTTCTCCTTGACCAGGCATGAGGTAAAGCCCTTGATGAAGCTTAACCCGGCTCCACAACAGCCAATTGTCTCCTGCCCCACCAAATCCTTCTGATTTCTTCCACTCATCCTCCCTCTATGCCCTGAGGGAGGGAGGAGGAAAGCGTGGCGCTAAGGAACACAGCGAGCATGACAGAACATTCCAGAAGCTGCGCGTCCCTCAGATCCCCCTCCGCCAAGAAATAAAATAAAAATGGCCGCTCTTTTTATCCAGCTAAATTTGTTGCCCTTCTGGGATTGGGAAAACGAGTCCCTCCTCACCCGGCGTAATATGTCTGGATGAACTACAATCATATGACACAACATTAAATTACTCCTTCCTCTCGGTTTCCTTTCCCTGAGCAGTAATGGATGCCAGAGTACGTCAAGGCAGACAATACTTCTTTTGAGCTGGGGTGGATCTGGGTCCGGAGAGCAAAACTGTTCCAGAAGGGGAGGGGTTGGGGCAGGGGAGAGGAAATTAGGCAATGTTTTTGCAATGCAACCTCAAACCCACTCCATTTATTTATTTATTTATTTGTTTTCAAAAAACCCTGCCAAATGGTGATTGACCGTCCTAGGGAGTTAAGAAGTACAGTGGTACCTCGGGTTACCTGCGCTTCAGGTTACATACGCCTCAGGTTACAGACTCCGCTAACCCAGAAATAGTGCTTCAGGTTAAGAACTTTGTATCAGGATGAGAACAGAAATCGTGCTCCGGCGGCGCGGCGGCAGCGGGAGGCCCCATTAGCTAAAGTGGTGCTTCAGGTTAAGAACAGTTTCAGGTTAAGAACAGACCTCCGGAACGAATTAAGTACTTAACCCGAGGTACCACTGTATTGCAAGACCCACATGGCAAGTGATTCAATGAGGGGGAGTCAAATTGCCACCTCTTGTTTTGGGGGAAAGGTTATTTCAGCTCCATTTCCTTTCCAGGGCAGGAGCCCAAGGGGGAACTGTGCTTACCCTCCAACATTTCTCTGATCAAATTAGGGACTTCCCATTCTATAATAATAATGATGATGATAATTTTATTCTTTATACCCTGCCCATCTTACTCAGCTGCCCCAGTCACACTCTGGGTGACTTCCAACATATATAAAAACATAACAAAGCATTTTAAAACTTCCCTATACAGGGCTGCCTTCAGATGTCTTGTAAAGGTTGTCTAGTTACTTATCTCCTTGGCTCGGGGGGCGCATGACTCCATACCCTCTGACATTTCTCTGATGAAAATAGGGGCGCCCTAAGGAAAAGCGGGACATTCCAGGATCAAATTGGAAACTGGGATGGCTTCTGTAATCCGGGACTGTCCCTGGAAAATAGGGACACTCGGTGGGTCTGAGCATGTGATCCAACAATTTCCCTTCTTTGCTTTTTTCTGTGCCAGCTTCTGGATTTCCATTAGTGTTGCGTATGGGGTGGTCAAGTGGCACACTATACAGAAGACGTTCCTCTATTTGCAGTGTGCAGTTTGAAGGGACACGGGTGGTGCTGTGGGTTAAACCACAGAGCCTAGGACTTGTTGATCGGAAGGTCGGTGGTTCAAATCCCCACGACGGGGTGAGTTCTCGTTGCTCGGTCCCAGCTCCTGCCCACCTAGCAGTTTGAAAGCACGTCAAAGTGCAAGTAGATAAATAGCTACCGCTCCAGCGGGAAGGTAAACGGCGTTTTTGTGCACTGCTCTGGTTCGCCAGAAGCGGCTTAGTCATGCTGGCCACATGACCCAAAAGCTGTACGCCGGCTCCCTCGGCCAATAAAGCGGGATGAGCGCCACAACCCCAGAGTCAGCCACGACTTGACCTAATTGTCAGGGGTCCCTTTACCTTTACCTAGATGGGTTGGTAACTAACTGTTGAATGTTCTCCACTCTAGTCGTACCTTCAATCCCAAACGCCTTGTGACTCGAACATTTTGACTCCCGAACGCCGCAAACCCAGAAGTGAGTGTTCTGGTTTCTGAACGTTTTTTGGAAGCTGGCCATCCGACGTGGCTTCTGCAGCTTCTGATTGGCTCCAGGTATATTGTTGTTAAGTCATTCAGAGCACATCATCTGTAAAACCTTGAATTCAGCCCAGAGATTTATCAGCAGGCATGGGCGATTCTTTAAGAACCAGAACACAGTTCTGATAGGTGTCAGAACCTGTACTTAACCATGAAGTAGTTAGTGCCACACTTTTTAACAAAAACAGAAAGAAGTGCTGGTACTGCTGCTTCAAAATAAGAGTGGCTCGCTTAAGCATACTTTTATTTGTTATAGGAAAATCCTTGGGCTCACATGGATTACCAAACAAAGACACCAGCCAGGAATATAGGAGCAAAACAGCAGCCAGTAGGCCTGGTCTTTATTTTAAAGGACTGTTGCAACAGGACTTCTACTCACCACACGGGAGAAGCAGGAAGAAGCCCAGAACAAAGGATGGCTCCCACTTTTATCAGTTTTACAAAGATACCCACAACACCCCTAAAATTACATCATGCATACATCAGAAATACATCACAAATTGGGAGGTTTGCCCGCACCCTTCCCTTGACCTCCACCTCACACCCATCAAGTAAGACAAAAGAAATATTTACAAGTTCCTGGTTTCCCAGGCCAAGTTAATCACACCTCTTTGTCCTGACCAAGAACCTAATCCATTCCTGGTGGTTTGCCATTGTCCATGGGATGACTGCCTGTCTGACATCCATTTGCCAGGATGCCAGCGATTACCTCTTGTGCAAGAGGCTGCTGTGTACGTGACCCCAGGTTTCACGGGTTATGGGCGCCTACATCCCAGAATCCCCGCTTCTTAAGCCATTCCTTTCCTGAACAGAACAAAGTTGGAATGGTGCAAATCCATACTGGAGCAATTTTATTTGACTTTCTAAAAAAATTCCCAGGGAGCCAGTACGTAGATATATTTATCAGTGAATTGTTACGCTTGGTAATGTGCAGCAGAGGCCCTTTGAATGTTGTTGTTGTTTAGTCGTGTCCGACTCTTCGTGACCCCATGGACCAGAGCACGCCAGGCACTCCTGTCTTCCACTGCCTCCCGCAGTTTGGTCAAAGTCTTGTTAGTAGTTTTGAGAACACTGTCCAACCATCTCGTCCTCTGTCGTCCCCTTCTCCTTGTGCCCTCAATCTTTCCAAACTTCAGGGTCGTTTCCAGGGAGTCTTCTCTTCTCATGAGGTGGCCAAAGTATTGGACCCTCAGCTTCACGATCTGTCCTTCCAGTGAGCACTCAGGGCTGATTTCCTTCAGAATGGATAGGTTTGATCTTCTTGCAGTCCATGGGACTCTCAAGAGTCTCCTCCAGCACCATAATTCAAAAGCATCAATTCTTTGGCAATCAGCCTTCTTTATGGTCCAGCTCTCACTTCCATACATCACTACTGGGAAAACCATAGCTTGAACTATATGGACCTTTGAAAAGAGATAGGAAAAACTGTGATGAAGTGTTTTGTGATTGTGATAAGAATTTTAGAGTCTTAGATATATAATAAATGTTCATAAATGTACCAACCAAGCACGTACGTAGATCAGCACAGGTAGACCGACCTGAAACCATTTTTGATTCCCAAACTGACCAAATGTTTTCTCTGCAAGGAGGGAGAGGGTCAGGAATTGTCTCAGGAATTGGGAAATCACCATCTCAAAGGGTGACAGACTACCAGGAAAGGCAATCAGATAAGGCACTATCAGATAACCTGGCAGACAGGAAAAACAACAACACCTTTTCTGTGATGTATGGGGGAAAGGGCAGATTTTTGTTTACAAAATGGGGACACTTTCCGAAGTGATTGTGTTGATTTTGGTAGTCGGGTGTTTGTGTGTGTATGATATGATATGATATGATATCTGCTGGAGGGGCAACCCCCCCTCCCAACCTTTACATAAATTCCTGCAACATATTAAAAAACAAAAACTTATCATAACGTTTTGTTTGGCCCTCTGTTCCCTTCTCCAGGTGTTTATGGAAGCTAAATATTAACCAGGGCTTAACTGTCTGGGCTGCTGTTAGAAGAGACCCAGCAGCTAGGATGCAGGAGCCAGGATTTGTGTTGAGAACACTCAGGGGACGCAGCGAGGAGTCGGAGCCAAGGAACAAAAACCAGGAGTCTGAACATAACCCAAACACGCCGAAGAGCCAGGAGAACCATTGTTTGCCAGACAAAGTCCCAGGACAAACAGGAAGCCCTGAAAACATCTTTCTGTCTAGGTGAGGGACCAGCAGTCCGCTTGGGTGGGCAAGGCCAGTCCGGACTCAGCCAAGAACACATTGCCGCCCAGGAAGGTGCTCCATGCTGCAGTTCCGGCAGCTCGCCACAAGGGGTACCTGCACAGGGAACTGAAGGTTCCTGGTTCAAATCCCAGCAGCGTTCTCGGAACTGGGATGGTGTTATCTTGATTCTAGTGCAGAGGCAGGAAAGCACGACGACGCCCTGCTGGGCGCTTACTGGGATAGTGGGTGTTGCCACGAATGTGTTTTGAGTTGCAGCTGCCCTGTGGGAGCCAGATCCATTGAGCAAGACTAAACAATCTGAAGCTGGATGGAAAAGGAACATCAGTTCAGAAATGGACACCAAGCGCCACATTCAGAGCCGGCAAACGCCATGCAACTTAGGCGTAGAAGGATTTGCCCATTTCACTTCTCTCGGCCTCTTGTTTTTCCAAGTCTTAAATTCAATTCTCCACATTTCTGCAGCAATGTGTGTGTGTGTGTGTGTGTGTGTGTGTGTGTGTGTGTGGTTGCTCATCAAGAAACTTATTCAGCATTTTGGTGCAAATTTCTCCTGAGACACATGCAGTTTTGACTAATGTGCGCATTTCTGCAAGCAACTTCTAATATGGTGCAGATTTGCATGCTATTTCCCCCGCCCCCATGTCTTTGTTTTCATCTGTACTTTGCCCTAAGGCAGGGGTCAGCAAAGATTAGACGATGCTGCACCAAAGCAAATCCCACACTGCCACATACAGTTTTCCAAGACTTTCCTTATGGCGAAAAGTCCGATCTTTGGGGGAATCAGTTTTGTTGTGCAAGATCTCCTAGTCAATTATGATCAGGTGGCACGAATTTGCTGGTATTCAATTGAATCCCACTCGAAAGTAGTGACAGACTGGGAGTGCCCTGTACTGCACACTGTTTAAATTGTTCCAGTTGCAGATAGGTAGCCATGTTGGTCTGCCATAGTCAAAATAAAAAAATTCCTTCCAGTAGCACCTTAAAGACCAACTAAGTTAGTTCTTGGTATGAGCTTTTGTGTGCATGCACACTTCTTTTTTATTTTGTTTAAATTGTGTTTTAGAATTTTTTTATGAGGTTGATGATTTTTTATGGAATTTTGTCATTACCTGCCCAGAAACCTTTGGATGCTGAGCAGGATATAAACAACCTAAGTAAATAAATCAAGCATCTTGCACAAAATCCCACTGCTTCCCAGAGAGAGAGCTCGTTTTAGAAATTACAGCCTCTCTTTCCGAAGTCACTGGAAAGACCAGACTCCCCCTTTCCCTCTCCCCTCCCCTTAAGATATGAATCTGTCTTATCGTATGACTGTCAAAGGCTAATGTTTGGTTAAGAGGGGCAAAGGTTAACGTGCAACAGGTGCTCGCATATTTCTAGGGAGAACCGATCTGCTCAAAGCGTGCAAGGCTCAAAATCCAGGGAAAATATTAGTTCTTCACTTGAAAGAGGGGAAGCCGCCGCCACTATTGAGAGAGGGGGTGTCCAGCAGAAAGACTGCTCACGTGATCTCTCATGACACGAGTCCCCTTCGGTCCCTTCTCATAGAGAGCTTTTTAGAAACATTTGGGGATTCTTTTCAAGCATGCCTATATTACAGACATGTGTGATGTAGGCAAAGCCACGTTCTTGCATCGGCAAATCTGCTTGGGTGACTTACATGCTGCCAGTTATGACCCGTGCTGGAGAACTTGCTTTGCATTCACAAGGGACCCAGCTATGCAGGTGCAAATAAAATGTTTCAAGTGCATTGCAAACTGCAATATACAGATGTGACACTAGATGGCGATGCTGAGCAATGGCAATTTCAATATATTTTTCAAAACGTTTTAAACGAAAGCATTTCCACAGCATTGGTTTATATATATATATGTGTGTGTGTAGATTTCACCCAGGTCTCCATTCCTGGATGTCTCCAACTAGCATTGTGAAAGAGCCCAGTCTGAAAGTTTGGAAAGCCACCGCCAGTCATTTGAGACCTAGCTAGATCAGGGATTGGAAACCTTTTTGGTTCGAGGGTCCCATTCCCTCACAGAGAACCTTCTGGGAGCTGCATTCTGCTGCTGGTGGGCAGGGAATAGATCTGACTCTTATGAACTAGCCATAGGCTGCATTCCAGCCATACAGCTGGGCTTGCTGCAGGGTGTCTTCTCCTGATGGACTACCACTGGAGATAACTGGGGGTGGAGGTCTGGGATAGCTCAGATAGTAGAGCATGAGACTCTTAATCTCAGGGTTGTGGGTTCAAGCCCCACGTCAGGCAAAAGATTCCTACATTGCAGGGGGTGGACTAGATGATCCTAGTGCTACCTTCCAGTTATGTTTCCGAGCACAATTCAAAGTGTTGGTGCTGATCTTTAAAGCCCTAAACGGCCTCGGCCCAGTATAGCTGAAGGAGCGTCTCCACCCCATCATTCAGCCTGGACACTGAGGTCCAGCTCTGAGGGCCTTCTGGTGGTTCCCTCCTAGCGAGAAGTGAGGTTGCAGGGAACCAGGCAGAGGGCCTTCTCGGTGGTGGCGCCCGCCCTGTGGAATGCCCTCCTGTCAGATGTCAAGGAAATAAGGAACTACCTGACTTTTAGAATATATCTGAAGACAGCTCTGTTTAGGGAAGTTTGAAGTTTTATTGTGTTGTTAATATTCTGTTGTAAGCCGCCCAGAGTGGCTGGGGAAACTCAGCCAGATGGGTGGGGTATTAATTATAATAAATAAATAATAATAATAATAATAATAATAATTCTAGGAACCGGAGACTCTCTGGCTAGGGCCCCTTCACTAAATCTGGGGCAGTTAGATGCGGAGATGGGGTTCGATATTGAAACAAGGGCTCAGATTCATACTGCCCACATTCTGTGGACGTTCCCAGAACCCTTGCAAAACAGGACACTTATGCACGGCGATGCAGTGTGCTTTCTGAGTCCTGGTTTCAGCCGAATGAGCTCACCTGAGACCTCCAAGTGCCCTTATTTTAAATCCGATACGTCGGGGGGGTTAGCAGTCAAAGATCTTGCCCATCTAGACTACCGGTGGGATTTTCCACTACTCTCCAAATCAATTGCGCTATTTAAGGAGAGAGCCTCTTTGGGTCTCCTTTTCCTTTCTCCCCCCCCCCCCTGTCTGTGCCGGTGGCTAATATGACATTGCCTCAACCACTAAATCATGCCGGGACTTGACTCCTCGCGCCAGAGGGGTGCACGTGTGTGTGGAAGATAAGACCCTCCTCGAGAAAGAGGAGACGTTTTCCTCTGGCGAGCCAGGCGTCCCACACAGGCCAAGGTCTCTGCAGCTCTGACGAAGAGTCAGGAAATGCCTTTCCTCCATTTTCACAATTCCGACACTGGAGGGGCTTCTGTCTGGCTGGGGCTTGCCAGGGACCCCGGGAAGTATTCCTCTCTCCCACTTCTCCAAACACCCCCCCCCCCCGGACAACCGATTTTGGGGCGGCATGTCTGAATCACGGCGAAGCTGTTCGCGGTATCTATTGCAAGGCTGAGCGCAGGCAGGTGCAAACTAAGCCTTGCGGTTTCCTCTCCTCGGGTGCGTGGTTTTATTTCTGAGGTAAAAGGGAACAGTTCTGAGTCAGCCTTGGGCCTCTACCCTCCTCCTCCTCCTTCAAACCCTTTTCTCTCTCTCTCTCCACAACAGCCAACGATCATTTCATTTCTCTGGGCCTGCCATTTCTCTTAGAGGCAATGTGGCGCAGTGGTTAGAGTGTCAGACTAGGAACAGGTTAAGTGGGTTATGATACACTGGGCAAAGGAACTGGGACATAATATTCAGATGGCAGACTGGGAAAGGTTATGGAAATCAGATTTGAAATTTACGGCATGTTGTACATTGAAATACAGTGGTACCTCGGGTTACAGACGCTTCACGTTACAGACTCCGCTAACCTAGAAATAGTACCTCAGATTAAGAACTTTGCTTCAGGATGAGAACAGAAATCGTGTGGCGGCAGCGGGAGGCCCCATTAGCTAAAGTGGTACCTCAGGTTAAGAACAGTTTCAGGTTAAGAACGGACCTCCAGAACGAATTAAGTTCTTAACCCAAGGTACCACTGTAAAACTATATGAAAATGATGTACCAGTGGTATTTGACTCCTACTAAGATCGCCGAAGAATTGATGCTTTTGAATTATGGTGCTGGAGGAGACTCTTGAGAGTCCCAGGGACTGCAAGAAGATCAAACCTATCCATTCTGAAGGAAATCAGCCCTGAGTGCTCACTGGAAGCTGAGGCTCCAATACTTTGGCCACCTCATGAGAAGAAAAGACTCCCTGGAAAAGACCTTGATGTTGGGAAAGATGGAGGGCACAAGGAGAAGGGGACGACAGAAGACAAGATGGTTGGATAGTGTCTTTGAAGCTACAAACATGAGTCTGACCAAACTGCGGGAGGCAGTGGAAGACAGAAGTGCCTGGCGTGCTGTGGTCCATGGGGTCACGAAGAGTCGGACACGACTAAACAACAACAACAAAAGTTAGCAAAGATGTATAGGACAAGTTCAAATATCTGCTGGAAATGTAAAGAAGAAGAAGGTACCTTTTATCATATGTGGTGGATGTGTAAGGTAATAAAAGCTTTCTGGGAGATGACATATAATGAAAGGGAAAAAATGCTTAAAAGTTAAGAAACCAGAATTTCTTACTAGGAATTACAGGTACCAATATTCCAAAGGAGCACAAAAGACTTTATGTATGGAACAACAGCTGCCCGGATGCTAATACCAATAATAATAATAATAATAATAATAATAATAATAATAATAATAATAATAATAATTTTTTATTTATATTTTATTTACCAAGGAATTTATTCAATAATTCACAGAGAGCGCCAAAGGAATGCAGCCTTCCCTAATACAGTAGAACCTCCGGTTAAGAACTTAATTTGTTCCGGCGATCTGTTCATAACCTGAAACTGTTCTTAACCTGAGGTACCACTTTAGCTAATGGGGGCTCCTGCTGCACCGCCAGAGCATGATTTCTGTTCTCATCCTGAATCAAAGCTCTTAACCCAAGGTACTATTTCTGGGTTAGTGGAGTCTGTAACCTGAAGTGTCTGCAACCTGAGGTACCACTGTAATGGTGTTGCTCCAAGTAAAGTCCCGCCCCCCTACATTTTCTCCTATTAGACGTCACTCCTGCGCTGGTTAATCTGACTTTTCTGCCTCTGAGCTCTCTGTTGTAATACCCTCAATGCCCGAATGGTCCTGGGAGAAGGGGGGGGGTCAGGAATGCATTCCAAGGACACTGAGTCTGTCGGCTGTCTCTCCCTGTGCTGGTCCCGGGGGGTTACCGTGCGGCAAGGTCCATATCCAGTCCAGGGTCGAGGGTGTGGTGTGTAAGCTGTCAGTCAAGGCAGAAGCAGGGTCCAAGGCAGGGAGTCGGGTGAGGTCAGGAACTCTGGCAGGAGAGCAGGACAGGGTGCAGGCAGGAACAGGCTACCAACAATGTTGCTCCAGCAACCTGGGACTGGGGCTGACTGGCTTTTATCTGCCCCGAGGCATAGGGCGGCCCCGGTCCACAGGTGACTTGCCTCTCCTAGCCTAGAGGCGAGCACTCCTCCTGCAGGAACTTAGTTCCCTCTGCCTCTCTGCCCTGAGCCTCTGCAGCTCAGGAGAGGCTGGAGGGTTACCAGACCCAGAGGCAACCTCAGCTTCCTCTGATGAGGCTGAGAGTGGAGCACCTGCAGGCACTGGGTCCTCCATCACCTCAGGGGCCAGAGCAGACTCAGCTGGTGCCTGCACCTGAGGATCCAGCACAGGTGAGGACCCTTCAGGCTCATGCCCCAGCCCCGGCTCAGCTGGTTCTGGAGGCAGGGACTCCTGTGCAGGCTGGGATTCCTCAGGTTCAGCCTCTGAATCCGAATCCCAGGCCATCACACTCCCCTGGTGCTTTTTCTTCTTCCTGCTGTTCCTCCCCCAATATTTCCCAGCTTCTCCCCTCTGCAGCCTCTGAATGATGCCCTTCTTCAAGCCACTGTTCTAAATCTATACTGTCCTCCTGTTCTCGGGAAGGTTCAGGAGAGGGGGGGCACCTAGGGAGGGAGGCACGATGCTCACATGCATGACGTCGGCCCTCCCCATCACCCTCGCAAGCTGGTGCCTCTGGCCCTAACTGTTCCCTTGCAGAAAATTTCATTGCATGCCACTGTACACCACCCTAACCTCCTTGGAGACTGAAATGCAGCAAATAAGCAAACTTGTAACATTCCCCCAAACTCTCCATCTCACTGGACTGTGCTCCTCTAGACTGAGCATTGGTCCTGGTTTTCTTGCCCAACATTTACACTATGACCGCATGCACACCATCCCGTAAAGCTCACCCTCAAAGAATCTTGGGAACTGTAGTTTACCACCCCACACAGAGCTACAATTCCCAGAACCCTTGTCAAACTGCAGTGCTGAGGTTTCTTTGGGCAGGGGGAAGATGGGATTTAAATGTGTGTACATAGCCATGCTGAGCATTCATTCTGATTTCTTTGCTGGGTGGTGATACATCTTCTTGTTCATTCATTCATTCCTCCCACACTTCTCACCATGTTTCCCCATCACTTTCCTAACTGCAAAAAGTCAGTCTTATCTGTTTTGAAAAACTGGAGGGCTGACATTCTTCTTTAGCTAATTTGTAGGGTTTTAAAAGGGGTCTCTATTCAGAAGACAATGTTGGATGGACAATAGAGAGAAACAAGCCTACTGTATATAGAATCTAGTCTACCGTGTATAAAGGTTAAAAATAACCTTTGTTGCTCCACCTATTTTTGCCTCTGGCCTCGCCCACCACATCTGAAATATACTCAGAGTCGAGAGTGGATTTCATGCTCTTTATTCAGCTCATAGTGGTGAGGAGGAATGGAAGTTCCCCCAGAATGTCTGCTTTATATACATTATTTACACAATGGGCCCCAAGTGATTGGCTATTTCTGGGATTCTTCTGTAGGCCAATCAGATTGCGGATTCACTTCCACCTGGAGCTGGATTGGGTTGCTCCTGTGGACCAATCAGACTGCTGCATTCTGGGTCCTATTGTTCTAGGACCAATCAGACTGCTGCATTCTGAATCCTATTGTTCTAGGACTAATCAGACTGCTGCCTTTTGGATCCTATTCAACTCAGTACATAACAACTTCCATGTGCCCCTTGAAAAGTCACCTAGCAGGGAATGTGGCCCTCAGACTGAAAAAGGTTTTCTACCCCTGTTTCAAGGCATCACTGAAACAAACGAATAAACGGATTTCAAATGGAGCAAAACGGAAAACTTTTCCCCCCAAGCAATTCTGCAATGCTGCCAGATTTGTGCAGAAACCATAGCCCAGAAGCACTATTTTCTTTTTCACCGGGTCACCTATTCCTGCATTTAAAAAGGGGCCTAAGGCCTCCCTGAAATTAGGGACGTTTTGATCTCTATTATTCACACGTGGAAAAGAGCAGCTGCAAGGAAACAAACGTGTGGGATGTTCTAAAAGCCGCAGCTTGGATAGAGACCCTTGGCTCCAAGGCTGCTCCTTCTCCAGATGTTCACGGAGCTGTTTGTTGCTTTGCCATCTCTTACAAATGCCAGGAAAAAAAGAGGGAAAGAGAGAGAGAGAGAGGATGTAAAGAAGCACTTGGAAAACAATGCGGGTTTATAACATTGGATTTGGACGCAGACGGAATCCAGGAAACTGGCGAGAGAATCACTTTCCTGGCCTGGGACAGGCATCATTATAGGCAGCAAAATTAGTTCGTTTTCCTCCCAGTAAGAGAAATGAGCCAGGAAGAAGGAGGATGTTGCTGCAAAGTACCTACATTTCTAGTATTCTAAAGAGGGAACGGTGAATCTGTCAATTTCGATTTCCCTCTGCTTCTCATTTTCCTAATCTTAAATTCACTTTGCTACATTTCCCCATCCGTTTGTTATATTTTAAAGTCCTTGTGCAAAGCCATCAGCATTTCCATGCGAATTTTTCCCTAATAGACACATTTTTTTGCATGCAAATGTGCCCAATTTTTGTGTGCTATGTTCCTTAAGAGTTGCAATTTTTATGCACTCCTTAAGGGTTGGAGAACAGCACCGCAAAATCCTGAAGATCCATTTCCAGGCTTAGACAGCCAAGGCATGACACATGTTCCAAGTGACTAGAACAGCTGGCTGCCCATTTGTCCCCATTGTCATCTACAAATGCCAGACTGTATGAAAGCCCATTGCGTATTTTGGTTGGCTCACGGTTGATAAAACCCCTGGTGCTGAAACGTGGGCTGGAATTCTTATTTTTTCAGTGAAAACTGAAGGAGCAACATGTGTTCCGCCTTGGTTTTGTGGACATTTTAAAAGCATAGGTCACCGTCAACCCGCATGACTCAAGCAAGTGAGCAAAGCCAACTGCCACAGGAGAATGAAGGGGCATGAAGAAACTGCAGGAACGTTGTGTTTGGTGGAACATAGGAAGGTGCCTAGACAGCATCTTAAAAAGCGGAGACATCACCTTGCCAACAAAGATCCGTATAGTTAAAGCTATGGTTTTCCCAGTAGTGATGTATGGAAGTGAGAGCTGGACCATAAAGAAGGCTGATCGCCAAAGAATTGATGCTTTTGAATTATGGTGCTGGAGGAGACTCTTGTGAGTCCCGTGGACTGCAAGAAGATCAAATCTATCCATTCTTAAGGAAATCAGCCCTGAGTGCTCACTGGAAGGACAAATCCTGAAGCTGAGGCTCCAATACTTTGGCCACCTCATGAGAAGAGAAGACTCCCAGGAAAAGACCCTGATGTTGGGAAGGATGGAGGGCACAAGGAGAAGGGGACGACAGAGGACGAGATGGTTGGACAGTGTTCTCGAAGCTACGAACATGAGTTTGACTAAACTGCGGGAGGCAGTGGAAGATAGGAGTGCCTGGCGTGCTCTGGTCCATGGGGTCACGAAGAGTCGGACACGACTAAACGACTAAACAAAAACAGGAAGGTGCCTTATTGTCATGAATTGGCCGGATGTAGAGGAATGGTGGGAGAAACAAACCAGCTGGGGAACCCCCAAGGGAAGAAGGCTAAGAGCCCAGGGAGTGGTGTTGGGACAACGATGGGTGGTCACAGGGAGAAGACTGGAAAGAGGAGTCGGAAGCTGAAGAGGTCACAGGGTTTAGTGAGCGGGGAGAATCTGTGGCAGACAGAAGTCTAGCATCAGAGGCAGAAGCTGAAGCAGGAGAAATGGGGGCGGGGCTAAGAGGCAGAGAAGGCTGGCTGCTGAAGAGTCACAAGTGTCTCCCCCTCCTGCTGCAACAAGCTTCCCTCTTCCCTAGTCTCCCAGAACCAGGAGAGGCATGAAAAAGGCGGAGGGGAAGTTAGCTTCACACGGGCGCAATCTCAGATTGCTTGGGAAGGGCCCAGGAGACGAGGAGACTTAGGCAGCTCTGGGAAGGTGGGGAAAGGAGATTCCAACGTAACATACGGAAAAACTGATAGTAAGAGCTGTTCGACAGGGGAATGGTCTCTCTCGGGAGGTTGTGAACTCTCATTCCTTGGAGGTATTTAAGCAGACGTTGGATGGTGTCAGGATGATTGGTGGGTGCTAGAAGAGATAACAGCCAGCTGTTTACAATCCGGAGCTCTTAAAAGCATGTCCTTCTTAGTCGGTGTCAGTTGCCGAGACTGGTCCTTCCTTTCGGCCTCTCCAGCATAACAACTTCCTGAAGCCTCCCCTTTTCCTTCCTCCTTTACGTAAAGAGTGAAGCCCCGGAAGTTGCTTCCTGACAACCCCTCGTCATCCTCCCTCTCTGACGAGGTGCAGCTGCTCATTATCGGAGGCTGCTCTCTATATTTCCCCAGTGTTTCCCCCTTCTCAGCCCGCAGTTCCCTGACAGATGGCCATTTGTCATGGGTGCTTTAGCTGAGATCCCTGCATTGCAGGGGGGTTGGACTAGATGACCCTTGGGGTCCCTTCTAGCTCAACAATTCTATGATTCTATGACCTTTGGTCTCCACAACCTTCAGACTTACTTGAGAAGAGCGGCTGTGGTCATTGGGCCTGGCACTCCTGAGCAGATTCTGTTTCTTCCAGTAAAGAGTTAACTTCATGTAATCCGTGTGATTTATTGCAGGCTCGCTCACGACACTTATACAGGATCAGAGCACTGGTCCAGCCAGCTCAGTACTGTCAACACTAGGGGGATTTCAAGCTGGGGATTGTTCCCAGGACTACCTGGAGATGCTGAGGATTGAACTTGAGACCTTCTACATGCGAGGCCAAAGCTCTACGACTGAGCTACAACCTCTCCTCCTAAATCATGTGTGTATAGTTCCTTTGTATATCAAGGTATATCAAGCGCCAAGCCAGAAGGTGTCCAGCTGCTAAGTGTGCTGACGACCGCTTCAATTCTGGTGCTATACAAAAGCCTTTTCGGTGGCCCTTGGGAAGCTGAAGGAGGCCTTCCCCAGCCGTCCCGAATACAGCATCAGGTTCCCCCCAGAGCTGCACAGCCCCATCTTTCCTGTTGAATTCCAGATGGATGACATTTTCCTGGCTGTCGGAATCTGCTCCTGGCAGCTGCTGCTGCAGCAAGTAGCAAACACTTCTTCCTCTGAATCACACTAAATCAGGGTTTGAGGTTTCATCGGCTGAAACCTACAACCGAAAAGACTCTCTGGGCAGGAGCTGCTTTTCTGTTTTTAAGGTGGGGGGGGGGGGAGTTGGCATTCGCCAAACGGAAACCATGACTTCATCCCTGAGTAAGCCAATCTGGAAAGCCCCAAGTCCCTTTGTTTACTGGGACCGGGCCACCCTCTAGGTCGGGACCATCAATGGATGCTCTGCTGTCGCATGACATGGTATAGCCCTTTGACTTCTACATAAACCAAGGTTGAAGGGCAAAAGAAGATCCTACTGGATCAGGCTCATTTAAATGGCTTCGGTCCAGTATATCTAGAGGAGCGTCTCCACCCCCATCGTTCTACCTGGACACTGAGGTCCAGCTCTGAGGGCCTTCTGGCGGTTCCCTCACTGCGAGAAGCCAAGTTACAGGCAACCAGGCAGAGGGCCTTCTCCGTAGTGGCGCCCGCCCTGTGGAACGCCCTCCCACCAGATGTCAAAGAGAACAACAACTACCAAGCTTTTAGAAGACATCTGAAGGCAGCCCTGTTTAGGGAAGCTTTTCATGATTGATATATTACTGTATTACTCGTCATTCCTGTGGTTTCCAGTGAGCGGCGTTCGCAAACATGGCTGCCTCCAACTCACATACACCTCTGAGTGTCCTGATTTTCCAGGGACAGTCCCGGAATTACAAAAGCCACCCCAGCTTCTGATTTGAACCCGGAATGTCCCTATTTTCCCTGCCAGCTTCTCCAGCTCTGAGTTTGGGGAGGAGAATGAGCCGGTGCTTGTCCTGAGTGGCGGTGGCAGCAGTGGCGGCTGCGAGAGAGCGTCCCGTGGCCTCTCCATGGCCAATGCTGCCGGCCTCCTTCCTTGAGCAGCTCGTAGCAGCCGCTGGAGAGTGGACAAGGACGAGAAGCTGCCACTGCGAAGGCCCAGCCCTGCGTGACATGCCAGGTCTGAAAGGTAGGCAGTGTTGGAGATTCCATTCCGCCTTTGTTTGCAGACATGGGATTGTTGCGTGTCACATGTCTGTTTACATTCCAGCACAGACTGCTGGGTCCCGTGAGCGGAACTTCCGCTCTGTGTATAGCTTTTGTTTTTGACTCTCTCTCCGAGAAGACGGCAAGGAGAGACGACATGTTTCTTTGTTCTGATTTATGTAAAATAAATCCGTCGTTTTAGTATGTATCCACAGCCTCAGCCTCTTCTGTTGTGCAGTTTACTCTGCTATGTATTGTGCGCTGAAGGCAGCAAGCTTGAGTTGCTGATTTATATCAGAGCCAGAGGTTGATGAATCTCCACAGTGTGAAGGCTGAGAGGGAGACGATCTACCTGGGGCCTAACCAGCTGGCCTCTCGACCCCTGGATGCCGACATCCAGAGGGCAAGGGCTGCCCTGGGCATGAAGAAAGGGAGAGTCTTGATTTGAAAAGGAAAAAAAATCTTTGCGTGTCTGCATACATACATAAGGTAAAGGTAAAGGACCCCTTGATGGTTAAGTCCAGTCAAAGGCGACTATGGGGTTGTGGCGCTCATCTTGCTTTCAGGCCGAAGGAGCCGGCGTTTGTCCACAGACAGCTTTCCGGGTCATGTGGCCAGCAGGACTAAACCACTTCTGGCACAACTGACCAGCGTGATGGAAAGCAGAGTGCACAGGAACACCGTTTATCTTCCCGCTGCAGCGGTACCTATTTATCTACTTGCACTTTGACGTGCTTTCGAACTGCTAGGTTGGCAGGAGCTGGGACAGAGCAATGGGAGCTCACCTCGTCACGGGGATTCAAACCGCTGACCTTCCGATCGGCAAGCCCAAGAGGCTCAGTGGTTTGGACCACAGCGCCACCTGCGTCCACATACATACATAACATGGTGGTGGGGTGGGGATTTCTGCTCCTATTATCCCTATCAGAAACGCTTCGGGCTTTCTCATTTTAAACATCTTGTGTTTTTCTTTTTGTCAATCTACCAAAGAATAAAATAAAATAAAATCAGGTCAGTTGGGGAGGGGGAGTGAGAAACGTCCCTATTTTCATTTGAGGAATGTTGGAGGGTTTCGCAGCTGCAAAGGCAGAAGCTTAACCATTGCGGCTAGTAGCCAGTGGTGGCTGTCTCCTCCATGAATTGGTCTGCTGTTGTTGTTGTTTAGTCATTTAATCGTGTCCGACTCTTCGTGACCCCATGGACCAGAGCATGCCAGGCACTCCTGTCTTCCACTGCCTCCCGCAGTTTGGTCAAACTCATGTTCGTAGCTTCGAGAACACTGTCCAGCCATCTCATCCTCTGTCGTCCCCTTCTCCTTGTACCCTCCATCTTTCCCAACATCAGGGTCTTTTCCAGGGAGTCTTCTCTTCTCATGAGGTGGCCAAAGTATCGGAGCCTCAGCTTCAGGATCCGTACTTCCAGTGAGCACTCAGGGCTGATTTCCTTAAGAATGGATAGGTTTGATTTTCTTGCAGTCCCTGGGACTCTCAAGAGTCTGCTCCAGCACTATAATTCAAAAGCATCAATTCTTCGGCGATCAGCCTTCTTTATGGTCCAGCTCTCACTTCCGTACACTTCCATTCTCTCACTTCCATTCCATCGGTCTAGCCCTCTTTCAAAGCCATGTGGGTTTCACCTGTGGACACATAAGGCCATTTGATCCCTGTTCATCTTGTGAGCATATTCGGGTCATCGTTTGAGGGCTCCTTCTTTCCCTTCCCTACCTGCATCACCTAGCATTGCAGTGGGGTGCACTAAGTCATAGAACCATGCTTTCGCATACAGTCGTCCAGCCCAACCCCTTGCAATGCAGGCATCTCAACATGTGGCTCCCCATCCAATTTTAAACCAGACCGGACCCTGCTTAGCTTTGCAGTTTTATGACAGTTTTATTGCTGCACCACTAGGAGGCTTTTTAAAATAAAATATTTATTAATTATTCTATTGAATACCACCCTCTCTTTTTGACAGAACTGGCTCATCCTAAGTTATTTGCAGAGCAACCTCAGCTATAGGAAGCTGGTGTAAATTAGGCTGGCATAGGTTACCCTAAAAAGACCCTGATGTTGGGAAAGATGGAGGGCACAAGGAGAAGGGGATGACAGAGGACGAGATGGTTGGACAGTGTTCTCGAAGCTACCAGCATGAGTTTGACCAAACTGCGGGAGGCGGCGGAAGACAGGAGTGCCTGGCGTGCTCTGGTCCATGGGGTCACAAAGAGTCGGACATGACTAAACAACAAACAACAACAGGTTACCCTAAACTCGGTACAGGAGGGATGTGCTGGCAGGTGAGTGTGGGACCGAGTTGTGAGGTTTGGGTCACATGAACCCAGCTGAACAGAATTTGGAATAGCTACAAGTCTCTCCTTGCCCCTCTACTCCCCCAGAACACCCATTTTTTGGAGGCTTAATCCAGCATAAATTACACTGACAGCGGTGCCAACATGAATAAAATATTGGGGAGGTCAGGTGAGCCCTCGACCCTTAGAAATTGGCTCCTATGCTGTCTGATATTCCAGTGTTATCTCTGGCTGAGCGGCTTTCACTGGTGTAGCCCTCGCTCAGCTGAGAAAGTCCAAGATCCACTGCGTCCAAAACCTATCCCGGTGGGTCTTGGGTTCGAAATACACTGCTGGGCAATCTAAAAATTAGCAAAGCTGCAACGGTGAAAGGTTAGGCTTTTCCAGAGGTTTGGAGCAAAGGGACTCTTCCTTTCCTTTTTTAAAATAAATCCCAAGCTGCAGCCTGCGACCCCAGAGACCTTCCTTTTCTCCCAGGCCTTTTCTCCCAGGCTGCTGAGTTCATCTGGTCTCTTTTCATAACTGCATCCACCCGCTGCCCCAGCTCAGCAGGCAGTTTGGCCTGTTTATTCAGCTGCTAGGAGTGGCGGTGCCCTGGGATCATCAATCATGTAGGTTTTGCTCTCAAGGGAACAGGGGGGGGGGACTGTAGGGGTTGGCAGGGAAGGTTTAAACACAGCCCTGGTTTACACATCAGCCCAGAATCTAAGAACCCCCCCCCCCCGGCAAATTCTGGCTGGACAATTAAAGGCGATTTGGAGCTCTTGCACAACAAATTTGCTCCCCCTCCACCAAATTGGACTTTTTGCAGTAAGGAAAGTGATGAGGGCGGCGGGAAAACACGCTGGGAAAATGAGGGATAACACTTGCTTGACGTAACGTTAGCCTCCCTGACAACCAAATAAGAATGAAGGTTCAATAAATAGCTGTCGTCATTTAACCTCCCTGCAAATCAAAAGCGCAAGCAAATGAGGAGGAACGCTAAAAAAGCAGGTGGTCTGGAAACAACCGGGAATTCATTTGTCAAAATCTCCTTTGGTTTCTACACTTAATTTGGTTGTTCCTCTTTTCGTACTTCTGAGGGCGTTTCTTTTTTTCCGGCTGCTGTTCTCAATTGCTTTACATTTTGTTAATTATAGGGTTTATCTAATGGAATGGATTCTTCTGTATTGTGTTTATCTCTTAATCTTGCCGGTGGTCGTGGATGGCTTGTGC
Organism: Podarcis bocagei; assembly: GCF_964188305.1. Classification (NCBI taxonomy): domain Eukaryota; kingdom Metazoa; phylum Chordata; class Lepidosauria; order Squamata; family Lacertidae; genus Podarcis; species Podarcis bocagei. The sequence goes on from NC_138138.1 coordinate 20,326,669, forward strand.
TAGAAAGGGAGGGAGGAAATATTGGAAATAAATCAATATAAATCCTCACAGCCAAGGGTGCTGGCTCCTGGGGGCCAAGGCACTTTGCGGCCCCTCAACCTTTTTTATTTGTTTGAGGGGGCTGGTCCCCCCCCCATGTTCAATGGGCCTTGTGCGCAACGTCAGACATCGTGTGTCATTACGCACGAGTCAGAACGTCATATGAGGTCCCCTCAATCCTCCGGAGAGTCTGGCGTCTCTGCTCACAGTACAGTGGTGCCTCGCAAGACGAAATTAATCCGTTCCACGAGTCTCTTCATCTAGCGGTTTTTTTGTCTTGCGAAGCAACCCTATTAGCGGCTTAGCAGATTAGCGCTATTAGCGGTTTAGCGGCTATTAAAGGCTTAGCGGCTATTAAAGGATTAGCGGATTAGCGGCTAAAAGGCTATTAGCGGCTTTGCGGCTTAGAAAAAGGGGGGGGGAGCGAAAAAAAATCGGAACACTTGCAAGACGTTTTCGTCTTGCAAAGCAAGCCCATAGGGAAAATCGTCTTGCGAAGCAGCTCAAAAACGGAAAACCCTTTCATCTAGCGGGTTTTCCGTGTTGCGAGGCATTCGTCTTGCGGGGCACCACTGTACCTCTGAGAGAGAGAGGTCTGAAATTATCCCTGTTTTACAAATGGAGAAATAAGGCTGAGGCAGCAACTTATGCGGGACCACACAATGTTACTGCAGAGCAGAGGTGGGCCATAAACCCAGATTCTGGGTTGCCATGACCTTCCAAATCTAATACATCTGTATTTTTTAACAGTATCCGATCCCAAATCCAGCATAAGCAGGTCGCTTCATAATATAACTTCACATCTGGCAGGGAGAAGCCACCTCTTTCTTTGGAATCTATCAGTAACTTATATTTTATTCTTGGCTTTCCCCCCTGCCAGATACATTTAGATATTTTTTTTTGCCATTCTTTAAAGTGCCCTGCCCCACTGATCACAGGTATTGATTGAAACAAAAATAGCATTCTTGGTAGCACATTCACTTTTATAGCCGATATCCTTCCCCAAAATGATAAATTCATCCTTCCCCACACCTGTAGGTTTTTATTTATTTATATTTTTTGCAGTTAACCATAACCCTAGGTATTTGAACACCACTGTAATAAACTAAAACCTGCCCTTATTCCCTTATGGGGGACACAAGAGCCCTTATAGAGTCCTTTGTAGGTTCTCCATTGGTCGGAGGAAAAAAACAGAGGCCAACCAGAGAATATTGAGAAGCAAAGCAGCTTGTAAGCCTGATCTTTATTGGACTGTTGCAACGGGGTGCTCCTCTCACACAAAGGAAAGGAGGAGGACCCAGAACCAAGGTGTGTCCGCCCTTATATAGACATTTTAAATTGTCCACCTTGAAGTCAAAGACCACCCCCAGATACATCATACCTACATCACAGAAAGGACGGGCTAAGGCAGAAACCTGAGTGGGTTGTTTACCTCCTGTCTGGCAAGTTACCTGTTAATGTTTACTGGATTGATACCCTGGGGAGCCTGCCCAGTCTTTTGTAATGATAAGTACTTAGTTCCTGAACCAAGTCACAGGTTCACCCTATTCATACACAGACCTACTCTTAAGACAGCATTTGTGAAAGAAAAGACAAAGGGGAGGTTCTTCCATTTGACCTTGCAGAAAAAACACCTGGTCAGCCTGGGAATCAAAATGGCTTCATGGCTGCTCTCCTGTGCAGCTTCAGACATGTGGCCTATGTAAACCTAAAGTCATCTATGTACACCTAAAGCCAAAATCGTGAGTTCAACAGCGGGTGAGATTGCCAGTCTTTCCCCCCGGACATCTGCCCCTTTCTGTTTAAAAAAAATTGCCAAAAAAGCTGAATGTGCATAAGTTAAATGTGCTCTAATTTCTTACCTATCTGTCCCTGTCTGCTTCCTGTCACTTCCGATGCTGCCACCTCACGGCGACATATCACATAGCACCCTAATGTAATAGAACACTTGGTGTGACATTTGTCCAAAAATGTTTAGACTCTAAAAGCCTGGAGGGCTTAGGGCCAAACTAAACGAAACGTTAGGAGAACCATGATCACATACGCATTTTTGAAAAGAAGAAGTTAAAAGCAGCCACAAGAGGGAGGCTTAGTTTGGGACTGCGACACCAGAGATGAGAGAAATGTTTTAATTCTTTTCAATGTCTTGCTTTCCTGACCTAAATTTTAACTCCTGCCGCTATTTTGCCATGTGGGAAACGCCTTCAATGTATTCTGTGGGTACCTGTATATTTTCCTTGGTAGATGCTTGTGATATTTAATATTTTGTTGATTTTTGTTAAAAAGTGCAAACATGTGGGGGGTTTGCTGTTTTGTTGTTTCTGTTTTAACTATTTATGTGTGCTTTTATCTCATGCCTGGCGGGCTCTGGTCCATGGGGTCACGAAGAGTCAGACACGACTAAACGACTAAACATCATCTCATGTTTTTATCTTGTGAATTGTCTTGAGATCTTTTGATCTTTATTAATCTTTATTAGGGCCGCAGCATCAAGCACCAGCCATTTTCCTAGGCATGCCCTGCCTATTTATTTCTTCTCTGCAGAGCAGAGATGGGAAACCTGCGGTTCTCTAGGTGCTGTTGGGCTTCCAGACATCAACCCCAGGCAGACACATGGCCAACCAGTCAGGGATGATGGGAGTTGTAGTTCCAGTAACATCTGGGCTGTGCTACAGGTTTCCCATCGCTGCTGTATAACTGTGTGTGTGAGAGAGATAGAGAAGAAGAAGAAGAAGAAGAAGAGGAGGAGGAGGAGGAGGAGGAGGAGGAGAAGTTTGGATTTGATATCCCGCCTTTCACTCCCTTTAAGAAGTCTCAAAGTGGCTAACATTCTCCTTTCCCTTCCTCCCCCACAACAAACACTCTGTGAGGTGAGTGGGGCTGAGAGACTTCAGAGAAGTGTGACTGGCCCAAGGTCACCCAGCAGCTGCATGTGGAGGAGCGGAGATGCGAACCCGGTTCCCCAGATTACGAGACTACCGCTCTTAACCACTACACCACACTGAGATGGAAGGAAGGAGGTAAAGGTAAAGGTAAAGGTAAAGGGACCCCTGACCATTAGGTCCAGTCGTGACCGACTCTGGAGTTGCGGCACTCATCTTGCTTTATTGGCTGAGGGAGCCGGCGTACAGCTTCCGGGTCATGTGGCCAGCATGACTAAGCTGCTTCTGGCGAACCAGAGCAGCGCACGGAAACGCCCTTTACCTTCCCGCCGGAGCGGTACCTATTTATCTACTTGCACTTTGACGTGCTTTTGAACTGCTAGGTTGGCAGGAGCAGGGACCGAGCAACGGGAGCTCACCCCATCGCAGGGATTCAAACCGCCAACCTTCTGATGGCAAGCCCTAGGCTCTGTGGTTTAACCCACAGCGCCACTGGGGTCCTTATTTAGTGGCAAGCACAGCAAACAAAAGTGGGGGTGGATATGACTAGCAGGCCAGCTGGGGTCACCCAAGGGCCATATCCGTGCCGTGCATCCACCTCCAGTCTGAATTCTGCCCCCTTCTCCGAAAACCGAAAAGGAAAAAGGTACATTGAGAAATGAGCGCCAGGGCTCTGGAGAAAACGGGTGGAACTTAGACCTTTGGACAGTGCCCTCTTGTGGACAACCCTCGGAAATGCAACATTATTGGGTCTTTCCTGCGGACCAAGCCACATAGCACCTGCTTTTCCGATGCCCTCTCCAGGATGGGTGGCCCAGAGTGCTTCCTTCTTCCAGTGAATGCAGTCTATTATTTCCCTTTTTAAAATAATTATTTTGACAAAGCAACAATCATAAATGGACAAGAACAAAAACGTGCACCCCAGCCCCAAAGACCATTCCATTGTAACTATCCAACCTTCCAAAATTTCAGCACCTCTTGCGGTGGTTTGACCCCTTTCCGTTTTAACAGTATGAATGCCATCTAATGAGATACCCTCTCCCCTGGATGCTCTAAGCCAGGCATAGGCAAACTCAGCCCTCCAGATGTTTTGAGACTACAATTCCCATCATCCCTGATCATTGGTCCTGTTACATCTGGAGGGCTGAGTTTGCCTATGCCTGGTTTGCCTGGTTGGAAGCAGAGGGAGCTCTCAAGTTGTCCCTCATTTCCAGTGGGATTTCACCAGATACAGTGGTACCTTGGTTCTCAAATGCCAAATTGTTTCCGGGGCACCTGCACCAATCAGAAGCTGTGCCTTGGTTTTCAAACATTTCAGAAGTCAAACGGACTTCCAGAATGGATTAACTTGGGCGCTTTTGTTTTTGCTATTTATTTTGCATTTCTGTTTCTGAGGCTTTTTTGGTTAATTTGTTTTTGTGACTGTGTGGAACCCAATTCAGCTACTGATTGACTGATTGATTGTGTGACTGTGGAAATGGATAAAAGCCCCCCATCCAAACAATTAGTGCAGGTAAGATATATTTTTTTACAAATAATTTTTATCATCTACAATACTATCTTATTTATTTTATAGTACAGTACATTGATTATTGCTTTCATTTGATGGATCAATGGTCTCGTTTGATAGTAAAATTCATGTTCAATTACTGTTTTAGGGTTTTTTTAAAAAAGTCTGGTACGGATTAATCCGTTTTGCATTACTTTCTATGGGAAAGTGTGCCTTGGTTTTGGAATGCTTTGGTTTTGGAATGGACTTCTGAAATGCGTTAAGTTTGAGAACCAAGGTACCACTATACTGCCAAATTCAGGATGTGTGATTCTAGTCGCTCGGGAGGCCTTGTGCAACACAAGCCCACTTTCCCCAAAAGTTCCGACTTTTTGCAACCAGGGAAATCAGTGGGGAAACGCACCAGACACTGTGAGGCAACAGTTGGCTTGGATGCAACATCCCCACACCTTTCTGCCTACAAACCAGAATGAAGGCTCCCTCAATAGCCAGCATTGTCTAACCTCCCTGCAATCATATCAGAACAAACAGATCGTCTGGAAGTACCCAGAGAAGAACAGGGGCTTTCTTACGCCAAATGTACCTGTATCGGCAGCTCCCTGGGGCTCTGAGAGTTAAAAGCCTGCTTGCGCCGTTTGGTGGCTCCTTTCCAAAAGAGGTTGCTGTTAAACCAAAGGTCCCCCCATTGCTCACTCTCGTTAATAGATTTCTCCCATTGATTTCTCCCTTTATTGACTATCACTTCCTTTTTCTGCAGGGGAGCTATTAGCTGGGTCGCTGATCCACTGCAACTTAAAAGGCCGTCCATTGATTGGGTTTTATTGGCGGCTCCTCCAAGTGTGTGTGCGTGGTGTGTGGTGCAGGAACGTCGCTAAAGACCCAAACACCCTTGGCTAAGACACTGGCTGCCTCCCCACCTGCTCCCGTGGCTGGCGTGTGGGACTTTCTTCACCATGGGCAGACTGCCAGGGCTGGATTTAGGTTTGATGAGGCCCTAGGCTGCTGAAGGTAATGGGGCCCTTTATATGTCCAGCTGTCCTTTGTCAACAACAAATTGCCGCTGTTTTTTGTGTTGAATATATGGGTTAAACCACTGAGCCTAGGGCTTGCTGATCAGAAGGTCGGCGGTTTGAATCCCTGCAACGGGGTGAGCTCTCCCATTGCTTGGTCCCAGCTCCAGCCAACCTAGCAGTTCAAAAGCACGTCAAAGTGCAAGTAGAGAAATAGGAAGGTAAACGGCGTTTCCATGCGCTGCTCTGGTTCGCCAGAAGCGGCTTAGTCATGCTGGCCACATGACCCGGAAGCTGTACGCCAGCTCCCTCGGCCAATAGAGTGAGATGAGCGCCGCAACCCCAGAGTCGTCTGCGGCTGGACCTAATGGTCAGGGGTCCCTTTACCTTTTCCTATATGCTATATGGTATTTTATGGACTTAATAGGTATCTAAAGCCATTTGCACATGTTGCCATGCAACCAGTCCATGCAGAATGTAGGCACCCTATATATAGAAAGGAGCAAACCAGTGATATTTTAGGGAGCAGGCTAGCAGGCGCGGCCCATCACTTACGTCATAGGAGCCTATACAACACAAAACACTGTTGCTGTATGTAGGTTTTATTTTATTTGTTTTATAGCTTATGTTTTGGAAATGTACATGCAGGGGTTTTTTTCTTTAATTTTTTGGGGGGGCTCCAAGAGAGTGGGGCCCTAAGCTATAGCTAGTTTAGCTTATACACAAATCCGGCACTGGGCAGGCACCTCCAGATGATGAAAATGTCGGGTGCCACTCTGGCACCTGGGCATCCACAGTTGTTCGCAAGTGGCCAATAAATAGGTGCAAAATGTGCCTGGTGGATTTTGAATGCTGGCTTTACTCCAGGGGACCTGATTGCACCTGAAAGCTACACAACCCATTCACAAATGTCTCAGTGTCAGGGGCTGGACTGAGGAGGAATAGTGGGAACTGCCGCCCCCCTCTTCCTGCACCTTCCTGAGAAGCGGAGGACAGTATAGATTTAGAACAGTGGTTTGCAGAAGGCTGTAGATCAGAGGCTACAGAGGGGAGGAGCTGGGAAATATTGGGGGAGGAACAACAGGAAGAAGCACCACCAAGGGAGAGACAGCCGACAAACTCAGTGTCTCTAGAAAGCATTCCTGACCTCCCTTCTCCCAGGACCCGGCGCACATTGAGAGTAGTAGAACAGAATACTCAGAAGCAGAAAGCACAGATCAGCCGGCACAGGGGAGTCGTAGAATAGGAGGGACTGAGAGGGTGGGACTTTACTTGGAGCAATGACATTATCTAAGAGAGACTGCAGTTCTTAGTCTCTCTCTGTGAATACTGAATAAAATACCATGGTACGAACGTCTTGTTTCCCCATTGAGATGGCCTGGGACTCAGGCTCGGACTCTTCACTGGATCCTTTGCCTCAGGCATCATCTGAACCAAGTCTGGGGCCTGATCCTGAAGAGTCCCAGTCTGCACAGGTTCCCCTGCAACAAGCACCAGCTGGACCAAGTCAGGGGCCTGGCTCCAGATGCGGGGATTACCTCGTTGCCTTCAGCTGGGCCATCACTTACAGCTGCTCCACTACCGGTTTGGTCAGGGGAGGCTGAGGCGGCCCCTGGGTCTAGTGACCCATTGACGTCTCCCGAGCTACAGAGACTGAGGTCTGAAAGAAGGAGAGACCTGAGTACTTGCAGGAGGAGTGCTCGCCTTCGGGCGAAACAGGGAGGTGAGTCGCTGGGGGATCAGGACCGGCCGCTACCCCGACAAAGATAAAAGGCTGTTGGACCCCACCCCAAGTTGCGAGAGCAACATTGCTGTATGCTAGATCCTGTACCTGTCCTTGCCTGGTTCCCTGCCTTGTGTCCTGCCTTGGCCCTGTTGGACCGACTCCCAGCGGAATCTTCGGATTCTGGACCAGTCCTGGACCGCGTTTCACGGGTTACCCCCGGGCCCAGAACACCCATTTCTGGCTGCCAGCTGTGAGGAAGGGGGATCAGATTCCCTGAAGCCTTGGCACTCAAGGAGTTAGGAACTGCCCTGGTTTGGTGGGTCAGATCAAAAGCCCTCAAGAGTGGCACACCTGTTGCTCCCATGATGCTCTCCAGCAAGGTGTGATAGTAGTGTCCACCCATTTTGTGTTTGTCCTCAGCAGTTGGCCACTAAGGATATACTGCCCTGACAAATGGAGATCAAATGTCTATCTTTCCCCTCAAAAAACATTGCGAAAAACCTCAGAAATGGTATGGGGTGTTTTACTGAACAAACCACGTTTGGAGTCAAGAGTGTTTAATTTTTCTTATTTATTGACCCCACATCCTGCTTCGCCAAGGCTCATCTTCTGACATGCCCCAATCCATCAGCCTCCCTTCCCTGCACAGCCAAAGCACAGATTTATTCACACACAGCACACAACCTTAGAACTATTGTAGAATCACAGAGTTGGAAGGGACCTCGAGGGTCATCTAGTCCAACCCCTGGCAAGGCAGGAAAGTTTTTAAGTGTGCAACGTTATATTGTGCTTTTCCTATTTTTGGTTGGGAGCCACCCAGAGTGGCAGGTGAGCCCATAATCAGGGTGAACCTTGACAACAGCAGTGACAGGGGATAAAATCGTAGGCGAGACAGTGCTGAGTTTACAACAGAAGTGGGGAATCAAACCATTGTCTCTATTCAGACCCAAATGAATAGTTGAATTTCTGGATGGATTGTAGTTCAGTAGTAGTAGTAGTTGTTATTATTATTATTATTATTATTATTATTATTATTATTATTATAGTAGTAGTAGTAGTAGTAGTAGTAGTAGTAGTAGTTGTTGTTATTATTTGAATTTATATGCCACCCTATACCTGGAGGTCTCAGGCTGGTTCTCAGAAAAGATCACAATATATAAAATCAAAATAAAAACCAAAACCCAATAATACCCCTGCAAAGAGCCACATTTTAAAAGGGCATAGGATGTAAAAGAGATCAGCCAAAGGCCTGGTTAAAGAGGAACGTTTTTGCCTGGCGCCTAAAGGTGTGTAATGAAGGCGCCAGGTGAACTTCCCTGAGGAGAGCATTCCACAGACAGGGAGCCACTGCAGAGAAGGCCCCGTTCTCGTGTTGCTGCCCTCCGGACCTCTCGAGGAGGAGGCACACGAAAAAGGGCCACAGAAGATGATATCAGGGTCAGGGTAGGTACATATGGAAAGAGGCGGTCCTTGAGGTATTGCAGTCCTGAGCCTTTTGGGTGTTTTTTTTAAATGGATAAAACTTTATTTAGAATTCAACAATAACAAAGAGGGGGGAAACCACAGTGGTTGCTACATCAGATCATGACAGTCAATCAATTTAAACATTTTATAAATACTACTAAAGAAGTTACATGGCATCACTTTTAATTTACTGTGGTTTTCATAATACACTTTTATCTCTTTGTCTTTTTCATAGCATATCAAAAAGAGAAAGACCAAGAGAGGAAACACAAAAAGAAAGAGAGAAAAGGAAGAAGAAGAAGAAGAAGAAGGGAGGGGGTGGAGGTAAAGGAAAAAGAAAAAGGGAGGAAGAAAGAGAGAAAAATAAAATAAAAATTAAAAAAGCAAAACAAACATATTTGACTTCCGATTAGACTCATTGTATTATTATTTCTACAGTTTTTTCACACACTGTTCCAAATTATTATATTTTTCTTTGTTTTCATCATATGTCCAGAAAAACATTATATTTGTTGTTTTACAAGGATCATTCTGTTTCTGCTAGGAGATGCTTGTTATTGTAATACTTTTCCAAATATTCTTTAAAGATTTTCCTGAGCCGTTTAAGCTTAGTTTCATGCAGGAGTTTCTCTTTGAAGCACCCTTTTCAAGTATGTCCACCGCTAAGATCAGCCATCCTGCCAGATTGCAGTGTTCTACTGATTTATGAATCCCTGCTAGATTTGCATCTGCTGATTTGTTTGCATAGGGTCTAGTCGCTTTGTCCTGTGTAGAATGCTATGGCTAGCAGATGACGCCATATATCACTTTGGAAGGTATTGACTCAACAGCCTTTATTGCCAACAGGCTTCCAGATCCCAGGCTAAATCCGTAAGGCTGTAGAAGGCAGCGTTTCGCCTGTCATTGAATATATATTTTGGAAGATATGGGTCTCTTTTGACACCTCCTGCTCCCTCCCCTTTGCCCCACCTCCAACAGCCAGGCAGAAATCCTGGAGGTTTTTTTTGTTTTTTGTAAAGTCACTGCTCTTAGTTCAATTTCCTCCTCTCTAATTAGGCAGTGCTTCCTTTGAGCCAGGGCTCATTTCCAGAGCGGACTTAATTCCGATAGCAGGGATCAGATCGCAAACTGCATTTTGATACTATCTGGACCTCCCCTCGCCCTGTGGGCCAAGTGGAGCGAGGCAGTGCAGGGGCTGTTTAAGAACAGCATTAATTTGTTTTTAAAAATCAAACAACTAACTCCCATATTTTTCGCTCCATAAGACGCACCTAGTTTTTAGACGGGGGAATGCAAGGGGAAAAAAATTATTTAAAGGGAGCACTGAGCAGAGCCTATATGCATCCCAGGCTCTGCTCAGCGCTCCCTTTCACGAGCCACGTGGAGCGTGTGTGCGGCGCTTGCAGGCTTTTCCCTGAGGAGGGAGAAGGGCAGCCCGTCACTGACGCTCCACGCGGCTCATAATAATAATAATAATAATAATAATAATAATAATAATAATAATAATAATAATAATTTATTTGTACCCCGCCCATCTGGCTGGGTTTCCCCAGCCACTCTGGGCAGCTTCCACAAAGACCAAAAATACACTAAGATGTCACATGTTAAAAACTTCCCTGAACAGGGCTGCCTTCAGATGTCTTCTAAAAGTCAGGTAGTTGTTTATTTCCTTGACATCTGGTGGGAGGGCGTTTCACAGGGCAGGTGCCGCTACCAAGAAGGCCCTCTGCCTGGTTATCTGTAACTTCACTTATCGCAGTGAGGGCACCCACCAGAAAAACTTCAGTGTCCTGGCTGGATGATGGGGGTGGAGACGCTTCTCCAGGTATACTGAGCTGAGGCCATTTAAGGCTTTAAAGGTCAGCACCAACACTTTGAATTGTGCTCAGAAATGTACTGGGAGCCAATGTAGGTCTTTCAAGACCGGTGTTATATGGTCTCAGTGGCCACTCCCAGTCACCAGACTAGCTGCCGCATTCTGGATTAGTTGTCGTTTCCGGGTCACCTTCAAAGGTAGCCCCATGTAGAGCGCATTGCAGTAGTCCAAGCGGGAGATAACCAGAGCATGCACCACTCTGGCGAGACAGTCTGCGGGCAGGTAGGGTCTCAGCCTGCGTACCAGATGGAGCTGGTAGACAGCTGCCCTGGACACAGAATTGACCTCCGCCTCCATGGACAGCTTTGAGTCCAAAATGACTCCCAGGCTGCGCACCTGGTCCTTCAGGGGCACAGTTACCCCATTCAGGATCAGGAATATGATATAGAAAGTGGCTGCCTGAGCCAGACCCACCTCACTCACCACCAATTTGCCACCCCCCAAAATAACCCCTCCTGCACCAGGTGGTAGGTAGCATGTTCTTTTCCTTCTCCACCTCGCCATTCAAGGGATGAGATCATGCCCTGGGACCTCTGCAGTCTCAGCCACTCCTTGTTCAGTTCTTTTGGGGTTTTCTACCTCGGTGCCCTCCTTGCGGGTTACATGCTGGTGAAGCAGACCCCTGCAGCTAGCAGGACTTCACCCTCCTCCACTCACCAGTTGGTGAGCAAAGGGTTCAAGCCTGCTGACTTTTGCTCTGCGCATGTCTTTGCCTGCTGAGACCAGGCACATGCAGCCAAAGAAGAACGTGGAGCTGTTTAAAAGCCCTTTGGCAAAGAACCCTGTACAGTGGAACCTCGGGTTGCGAACGTGATCCGTGCGGGAGGCATGTTCGCAACCCGCAGTGTCGCGTCTGAAGAGCGGCAAACCATCAAAGATGACCCTAGGTCTGGCAGACCGTCGACGAGCAGAACGGTTTCCAATGTCGACAGAGTTTGTGAGTTATTGATGCGGGATCAGTGCGGAAGAATTGCATATTCCGCATGAAATTGATACTGAGGTTACTGAGTTGTCCCACCCTCCATGTTCTCCTGAACTGGCCCCACCGAATTTCTTTCTTTTTCCAAAACTGAAATCTGCACTGAAAGGGCACAGATTTCCCAACATTTCACACGTCCAAGCTGCTGTGACGGGAACTGAAAGCAGTATGAAAAGAGGACTTCTCCATAAGTTTCCAACAGTTCTACAAACTTTGTCAACAGTGCATTGTATCAGAGGGGGCCTACTTTGAAGGCTTGTAAGGCATGTATGTTCGAATGTCTCTCGCTGTCTGATTTCTGTGACCATTCACCAAACTTTCCGGTTGCACCTTGTACAAACATAGACCCGATTGCTCCTCAGACTCAGGAATGATCACAGTGCCATTTGGAACATTTTGGTCTGTCACTTTGATAGCTGCCTCTTGAGCCAACTCTCAGCATCCTCAGACTACAGTTCCCGGGACTCTGTGGAAGCCATGACTGTTGAGAGTGGTGTAACACTGTCTTAAATGTTTGAGACCAGAGCTACAATTCCCAGCACCCTTAATGAACGACAATTCCCGGGACTGTTTGGGTGAAATCTTGTACTTTAACTATATGGTGTATATGCAGTCTCTCTCTCTCTCTCTCTCTCTCTCTCTCTCTCTCTCTCTCTCTCTCTCTCTGTGTGTGTGTGTGTGACAAAATGGTCCCTTTTACTCTTCTGTGTGTACATTACTGTACTTTCTAACACGCCCCCCCCCTTCAGCCACGGTGATTTTTCCCTTCCTCGCCTTAGCACTTCCTGAGCCGCGGCCATTTACTGCTCCGCTGCCCCTGCCCCCAGTCCAATCTTACAAGATGGCAATCAATTAACGGCGCACTCCATCACAATAAAACCATTGCCCACCCTGAGATAACTCTTTTTAATTGTTTTCTTACATTATAACATTTTGAGAGAAACTTCGGCGGCCGTAAGTTATGGCATTTAATCTCTCAAAGTGCTAAGAATTTAATGGCTTCCTTCCTGCATGCAAAGTGCCCCCAACACGACTCCCACTCGGAAAATTATATCTATATAAAAGGGGGGACTTGGGAGGAATAGTAAGAGGTGGCGCCCTGCAGTCAAAGGGGCAGCGGAGTGGGGAAGGGTGCTGGGCTCAGAAGTGCCAAGGGGGCACGTCACCCACTTGTGGGGACCCAAAACTCTGGATTCCCACGATGGCGATGGTGCTGAGCTCTCGTATTTATTGCAGGGGTGCAGGTGGGAAGATATTGCCTTGCAATATGTTATCAGCAGTGCCTGATGCTCAATGGTACTGGTAGGGCAGAAAGCAAGGAGACTCTAAGTTGGCAGAACCAAGGACAGGCTGTGGTCTAAACCACTAAGCCTCTTGGGCTTGGCGATCAGAAGGTCGGCGGTTTGAATCTGCGTGATGGGGTGAGCTCCCGTTGCTCTGTCCCAGCTCCTGCCAACCTAACAGTTTGAAAGCACACCAGTGCAAGTAGATAAATAGGTAGTGCTGTGGCGGGAAGGTAAACAGCGTTTCCGCACACTCTGGTATCCATCACGGTTTTCCATTGCGCCAGAAGCGGTTTAGTCATGCTGGGCACATGACCCGGAAAGCTGTCTGTGGAGAAACGCCGGCTCACTCGGCCTGAAAGCGAGATGAGTGCTGCAACCCCATAGTCGCCTTTGACTGGACTTAACCGTTCATGAATCTTTTACCTCCCCCTTTTTTACCTCTCTTGAGTTCTGCAATGGACAAACCTAAGACTAGGGACGATGAAACAGAAAGCCAGGGACCCCCCCTTGCCATATTGCTTGGCAGTAAGAAGGCAGGTGGGGATTGGGGGAAAACAAGGTTGGTGAGGTGGTGACCCTCATGGTAATTTACCCTTGATTATTGATTTTCCACACAAAGAAAAAAAGAAAAAACACAATAGAACACGCAACAGACAATAAACTAAACACAAAAGAAAAGTATTACTTCAAATACCTAAATCTCTTAACATTGATAACTAACTTCCTCGAATCCCCTCTATCTGAATTTCATTGTATCACCTGTTTAACAGTTCTCCAACTTCATATTTCTAAAAATATTAACTCCAATTTACCCTTGATTATTAACAGTTCTTCAAAACCAGCCCAAGCTGTGCGTGAAAAGACAGGGTGTACATTACACATAACCTCCAATATTTCTCCCAAGAAAATAGGGACATCCCATGATGATGATGATGATGATGATGATGATGATGATGATGATTATACCCCACCCATCTGACAGGGTTGCCCCAGCCATTCTGGGTAGCTTCCAGCATATATAAAAAACATAATAAAACATTTTTAAAAACTTCCCTATACAGGGCTGCCTTCAGATGTCTTCTAAAGGTTGTCTAGTTACTTATCCCCTTGGCTCAGGGTGTGTGTGTGTGTGTGTGTGTGTCGCATAACTCCACACCCTCCAACTTCTCTCCGATGAAAATAGGGACGTCCTAAGGGAAAGCGGGACATTCTGGGATCAAATCAGAAACTGGGGCAGCTTCTGTAAATCCGGAACTGTCCCTGGGAAATAGGGACACTTGGAGGGTCTGATTACATGGCATGGAGATATAGCCAGCCTATATTTACATTAACACAACCGGATTGCTGAAATGCACTCTATGCGGGATGTCTGTTGCGCCTTGTGTGGAAGCTGCAGTTAGTGCAGAATGCTGTGGCACAATTGCGGACAGGAGTGAGGCCTTGTCAGCATAGAACACTTGTGTGCAGAGATATGCACTGGTTTCCGATTTACCACCGAACCAAACTCAAGGTTATCATTAGTGTAGAAAGCCGTTAACAACTTGGAGCCAGTTTGCCTATGAGAGCGCCTTACCCCATTGTGTGCCCACTGGCCGCTTTGAGCGGAAGAACTGGCACTTCTACGGGTGCCAAGATCCAATTCCGCCTTTGCAAGAACTCAGCCATTTCTTGTGGCGGCACCTGCACTTTGGAACTCCCTGCCGATGGAGCAGGCGCCTTCACTGCACTTTCCCCGGTGCCTGCTAAAAATGTTCGTGTTTAAACAAGCGTACCCAGATGCTTAGAAAGTTGAGGCAATTTTAAAGTTTTAGTTTTTATTAAAAAGTCTTTTGTGTGTTTTAAAGCACGGCAGTGATTCACCCCCTCGACGTTCTTGCTTTAGCTTTTTGTAAACAGCTTGGAGGTTTTCTTACAATCAAGAAGTGCATACAATTTTATGGAATAAAATAAAACAAATAAATCCAGGGTGGGGGGACTTTAGACCTGGGTCAGGCCTCCCTGCCTGACCCTTGGGACTCTTGTCCAGGCCACACCCACTCCCTAAGCCCCACCCACTTTCTTGGCCCCACCCTTAAAGGCCCTTTTCTACACCCTCCTCTCCTGTTTTTTTGCTCAAATTGCAATATGCTCTTGATCTGTGATACTACTTCTTGCTTGCCTGGAGGGAGAGATGAGCGCATTGGTGTTCGCAGAACATCTGACTGAACATCAGTTACTGTACAAAGGGAAATCTCATCTCTTTGGTTCCACCTGGCCCCACCCACCACCAGAATGCGGCCCCTGGAAGTTTGCCAACAGGGGTATGCTGTTTGCATGGGGTCATGTTGGAGACCAGACGTATTCCCACATCCCGAGCTTCAACTCCTAGAATAATACAGTGGTACCTCGGGTTAAGTACTTAATTCGTTCCGGAGGTCTGTTCTTAACCTGAAACTGTTTTTAACCTGAAGCACCACTTTAGCTAATGGGGCCTCCTGCTGCAGCCGCGCCGCCGGAGCACGATTTCTGTTCTCATCCTGAAGCAAAGTTCTTAACCTGAGGTACTATTTCTGGGTTAGCGGAGTCTGTAACCTGAAGCCTCTGTAACCCAAGGTACCACTGTAATGCACTCAAGTTCTCTGAGTGTGGATCCTTTCAGAACCATAACAGTACTGCCCACCACACGAGAAGGAAATGTTTGCAGGACTCAGGGAACTCACACACAGCCTAGGTTGGAGAGATGCAAAAAGGGGCAGGAAAAAACCTCTAAGGTTGTGTCCCCCCAACCCCCCCCCCCGAGAAGTGAGCATGCTGCTCAGCCCCAGAATGCTGCCTGGGAACAGAACGGAGTATTCTTGAAAAGGGCATGATTGGGACCCGGAGAGGGAGAACTATAATATTTTGTTGTGCAGGTCTCGCTTGTGCCCATTCCGCCCCCCCCTTCATTTCTCCTGCAAGACCTGCCCATTTTCACTTGAGGTTGCACTGCTATGTGTGTTAGTTTTCCGAGTCCTTCAACAACAGGGGAGCATGAGGACCTGCAGTTGCCATAAGGAATGTGACTGTGCAGAAGTCTGCTGAATATTGCTTTGGCACTAAACCCAACCTCTCTCCCTGCATGCATGCCTGCACTTCTGTTCAAGCCCCTTTTCACTTTCAGTGACGCATTGCATTTCTTTCGAAGCTCTTTCCTCCCCTGGAGTGCAGCCATGGCTTTGCGATGGAACCGTCAGCAATATTTTTAAAATTGAAGTATTAAACAGCAACCCCCCCCCCAAAAAAAACCACTCCTATATGCCATTTATTTGTACATTGCTTTTCTGTGCTTTATTTTTTTTATATATGATATTTATTGAAAATTTTTGAATTACAGAGAAAAAACAAAGCAGAAAAAGAAAAAAGAAAAAACAAAGAAAAAAACAAACCACATCAAACAATACAAATTCAAAAAACAAAAATACACCGCAAACAGACAAAAAGAAATCCATCATTCTCCAATCCTCAACTCTCATTACCTTCTTTCTTTGACCTCCTCCTCCCCCCTTTTTTTGTATCCTGGTTAATAATTATCACAGCAAATCCTTTCCATGTTTCATAATATTCTGTCATTACATTACCTTAATCTATTTTCATCTTATCTTATAGAAAACCTTAAAAACTTAAACCTTAAATCTTATTTTTACCGACTTCTCACAACCATAATATTCTTACCTAATTCTTTAAACATTTTTACTAGAGCAAAGTAATTTCGTTCCAACATTTTTCTAACATTCATCAATTTTATAAAACAATCCTGGTAATAAAAAAAGAAATAAAAACAATCCAATCTTCATCCAGCATCCCTTCCTCCTGGTCCCGGGTTTTGTCAGTCCTTTTTATCCCATCAATCTAGCGCATTAACCTGGTAACCTTATATCCGAGGCCCTTAAATCTCTCCCATGTCCCTTCCGCAGCTCTTCTTCATATTCTCCTTTCACTCGTGGGAACTCCAGCTTGGTGATGTTTTTGACCCTTTTCAACAAATCAGCCCCTTTTCCATAGTCCAGACTCAACTCCATGTGGTATTTAAGAAGATATTTCAGAATCCCTCCAAAATTGAGAGCCCCCACAGCTCCTAGCATCTCACGGCCCATTGCCAGACTCGGAAAGTCCAAACATCCCTGCATAGGGGGGGGTCTATCCAACCCCCCATTTCCAAACCAATCCAAACTTTATCTTTCCAAATCTGGCTTTTTCCAAGTTCATTTGTCAAATCCAAAAGCTCATGTTCCTGCAAGGCCGCAGCTCCCTCCATCTCTGGCGCCCAAGATTCAGCAACATCCTCTTCTCTCATCTGCTTTGTCAGGACACACTCCTGATCTAATTCCTGGGTGGGCTCCACATAGTTTCCCACTGCCTGTTCAAAAATTCTGGCCGCATTAGTCATCAAATCCATATTCTCACTTAACTGTTCCAGTAGGGCACTTGTTTTACAGAGAGCACACAACAGAGCCTCTGAATACATTGTCCTACAAGGTCACAAGTCCATTCCCACAATTGTAATCTGAGACAGCTGCAAACTCCCTGGAATTAGTTACAGTTTCACAGTCTCCCTCTAGGGGGAGAACTTCTATTTGTTCTTGCAATAAAGTATCCTTTTTGAGATATTTTGTCAATATTTGTTCCTTTAAAGTGCGAAAGGAAACAATAGAATCACTATGTTTCTCTTCCTTTAACTATCTGTCAAAAACGTTTGTCTCTGGTCAATGAGCTTCAAACGTCAATCCTCACACCCCGCTCCAGGATCAGGACGGTGGAAAGTTACTTTACTTTAAACTCACTTCTGCAGGTTTAAACAGTCCAAAAAAGATCCCCCTTCTTCTCCTGCTGCCGAAGGGGGGTTCAACAATTTTAAATGATGAAAGCCAATCCTTTAGAAGCGATTTTCTGAGCTCTAGTTTACGTTGTCTTTGCTTTATTCTGTCTACAAAGAAACGGAAGGCTGACTTCCTGTTTAGACCTTCCCGTTTCAGTACCAAATTGAAGTAAATTTTTAAGTCCAATTCCTTTCTGCTCGTAAGTCCTTATTTAAAGTCCGATTGTTCAAAGTTTAAGTACTCACGGGTGCTTATTTTAGAAGCCAAATTGTCCCAGGAAAAAGGCAGCGCTCTCCGGCAATGGCTATGCGGCTTCGCTCCACGGAAATAGCAGTTGACTCACAGCACCGCGCCACTTCCCCCTCTTCACTTCGGAGCCCGTTAGTGGGTTCCTTTGCGGGTTGGGGGGGGGCTAAGGGTGCCCGCCGAGCCCCATGGTCACAGGCTTCATCCGCCTGTGATTTTTAGCAGGGTCCCCGCTTCGTGCTTTTCTGTGCTTTAAAGGTAAAGGTAAAGGGACCCCTGACCATTAGGTCCAGTCGTGACCAACTCTGGGGTTGCAGCGCTCATCTTGCTTTACTAGCTTCTGGGTCATGTGGCCAGCATGACTAAGCCGCTCTGTCGAACCAGAGGAGCACACAGAAACACTGTTTACCTTCCTGCCGGAGTGGTACCTATTTATCTACTTGCACTTTGATGTGCTTTCCTGCTAGGTTGGCAGGAGCAGGGACTGAGCAATGGGAGCTCACCCCGTCACGGGGATTTGAACCGTCAACCTTCTGATCAGCAAGTCCTAGGCTCAGTGGTTTAACCCACAGCGCCACCCGCGTCCCTTTCTGTGCTTTACCATGTCTCAAACAGTTTGCAGTACAGTGGTACCTCGGGATGCGAACGGGATCTGTTCAGTAGCCCCGTTCGCATCCCGAAGCGAACGTAACCTATGTCCGCGTGTCTGCATGTTTCGGCGCTTCTGCGCATTCGCGTGATGTCATTTTGACGGTCTGCGCATGCGCGCGCGGCAAAACCCGGAAGTAACATGCTTTGTTACTTCTGGGTTGCCACAGAGCGCAACCTGAAAATGCTTAACCCAAAGCGTATTTATCCCTAGGTATGACTGTATAGTGGTACCTTGGTTCTCAAATTTAATCCGTCCTGGGAGTCCATTCAACCCCCAAAATGGTTTGAAAACCAAGGTGCGGCTTCCTATTGGCTGGAGCTTCCTGCACTCAAGCGGAAGCCACGTCGGACGTTCGGCTTCTGAGAAATGTTCGCAAACCAGCACACTCACTTTCGGGTTTGCAGCGTTTGGGAGCTGATTTTTTCAGGAGCTAAGCCGTTTGACTGTCAAGGTACCACTGTAATGCCCTATGTTGCTCTTAGCATCTGTCTGTCTTGAGAGACAATAGAGTGCACATCCAGGGATGAAATCAGACCGGTGCAGAATCACAGCGCCTGCTGTGGCTGCAATAACTCATAACTACAGTACTGTTTCCCATGTTGTTTCTGCTGCATTAGCAGCCCCGAAATGACCTCCCTGGGGCGCAAGCCTGGGCACAGTGTTTGGAGGTCCTGGGCTGCCCAGACGTCAAGACCCCCCCCCCCCAGCCTCGCTGATGCAGTCCAAAGGAAAGCAGAGAAATATGCGTGGCACCAGCTTGGCTGCAGGAGTCGCCAGAAGGAGGCGTACAAGGCACCATCCAACCGTCTTGAGGTCTCCACTTAGATGTCTATAATATGATGATATTCATGAATGACTGAATTCAGGGTGTATGAGCAATGGTAGCTCTGGGAAGGGAATAGGGATCTCCTAACAACTTTCGGCACCCTTAACAAACCTCAGCTCTCAGGATTACCTGGGGGGAAGCCATGGTATGATATTGACTTAAATATATGGCATGAATGTAGACCTGTTTGCTGAGCACAAACCCTGTAACAAGTCAAATGGGCCTATGTATTTATAATTATACACTGGTACCTCGGGTTAAGTACTTAATTCGTTCCGGAGGTCCGTCTTAACCTGAAACTGTTCTTAACCTGAAGCACCACTTTAGCTAATGGTGCCTCCTGCTGCTGCCGCGCCGCCAGAGCACGATTTCTGTTCTCATCCTGAAGCAAAGTTCTTAACCCAAGGTACTATTTCTGGGTTAGCGGAGTCTGTAACCTGAAGCCTCTGTAACCCAAGGTACCACTGTATACTGTATTTTTCCGTGTATAACACAACCCGTTTTTGGGACTCCAAATGAAGAAATCCCCCATATGCACTATCCGTGTATAAGACGACTCCCAATTTTAAACTTGGGGGGAGGGGGAGGGAAAATATATAGTTTTATAAATGGAAAAAAGTGTATGTGGAAAGAAAAATTGAAGCGCCTTTGCTTAAAAAAGTGGCATAAAAGGCTTAAAAACCCAGTATTATTAACTATTATAAACAATTCAGCTTTTAGCATATGCAACATAAAGGGATTCCCCCCCCATTTAAACTGCACCTTCTCTACTAGAAACCCCCCTCCCCGCAAACCTGAAATCCCTAAATAAAATCCCTTTTTAAAAAGGAAGCTCGTTTAGACAAAATTTTCCCAAATACCTAACCATAGCCTATGATGTAGATTAGTTTTCTTTTATCTACTTGATTCCTGCCACCGTCACCACGCCTCGCCTGTTGACGGGTGTAAAGGGGGTGGTAAACCGATCTCAACGCCTTTACAAACGCAGCAACAGAACCAGTTTGAGGCCTAGAGGAAAGGCGGGAGTAGCCGGCTCCACGGCAGCAGCCCAACCAACGTGCCTACAACGTTTCCCTCCTTCCCCAGCCTTTTATGAATGAACTTTGGGCGCTCTTGTGCTTCTTTTTTTATGAATGGGAGTTCCAGCCGTGAATGAATCTTAGAGAAGCTCGCGCGGATTGGCTCGGGGCGCTCAAGCCGCGCCCCTCCCCGGCCGGATAAGGGCGACGCAGAGCCTTGATTGGCCGAGCGTGTCCCCCGCCCGAGGCGGGGGGGATTCCGCCCCTCCCGCTCCTCCATTCACAAAGTCAATGAAACAAAGAGAAACAGAAAAGAGTCTGTTTCTGTGAAAGAGGAAACGACTCCCGGGCTGGAGGCGGGAGCAACCTTACTCGGCGCCGTCCCACGAGAAGTAGCGTAGCTCTGTTATCGAGGATCAGCTGCCCTGCGGTGGGGGCCGACTGCAAAAACCTGGACTGACCCCCCCCACTCTTTTTCCAATCTCAGGTGAGGGCAGTGCTTTATTTTTGCTAAAAAACTATTAAGGGTTACTCTCATTTTGACTCCAGAAAAATCACCATTTTATAGTTCAGATCGGGGAAAATAAATACAGCAAATGGACAAAAGTACAAAGATTCACCAAATGTTTAGAGGTATGCTTCCCCCTGCGCCCCCCCCGAAAAAAAGCACTGGGTGAAGGCGCGGGGAAAATAACTTTTTGAGGCAAATTGGGGTGGCGATGTTGCCTCACGTCGCAGAAGTTTTTGCTTTTTTTGTAAATTATACCGGGGACGAAAAGGACGTGGGAAACAGCTTTGGGGCCTAGTCCGGGAGGGAGCTGATTTTTGGATAGGGTGTCAGGATGTAGGAAAGATCCGGGGAGGGAGGCGGGTAGCCAAAGGAAAGGGAGACAAATAGAAAAGCGGAGTGCTTGACCAGGGGCGGGAGACTTTCCCCACGCGACCCTGATGCGTGTCTACTCGGTCTCGCTGGGTCCCGTGGCGCTTACTCCCAGGTAAGTGGGCACAAGCGTGCAGTCTTAGGCTAAGGAAAGCGAAGGAAGCCGGTTTTGAGGAAAGCTGGGCTTTGAAGTGAGGGGGGCGGGCGGGTGTTGAAGTCAAGCCAACATGGGGAGGGCGCATAGCAATCCCGCCCCCCCCCCGGGGTGGGAATAAAAGTCAGTAAAGTAAGCAAAGAGAAGAGGCTGGGAAAGGGGTGCGGGGGGGAATAGGAGGCAAAATCCAGGAGGGAAGAGGGGTGAAGGCTAACAAGGTCCTTATGGGGTTGGGATTAAAAGGGGATTCCAAACTGGGGAAGAGATTAGGATATGCACTTGTTCTCTGTTGAGCACCCTCTCCTCTGAAGGGAGCCTTTCCTCTTCAATTTGGGTATTTCTGCTTGTAGCAGCAAAGAGAGGGTCACTGGAAGGGGCTGTAATCCCAACCCCCTTGCCTTCACCACATACTGTACGGAGCAACCACATAATATCACCTGTCTGTATGCAATTCTGCAATCCTTGCATTTTGCTCCCATTTTGCACTGCTGTGGGACACGATTTTGGTACCTGTTTGTTTCTCCTACATGCAATTCTCCTTGCAGGGTCTGCTGCCGGCCCTCCATGTTGGCGAGGGATTTGCACCCATGACTGATGGGAGGATGAAAGGGTATTTGGACCAGCAGGTGCCTTACACTTCTGCACAGGTGAGCGATGAAGGAGAATCGAACCGCCGGACCTCTTCCCTGGTCTTTCCTTGCATTTTTAGCTTTGCAGCCTGTAGATTGGACTGGAGTTGAGTTGAGCCTTGTCTTATGTCACATGCGTTATTTTTCTTCTTCTTCTTCAAATACAGAAACCGTCAGGAAATGGCATCCTGGAAGGCAGAGCTGTGATGGCTGCACGGAAGAAATCCATGGATCCAGGGATGCCCCACGTCCCAGACCCCGAAGGTGTGTATGTGGGAGATCCTGGAGAGAAATGAATGTGGGTTATCTATGGGGACCACTTGAATATACCACCTGCGTGAAGCCTGTTGGCGCTGGAATAAAAGGATCCTGATGCAACATCGTGACCTGAAATAATGATATTTTAGTACAGCTTTTGCTCCCATTTTACAGACTGAGGAACTGAGGCTGAGCAGGAATCCCTTCTCGTGTGACCTCCTAGCTTGTCATGGGTTGAGTTTTCCATGAGTTTTAATGCTCAGTATTTGGCTTCTCTCTTTTTTTGACACTTCTGAAACTCGCCTGGTTTATCTTCAGTTAATGTTCTTAGGCTTCCCAATGCTGTCATTGCACAGCCTCTGGGACTGTCTGCAGGCCTGCCTGAGGGGGCTGCCTGATGCAATTGCTACATTCCTCCAACCAACAGATTTAGGCAGGAGAAGGGAACTTGTAACCATCTGGAGAGCAACAACTCCTTCATGTGCCTTCCCCATTAGAGGTCCAGAGGGTGGCAACACAATAATCGGCCTTTTCCGCTCCCTGTTTGTAGAATACTCGCCCCAGGGAGGTTTGGCTGGTGCCTTCATTATACACCTCTAGGTGCCAGGCAAAAATGGTGTTCTTCAACCAGGCCTTTGGCTGATTGACATACAGTGGTGCCTCGCAAGACGAAGAGAGTCTTGCGGTTTTTTCGTCTTGCGAAGCAAGCCCATTAGCGGATTAGCGCTATTAGCGGCTTAGCGGGCTTAGTGGATCAGCTGATAAGCGGCTTAGCGGATCAGCTGATAAGCGGCTTAGCGGATCAGCTGTTAAGAGGCTTAGCGGCTTAGGATCAGCTGATAAGCGGCTTAGCGGCTTGGGGGAAAGGGGGGGAAACCCCACAGGAACTCGCAGGACATTTTCGTCTTGCGAAGCAAGCCCATAGGAAATTCGTTTTGCGAAGCACCTCCAAAACGGAAAAATCTTTCGTCTAGCGGGTTTTCTGTCTTGCAAGGTATTCGTCTTGGGGGCACCACTGTACGATGGTCTTTTAAATGTCTTGTGGGAGAGGGGATTATCGGTTTGTTTTCGTTTCAGTTTTCATTATGTATTTTGCACTTCTTAAATTGTAATTTTATGTTGTGAACTGCCCCTGAGATCTACGGATGAAGAGTGGCATACAGATCTAATTGTTATTTTTGTTTTAACTGCGCTGCATCACTAGTTAGACCACGAGATCAGAAACTTGGGCTGCTTGGAGAAGTTGAGCAGGGTGCAAGCTTGCCTGTAGCTAACCTCTGCTGAATTCACCTGCGTTCCTGTCACTTGTGTGCCTGGGAGCCTCGCCACAAGATGGGTTAGATGGCTCAGTCAGTAGAGCAGGAGACTCTGAATACCAGGGTTATGGGTTTGAGCCCCATGTTGGGCAAAAGATTCCTGCCTTGCAGGGGGTTGGTCTCTGTGACCCTCCTGGTCCCTTCCAACTCTGTGATACTATGATGATGATGGCGATTAATTGAATTTATATACCACCCTATAACCGGGGGTCTCAGGGCAGTTCACAGAATAAAAGCAAGATATAAAACCACAAAATACCTAATGAAAATAAAAACAACAACCTAATAGCACCCCCGCCACCCAAAAAAACACTTTAAAAGGGCATAGGATGTAAAATCGGATCAATCAAAGGCCTGGTTAAAAAGCAATGTTTTTGCCGGGTGCCTAAAGTGGTACCTCAGGTTACATACGCTTCAGGTTACACACGCTTCAGGTTACACACTCCGCTAACCCAGAAATAGTACCTCGGGTTAAGAACTTTGCTTCAGGATGAGAACAGAAATTGTGCTCTGGCGGCGTGGCAGCATCAGGAGGCCCCATTAGCTAAAGTGGTGCTTCAGGTTAAGAACTGTTTCAGGTTAAGTACGGACCTCCGGAACAAATTAAGTACTTAACCTGAGGTACCACTGTATAATGAAGGCGCCAGGCGAACTTCCCTGGGGAGAGCATTCCACAGACGGGGAGCCACTGCAGAGAGGGCCCTGTTTTCATGTTGCCACCCTCCGCACCTCTCGAGGAGGAGACACATGAAGGAGGGCCGCAGAAGATGATCTCAGGGTCCGGGTAGGTTCACATGGAAAGAGGCGGTCCTTGAGGCATTGCGGTCCTGAGCCGTTTAAGGCTTTATTGGTCAAAACCAGGACTTTGAATTAGGCTCGGAAACTAATTGGTAGGCACGGCAGTCGGACCAGGATCAGTGTAATATGCTCAAAACGCCTTGCTCTGGTGAGCAACCTGGCCGCTGAATTCTGCACCAGCTGAAGTCTCTGAACCGCCTTCAAAGGCAGCCCTATGTATCACGCATTGCTCTCGTTCTGCTGCAGCCGCTCCATGGCCATCATACCCTGTCCTGTTCTCTTGCAGATCTCTTCCACGACCTGAACCAATTTCAGGAAACCTGGCTGACTGAAGGTAAGGCTGAGCTGTTGGATTCCTTCCACTGGCCAACCCCTTCCTTCCCCTTCCCCTTCATCTTCTTTGGCCACCTCCCCCCCCCCTTCTGCTTCTAGAGACTTTTGCATATGTAGCTCAGGCTTGGGTAAACTCGGGAGTATGAATCACACCATTGTGTCCTTATTTGCTTATGAAAGGAACTTGGCAGGCCCCCCCCCAAAAAAAACTTCCTTTTCCAGAATGGGCAGGTCTGGGACCTACGGTTTGTTTGCTTTAAACTTTCTCCTTCGCAGATCTGAAGATCTGCCACCTGCTTTTAAGCTTTTGAATGAGGCACACTTTGGAAAAAAATAAATTAAAGGCTTCGAGTTTCCTTTTCCCTTTGGCTTGTTAGGTTATGATATCTCTCTCCACTGTTTCTCTGCTTCTCGTCGGCCTGGGAAGGGGGAGCCTGTTGATTCCCTGAGAGCCCAATTAATGCCAATAGTAGTTAATTGCAGTTTTGAAGTGAGTTTTTGGCTTCTGTTCTCGGAGACGGTGGATCTAGGGACCTGGCATTTTGAGAAAGGTTACAAAGGTTAAAAATTGTATTGTTTACTTCACTTACCGTTTGTTCTTGGGCAGTGGATCACCCTGGAACGTAGCTAAGATTAAGTCATAATTGCATACCATCGGCACTGATGACAAATTTTTCAGAAGAAAGTGTGTGTTGTAAGGGGGAATTCCACCAAGATGACTCACGGATATGTTCATATCGCTGCAGGAGATTTATCAACTGGGTGCTACAATGTAGCTTGGTGCTTTTTTCTCAGATGTCCAATAATTGCAAGGAAAATAATTTCTCAGTGGAATTGAGCATCTTGAAACACGGCTTCTGTTTATAAATACCTAAAAAGCAAACTACTGGATCTCATGGTTTTAGAGAGAATCTTCTCCAAAACTTTCCCCCTTCCTGCGTTGGAATGATTTAGGAAACTATTTTCAAAAGGTTCCAAATTATTTGAGAGTCTGAATCCTAGAAATGGGATAGATTTTGCAAAGTTGACCCAGTACACGCAGGAACAATCAATCTGCACGGTGTATTCTGCTTCTGGAATTTCACTTTTCACCCTCAATTTTGCCTAAATAATGTGCCAGTCCTGTTGGTAGTATGGTCCTTGGTGTATGGAATTGTGACACTGTGTTGTCAGCTCTATTGCAATAAACATAAGGACTAGAACCTTGGGCCTTGCATTTTCGCTTCTGCTTTTTTATTTTTCTTAAAATGCTTAGTATGTCAGAAATTCAGTTCCTGTACTGGAATTCTATGCTCTTAAGATCTGCTGATTGTGTTGGCAGTGGTTTGAGGATATCTGAGAAGAAATGTAGTATCCTTGTTTTGTATTTGTGAAGGGGAGATCTTACAGCTTTGGGGAGGAAGGAAGCTCAGAATCGAAATAGGTTTCGTATGGTGGGTCTTCGTCGAACATATATCTGACAAACAATGGGAGAGGGGGAATGGATTCTGGGTGCTTTCACTTCAGTGTGTATTCCAAAAGTAGGGTCAAAGTTTCCCCATTCCTGACCTAGAGTATTCTCACCCAGAGGATCACTTCCCTCCCTCTTCTTCAGTACTGCCAAAGTTTGCTAGACTCTTAATGTGGTTTACTCTGTATGAGCCTATCCAGCACTAGTTTAAATCGAAGGAGGCTATTTTGGTTCCAGATTGACTAGACAGAAGCACATTCTAGCAACAGAAGCAGAGCTTTGCAGCACCCAAAACGCCAGGCTGTGCCTTTGCTTGGTATCTTAAGGTCCATGTGTGTACATTTCACACATATATGAGATGAACCCCATGCACTTGGAACTGAAACTTCCAGGGATTTGAAAGAGGAAACTCAAACTTTCAAAGAGTTGCAACTCTTTGCAGCTCAGTCACATCGAACTTACAAAAGAAAAGAAAAAAGCAATTGCCGGAACAAAATAGCGATGCAACAAGACACGTGGATTCATCAGATTTGGGGAAATTGTGCATGTCTCTGGGGAATAGGGACAATTGGAAAAATACAGATTCTGGATGGTGGGTGGGTGGTGGGTTAGGCCCTCGGAGGAGGGCTGCCCTCCCCACCTGGAAGTGGCAAGACATACAGACTGAGAAACCTTTAACCTGATCTTCCTGGATATGCTGTGCAAAGTGGAAATAACAGCCCTCTACTAATTGTAGATCCTCTGCTAATTGTGGAGGGTAGCTCTTTGGAAGGGACGCGGGTGGCACTGTGAGTTAAACCACAGAGCCTAGGACTTGCCGATCAGAAGGTCGGCGGTTCAAATCCCCACGACGGGGTGAGCTCCCATTGCTCGGTCCCTGCTCCTGCCAACCTAGCAGCTCAAAAGCACGTCAAAGTGCAAGTAGATAAATAGGTACCACTCTGGCGGGAAGGTAAACAGCGTTTCCGTGTGCTGCTCTGGTTTGCCAGAAGCAGCTTAGTCATGCTGGCCACATGACCCGGAAGCGGTCCGCCGGCTCCCTCGGCCAATAAAGCAAGATGAGTGCTGCAACCCCAGTGTCGGCCACAACTGGACCTAATGGTCAGGGGTCCCTTTACCTTTAGCTCTTTGGAAACAGTTTGTGGAATGCAGCTGCCATCAATATCAGAATCTACAGGGGATTCAAAGAATCACAGAGCTGGAAGGGATGCTGAGCGTCGTTTAGTCCGACCAGTGTCCAAAATTAGCCATGTGCCTATTGGCCACTTGTGATCAAGTGAAGATGCCCGGGTCACCAAGATGTCCCTTGACATCTCCACCATCTGGAGGTACATGCCTGGGGATCCTTGGATCTAGACCGTTTTCACGCACTAATGCTGTAGAATGCTATCCGTGAGATTTTACCTGCGCAATCAGAATGAATTTCAGGAACTAAAATGCTTTTCCCGTGCGGCCTGAGCAGGAGCAGTGAACAAGGTTATAGTGAATTGTTGCAGCTTGTCTTACTTACCCCACCCTACTGCTGTGCTCTGAGTTGTGAAAAATATTCTTAACGTTATGAATGGTCCGTGTCACCATTAAGATAAAGAGGTCAGAATCGGCCAATATATACAGGGCCGGATTTAGGTTTGATGAGGCCCAAAGCTACTGAAGGTAATGGGACCCTTTATATGTCCAGCTGTCGTTTGTCAACAACAAATCGTCGCTGTTTTTTGTCTTGAATATATGCTATATGGAAATGAGCAAACCAGTGATATTTTAGGGAGCAGGCTAGCAGGCGGGGCCCATGACTTACATCATAGGAGCCTACACAACACAAAACACTGTTGCTGTATATAGGTTTTATTTTGGTTTTTATCTTATATTTTGGAAATGTACATCCAGTTTTTTTCCTTTAATTTTTTTTGGGTCCTCAAGAGAGTGAGGCCCTAAGCTATAGCTTGTTTAGCTTATATGTAAATCCGGCACTGAATATATATGTGGACTGTCCCTGGATAAAAGTGACTTTTCTTCTTGAATTTCTCAGAGCTCTTAACCTAGCTCAAGGTGGTCATCTGAACTAGCCAGATATTTAACTGATAATCCATCCCTGCCAGTCCACCACTTGAAAAATAAGACTTTAGAGCCGACTTGCTCCAAAATGGCAGCTAGACATTCCCTTTCAGCGACTGCAACCTTGGCTTACAGAGCCATTTGGCCCCTAGCTTATATATCTGAGTTTCAAACACATGAGTCCAACCCGCTATGATGCAACACATGTTCCCCCATCCAAGTTGAACCCATACTGGACCTTGCTAAGCTTTGCAAATGGGCTTGCAGTTTTATTGCTGCACCACTAACTGAGCAATTTTGCTGCACCCCAGTGAGATTCAGACCCTGCCCAGCAATGTTGTGCCAGAGGACAGGCCCTGAGACAAGGGCATGGGGAGGGCTGTGGGGCCAAGGCTTTGACCCCCAACCCCAACGCAATGGTTAAACTCTGCGATCTCAGGTTTCTTGGCGTACATTGGAACTTCGGGGACAGGCGATGGCTGCAACTCTTTTGACAGGCTTTGTTCTGGGATGGTGTCAATACGAGAGTTTGCTGGGAGCTGGTTTGGGGAATGCAGCCGATCGAATGTTAGCTGGCGTTTAGCTAGTCTTGAACGTGCCTTTTCCGCCTCCCGTCTCGGCACACATGCTGAGCTCAGCTGGGGTCGTGTGGTCCAGTCTTACCTCCGGGGTGGGTGGGGGAAAGTGTGGGAATTTTATCTGGGATCACAATGGCTTGCAATCATAGAGGGCATCATCATCACACAGCAGATGTTGTGATTTTTATTTGAGTGATGTGAGCATGTTAACAGACTCTGAGAGATCCCTGCATGACAGCCTTGTAAATTACACGGAAACCACAGTCAATGGGACTCCTAAAGTGTACAGGAGCAATAGCATTGAAACAAATAACAGTGCTGCATTTCACAAGAGTAGTGCATAAAACACTTGTGAAATAGATATAGTATGTGCAATTTTTTTTAAAAAAAATAGCCTGCATTTCCATGCTGGCTGTGGAAGAGGGAAAGTCCTTTCCAACACAGCCAGTAGGTTAGTTAAAAGAAAAGCCTTCTGCCAAGTGTAGTGGCTGGAGGTGTGTGACAAGGCGATCTGTTACGAGTGGCAAGGCTATGTTCAAACCAGCAGTTTTGATTTGTGACGGATATTTATTAGCTCCTATATTTGTAATCCCAACATTGGTTTCAGGAGCTGCGGGTGGGACAGCACAGAGTTAACATATGGAACTCACTGCCACAAGGTGTGCCGACGGACACCGGCTTTCATAGAGACAAATTTACAGAAATATGCACGTCTGTCCCTCTGCTGCATTTTGACGCTGGTTGTGGAGAAGGGAAGTTCGGCAGTGGAACGGTCTCCCTCGGGAGGTTGTGAACTCTCCTTCCTTGCAGGTTTTTAAGCAGAGGTCGGGGGGCCATCTGTCATGGATGGTTTAACTCAGATTCCTGCATTGCTGGGGGTTGGTCTGGATGACCCTCGGGGTCCCTTCCAATGCTATGATGTTCCGCTTGCCTGTGGTTACCAGGCGAGCTGTTAAATAAAGCTGCTCTTTGAGAAAGAGGTCTGTTGCCTTATAGTGGGCGGCGGGCAAGATGGAAAGACATGACTATAATAACCTCTTTGTTGGATCAGAGCAAAGACTTGTCTAGTCCTGTGGCCGGTCATAAGCCTCTGGAAGCTTTTTTGCAAGGCAGGATGAGAGAGAATAATGCCCCATTGCTTGCCTCTAGTATTTGGTGTTCTGTCTTGGATCATGAAGATTCTATGTAGGTATTGGAGGCAACAGCCCTCGATTTAGGCTCCATGAATCTCTCTCTCTCTTTTTTAATGATTTTCAGTTATATACTCGGTTGCAATTTAGCTGATTGTGTGTGTGTGTGTGTGTGTACGTGGGGCCAATTGTCCAGTGGCCCTCCAGCTCAAAGGGAGCCTCAGATTGAGAAACTGGTTCTTTTTTGTCATTTCATTTCACAACTTTTTGTGTGTGTGCCTTGGACCAAAATGTGTTGGCCTGTTTGAAAGCAGCTGC
Source organism: Podarcis bocagei (assembly GCF_964188305.1). Taxonomy (NCBI): domain Eukaryota; kingdom Metazoa; phylum Chordata; class Lepidosauria; order Squamata; family Lacertidae; genus Podarcis; species Podarcis bocagei. The sequence continues at coordinate 20,356,915 of NC_138138.1, forward strand.
TCGCTTTTTAAAAAAACCCTCCCTGCTTCTTAGGCAATGTAGTCTCTGCTTCTTGGGTATCCTGCTAATTTTTAGCCTGTTGCAGATGTTGATTCCCTCTCCTCCTGCCCATCTTTTCCTGATTCATTATTTTATATTTTGGAGGATTGCTGGCATCACAAACACATCTGACGGAGTCCTGTGCAGGGAAGGAACCGCGGCTCAGCGGTGGAGCGTTTTCTTTGTGTGCAGAAGGTCCTTTCTGAGCATCTCTAGTTGAGAAAGGGATTGGGTAGCGGAAGAAGGAAGAAGACCTCTGTATGGAGAACCTTTAGCATCCTTGAAGTGCTTGATGCTGGGCTAAGTAGACAAAATCAGCCTGGCTCTGTATAAGGCAGCGCTCTCGCTGTTAAGGTAGATGTTCCATCTACCTTGGATGAGCTTTCCGGGCTTCTTGGTTGCTTGCCAGTCAATCCCAACGTCTGCTAGAGAGGAATAAATTTGCCGTCTCTAGGAGGAAATGTTGAGCTCTCCTGCTGTCTGGCCTCGTTCAAATGCTTTGGCCGGGACGAATGAAATCATGGCATGTTAGATGTCTTTCCAGCCTTGGCTTGAGGATACGCAGAGGTGGTGAGTCCTTTTTTTCACAAAACCAATCGATTATCTGTTTTGATTTAAAAGGCGGGTCACTTTGATTTGAAGTTGGGAACATAAGGCTACAATCCTAGGCATGCTTGTTTTGTTAGTACACTTGAATCTAGTGGTGTGTTGCGTCTAGGTAAGCGAGCTTGGTATTTGACCCAAACTCTGGTTTTTAAGGAGATCCATGCAGAAGATGTGGTTGGGATCTGTTCACCCGCTCTGAGACCCCATAGCTGATTCTCCCCTGGCCTCCTTGCTGACCCAAGTAGGGCTAATTCAGCCATCTAGCCCTGGTGATTATCTAATGCTTATTAGATGGATTTCCCCTAAATTGATTTCTGAACTTTGAATGTTATTGTTATTCATGTTTTTATACTGTATTTTATGCTGCTTTTACAATTAAGTGTTTTAAATTTGTAGTTAGCCGCCCTGAGCCTGGTTTTTGAACCCGGAAGGGCGGGGTATAAATAAAAAAATATTATTATTATTATTATTATTATTATTATTATTATTATTGCCATAGCTCTGCATTTGGAAGGATTCCTGTGGTAAAGCAGGAAGAACTTTTTGACAACAAGAGCTGTTTGACAGTGAAACGGTCTTCCTTGGGGAATACAGGGCCGTCTTTACCCAGGGGTGCAAGGGGTGTGGGGCACCTGGGCGCTGAATCCGGGGGGGGGGGCGCCAGGCGCCCGCTGCTGAAGCTGCTTAAGCTCTTAACTATCTACCAGTTATGAAATAATAAATAGTTTTGATCAAGCTAGAAAAGCAAAATACATATATACCTAGGTATTACCAAAATGTATACTTACTGTTTCACTAAAGGACTTTCGACTTTGTGCGCTTGTTTACCAAAGACGCGCTTGTCATTCACGATGGCGCTGTGCACACGAAATTAACTCTTACATCAAAATACTATGTTACATATTGTATTGAACTGCTCTGCTATGTTTCTCCTAAGTAGGTGCCTAAACAATACTTATAAGTTTAAGTGTGGTGGTGTATACTTACATAATAATATAATATAATATAATATAATATAATATAATATAATATAATATAATATAATATAATATAATATAATATAATATAATATAATATAATATAATATAATATAATATAATATAATATAATATAATATAATATAATAATATTTATACCCCACCTATCTGGCTGAGTTTCCCCAGCCATTCTGGGCAGCTTCCAATACTTAAGTATAAGTGCATTGTGAAGAAATGAGAAAATAAAAAAGTTTGTTTCCTTTTCCTCTCTTCTTTTATAAACAAGAGATTAAGGCGTAAGTGTGGTGTCCGACTAAGCATAGTAAAAGTTAATTTGGGGGCTAAACTAAATTTGGGGGTGCTGGGTGGATCTTTGCACCCCGGCGGCGCATATGCTAAAGACAGCGCTGTTGGGGAATAGTGGACTCTCCTTCCTTGGAGGTTTATAAGCAGAGGTTGGGTGGCCATCTGTCATGGATGCTTTAGCTGAGATTTCTGCATTGCAGGGGGTTGGACTAGATGACCCTTGGTGTCCCATCCAGCTCTACAATGCTGGGGGGAGGGGGAGGAGGTTCTGCTAATGCAATGGGACTCCCCCTTTTCCTGTGCACCCTCAGAAACATTTTCTGAGGACTCCAGAGGAGGTCAAAGCTCTGTTAAGCATGCCGAAATCTGCTGTGCTCATGAAGCCGCAGTGTTGGGTAAAATGGTAAATATGCAAACTGCCCAGATTGAAAGCCTCTACCATTTTCTTCCAGAAGCAGAACATAAGTTTGAGGTCTGCTGAACCCTCCAAATCTCTGCTCTCAGATTGATCCTGACAAATCTGGGTGAACTTTCAATGCCAACCTTCTCCGTTATTTGTTTCTGCCCAAGATTTCTTCCAAAAGCTGATTCCCACAGTGGACAATATTGCATCTAGAGAAAGGGCCTAGGATTTGGCAGACATGTTTTTTTCCTAGATCCCCCTTCTTAAGCATGTCGTTTCAGGAGTCATTCTTGAGATTTGTTAATTCAGAATGCTTGGTGATGACAATAATAAACTCTGGGAGACATTATTTTTCAAGTCACCTTACATGGGGGAATTTTAACACCCCGTGTTTTGTAAATGACGTTAAAAAAAGAATGGTTAGAACGCAGACCTTCGAGCTGAAAAGGGCTTCTTCCCAGAACGCATATTGCTTCTTTGCAACATTCAGGAATGACATGGCGGGAGAGAAGGAAGGCATTTGTAAATATTGCAATTTTTTTGTGGCGGGGTGGAGTCTTCCTTCAACTCAACTGTCCTGAGTGAGGCAGATTTCGCACGTGGGCCTCCTATTTCTTTATTTTGTTTATTTAAATCCTTTTTAAAAATAATAATAATATTCTGCATTTCATCCAAAGGACTTAATAGTTTTCTGTGCATTAGCATGATTCGATTTTTCCGCTCCCATGGAATGGATACAGGACTGTCTCTTCCCATTTCTCCCTCCCCCCCCAACATCATTTGAGTTTGATTAGGCTGAGGGTGTTTCCCAAAAGTGAGCTTGTGCGAGGATTTGAACCTCCCAAAACCAAATCCAGTATTCTAACTCTTCTGCTACGGGAGGCTGCCAATTACTTTAGATTCTTTCAGGCTTCTGGCTTGTGAAATCTACTGTGTATCTCTCTCTCTCTCTCTCTCTCTCTCTCTCTCTGTGTGTGTGTGCGCCTGTGCCTACTAGAACCTTGAGATCCACCAATCAGAGCTTGATGCAAAATACTTGCACTTAGAACCAAGCTATTCTGATCCCAGGAATCTGCTCGGAGCGCCAGAACTGAACAGAGCTCACAATCCTTCAAATCTACTCCTAGTATCATTCCTTGCTTCCTTCACTTCAGTAGTATAATGCGGCATAGATGGGAATTATTTTGTTGGCGTTAAACATTTGGGAGTCAGAAATCGTTGCTTATCTACTTCAAATTAGCCAGAGATCTACAGCTAGATCAGGATCTGTCTTCTGCCTCTCCCTGCTATAAGGTACATTCAGAGCTGTGAACTTCTTTCGTTTCTGTGTTTTACGTTCACACCTGCTTTTTCCTGGAATGGCAGCTTATGCCTTGTATTTATTTATTTTTAAATCGTGCTTGATTGGCATGACACACCTAGTAGATGTCCATATGAAGTTATTACCTTCCATTCAAATAATACTAATGAAATGGTGCCTGTCGGTAAACGCGATGAGCGGGTGCTGCAGTTGCCCAAATGTAGCGTTAAAAATTTAAAAAAAGATAAAAGCTCTGATAATGGAAGAGGAGGGGCTGAATAAAGGAGATTGCGGGAACAGTTTTGCAATTGATTCCACTTCCCAGGGAAGTCCGGGAATGGTAGTTGCTTGAGGAATGGAGGTCCACAGTACAGTGCTACCTCGGGTTACAGATGCTTCAGGTTACATACGCTTCAGGTTACAGACTCCGCTAACCCAGAAATATTACCTTGGGTTAAGATCTTTGCTTCAGGATGAGAACAGAAATCCTGCAGCAGTGGTGCGGCGGCAGCAGGAGGCCCTGTTAGCTAAAGTGGTGCTTCAGGTTAAGAACAGTTTCATGTTAAGAAGAGACCTCCAGAAGGAATTAAGTTCTTAACTTGAGGTACCACTGTATTCCTTGCGGGAAACCACGACTGTGTAAAGTGGTATGATGCCACTTTAAATGTATAGGGTACAGAAACCGCTTAGAAGGGTGCCGTCACATTTTGCTGTATAACTTTCCTTCTAGTGGGGCTACTGTAAACTGACCCTATAATCCTTGGATGTAGGGCAGTATACATAAATTGAATAACTTTCAATAATAATACCTACTACCAGACCCTCCGAGTATCCCTGTTTTCCAGGAACAGTCCCGGATTTACAGAAGCCGTCCCGGTTTCTGAGTTGATCCCAGAATCACCACTTTTCCTTAGGACATCCCTATTTTCATCAGAGGAATGTTGGAGGGTATGGAGTTATGCGACCCCTGAGCCAAGTAACTATATAACCTTTAGAAGACATCTGAAGGCAGCCCTGTATAGGGAAGGGGTTGTTTTAATGTTTAATATTTTTTTTATATAGTCTTTTTTCCTTGTCTTTGGAGAGGCACTGCCAGCGACTGTGGACAATACCGTATTTTGCGCCCCATAAGACGCTCCGGCCCATAAGACGCACCTAGTTTTTTGGGGGGGAAATAAAGAAAAATTTTTTTATTTCCCCCCCAGGTGCGGGGCTGGAAGAACCAGGTCGGGGAACAGTGGGAAGGCACGCTCTGCCTCCCCGCTGTCCCCCGAGCTTGTGGGGCTGGCGATGGGGAGAAGTGCACCAGTCCCGCGATGGCAGGCAGCTCTGTGCCGCCATCCCGAGCGGGGCGGGACTTAGCGCCCCGCTCGGGATGGTGGCGTAGACCTGCCTGCGGTCCCACGACGGCAGGCAGATCTCTGCCGCCATCCCGAGCGGGGCGGGACTTAGCGCCCCGCTCGGGATGGCGGCGTAGACCTGCCTGCGGTCCCGCGACGGCAGGCAGATCTCTGCCGCCATCCCGAGCGGGGCGGGACTTAGCGCCCCGCTCGGGATGGCGGCGTAGACCTGCCTGCGGTCCCGCGACGGCAGGCAGATCTCTGCCGCCATCCCGAGCGGGGCGGGACTTAGCGCCCCGCTCGGGATGGCGGCGTAGACCTGCCTGCGGTCCCGCGACGGCAGGCAGATCTCTGCCGCCATCCCGAGCGGGGCGGGACTTAGCGCACCGCTCGGGATGGCGGCGTAGACCTGCCTGCGGTCCCGCGACGGCAGGCAGATCTCTGCCGCCATCCCGAGCGGGGCGGGACTTAGCGCACCGCTCGGGATGGCGGCGTAGACCTGCCTGCGGTCCCGCGACGGCAGGCAGATCTCTGCCGCCATCCCGAGCGGGGCGGGACTTAGCGCCCCGCTCGGGATGGCGGCGTAGACCTGCCTGCGGTCCCGCGACGGCAGGCAGATCTCTGCCGCCATCCCGAGCGGGGCGGGACTTAGCGCACCGCTCGGGATGGCGGCGTAGACCTGCCTGCGGTCCCGCGACGGCAGGCAGATCTCTGCCGCCATCCCGAGCGGGGCGGGACTTAGCGCACCGCTCGGGATGGCGGCGTAGACCTGCCTGCGGTCCCGCGACGGCAGGCAGATCTCTGCCGCCATCCCGAGCGGGGCGGGACTTAGCGCACCGCTCGGGATGGCGGCGTAGACCTGCCTGCGGTCCCGCGACGGCAGGCAGATCTCTGCCGCCATCCCGAGCGGGGCGGGACTTAGCGCACCGCTCGGGATGGCGGCGTAGACCTGCCTGCGGTCCCGCGACGGCAGGCAGATCTCTGCCGCCATCCCGAGCGGGGCGGGACTTAGCGCACCGCTCGGGATGGCCGCGTAGACCTGCCTGCCGTCCCGCGACGGCAGGCAGATCTCTGCCGCCATCCCAAGCGGGGCGGGACTTAGCGCACCGCTCGGGATGGTGGCGTAGACCTGCCTGCGGTCCCGCGACGGCAGGCAGATCTCTGCCGCCATCCCGAGCGGGGCGGGACTTAGCGCACCGCTCGGGATGGCGGCGTAGACCTGCCTGCGGTCCCGCGACGGCAGGCAGATCTCTGCCGCCATCCCGAGCGGGGCGGGACTTAGCGCCCCGCTCGGGATGGCGGCGTAGACCTGCCTGCGGTCCCGCGACGGCAGGCAGATCTGTGCCGCCATCCCGAGCGGGGCGGGACTTAGCGCACCGCTCGGGATGGCGGCGTAGACCTGCCTGCGGTCCCGCGACGGCAGGCAGCTCTGTGCCGCCATCCCGAGCGGGGCGGGACTTAGCGCCCCGCTCGGGATGGCGGCGCAGAGCTGCGCTGGTCCCAGGAGCGCAGGCAGCTCTGCAGGGCCACCGGGAGCGGGGCGGAGCTTCTCCCCCAGCTCCCGGTGGCCGGGCAGAGCTGCGCTGGTCCCAGGAGCGCAGGCAGCTCTGCAGGGCCACCGGGAGCGGGGCGGAGCTTCTCCCCCGGCTCCCGGTGGCCGGGCAGAGCTGCGCTGGTCCCAGGAGCGCAGGCAGCTCTGCAGGGCCACCGGGAGCGGGGCGGAGCTTCTCCCCCGGCTCCCGGTGGCCGGGCAGAGCTGCGCTGGTCCCAGGAGCGCAGGCAGCTCTGCAGGGCCACCGGGAGCGGGGCGGAGCTTCTCCCCCGGCTCCCGGTGGCCGGGCAGAGCTGCGCTGGTCCCAGGAGCGCAGGCAGCTCTGCAGGGCCACCGGGAGCGGGGCGGAGCTTCTCCCCCGGCTCCCGGTGGCCGGGCAGAGCTGCGCTGGTCCCAGGAGCGCAGGCAGCTCTGCACGGCCACCGGGAGCGGGGCGGAGCTTCTCCCCCGGTTCCCGGTGGCCGGGCAGAGCTGCGCTGGTCCCAGGAGCGCAGGCAGCTGTGCACGGCCACCGGGAGTGGGGCGGAGCTTCTCCCCCGGCTCCCGGTGGCCGGGCAGAGCTGCGCTGGTCCCAGGAGCGCAGGCAGCTCTGCAGGGCCACCGGGAGCGGGGCGGAGCTTCTCCCCAGGCTCCCGGTGGCCGGGCAGAGCTGCGCTGGTCCCGGGATTGCAGGCAGCTCTGCGCAACCCTCGGAGCCGGTCTCCCGAGGGTTGCGCAGAGCTTCCTGAAGCCTGGAGAGCGAGAGGGGTCGGTACGCACCGACCCCCCTCGCTCTCCAGGCTTCAGCGAAAGCCTGCATTCGCCCCATAAGACGCAGGCACATTTCCCCTTCATTTTTGGAGGGGAAAAAGTGCGTCTTATGGGGCGAAAAATACGGTAACTGTCTGACTTGGGAGAAGGCAGTGTCCTATATTTGGTATTCCATTTTCAGTTTTCCAGCTTCCCCCCCTTTCCTTTCATTAGTCCAAGCCAGGTCAAAGTTGTGTGGAATATCCCTTTAATTCAGTGCCATGTGGAAGGCATTAAAAAGCACAAGCCCCTCAGAGAAGTTCTATTTATACTACGCAAGCGGAAACAAGACATGCATATGAAAGAAACATGAATTGTCCAGGGATGGGGTGGGGGTGGCTCAGGGAATTGAGACTGATGGATTTAAAGTGCAAGTGAAACCAGACAGTGGATTGCTTATTTTTATCATTTCAGAGATATTACATCATTTTATGTGACATGGTAGCATTTTAGAGCTATCCCTGGTAAAATAATAATTTGGTATGACTTGTTCTTGGCCTGCTACCCTAGATCTGCTTTGTTGGCATCTTTCTGCCTTGAGAGACAATGGAGTGCGCCTCTGGGGGTGGCGTCAAACTGCTGATGTCCTGCTCCTTCTGGGGTAGTTTGTCACCTGTGAGCCAGTGTGGTGTAGTGGTTAAGAGCGGTAGTCTCGTAATCTGGTGAACCGGGTTCGCTTCCCCGCTCCTCCACATGCAGCTGCTGGGTGACCTTGGGCTAGTCACACTTCTCTGAAGTCTCTCAGCCCCACTCACCTCACAGAGTGTTTGTTGTGGGGAAGGAAGGGAAAGAAGAATGTTAGTCGCTTTGAGACTCCTTCGGGTAGTGATAAAGCGGGATATCAAATCCAAACTCCTCTTCTTCTTCTTCCTCCCCACCCTGGACTCGGCTCTCACCTGTGGCTCCATATCTGTTTACCTGGGTGTCTTCTTCTTTGGCGATCACTCGTAGCCGAGTAAAATTGTCTTCCATGAACACGGTTTTAAAAGTGAGTCTGTAAGTGACTGTGGAGGCCAATTCTCAATCCACACATCCTTCCACAGTGGGGACATAGATTTCCGGGTGGGAGTTGATCACGGTGTGGATTTGCCAAGTGTGCCTTCCTCTTAGCGCGTTTCTTCCTTTTGTCCCGGGTTCGAGCGTCTTCAAAGCCCATGATGCCTTTGGTAAAGGCTGTTCTCCAACTGGAGCGCTCACAGGCCAGTGTTTCCCAGTTGTCGGTGTTTGTACTACATTTTTTAGATTTGCCCTGAGAGAGTCTTTAAACCTCTTTTGTTGACCACCAGCATTGCACTTTCCATTTTTAAGTTCGGAATAGAGTAGTTGCTTTGGAAGACGATAATCAGGCATCTGAACAACATGACCAGTCCAACAAAGTTGATGTTTAAGAATCATTGCTTCAACACTGGTGATCTTTGCTTCTTCCAGTACACTGGCATTAGTTCACCTGTCTTCCCAAGTGATGTGTAAAATGTTTCGGAGACACCGTTGATGGAATCTTTTGAGGTGTTTGAGACGGTGTTTATAAGTGGCCCACATTTCACGAGCATACAGTAAGGTTGGTAGCACAATAGCTTTGTAAACAAGCATTTTGGTTCCCCTGTGAATGTCCTGGTCCTCAAACACTCTGCACTTCAGTTGGGAGAAAGCTGCACTCGCAGCTTTACCTGGGAGTAAACCTCGTTGAACTCAATATATAAGGACTGTGCTGTCAAATTCCCTAACCTAGCTTGGGAAACCTAATGGAAGCCAGAGAGTGATCACAGAACAGATAAAGGCAGGAGATCCCTTTTCACAGAAGCCACTTAGCTTTTAGCATTGGCTATGTGTGCATTCAGCTGCCTTTTTGCAGTGAATAGGCTGCCCATCCCTGGTGCGATATCGTCTGCATTCCTACCAGGGCACTGCCACATTTCTTCCTCTCATACGACATCCCTTTCCTGGCTTCCTCCACATTTCGATATCCCCCATCTCTTTGCCATCTTGCAACAGTATATTACCACCCTGTTCTTGTTCTTAGGAGACCCACTGGCGAAGGAAGGAGGGTGCGGTGGGTGCAGCGCGCACCGCGCCGGGTGTCATCCCGGGGGGGGGGTTTGACATCACTGCCCTGCCCCCCAGGATGCTTGTCATGGGCAACGCCCCCCTGGGATGCTCACCCCGCCCCTGCGGACGGCTAGCTCCGCCCCTGGGTGCACAGACCTCATTCCCCTCAGGGAGCTATACAGTGGTACTTCAGTTGTCGAATGTAATCCATTCCGGAAAACCGATTGACTTCTAAGATGTTCAACAACTGAGGCGCAATGGGTGGTTGGCAAAATCAATTGAGAAAATTGAGAAACGCGCCTCGGAAGCCGTTCAACTTCTGAGGCGCGTTCAAAAACAGAAGCACTCACTTCTGGGTTTTTGGCGTTTGAAAAACGAAATGTTAGGCTTCTGAGGCACTCGAAAACCGAGGTACCACTGTAATTCCCTGGAAAGGACTGACTCTTGAACCACTTTGGAAATTGTAGCTCTGCGTGGGGATCTGGGGTCTCTAACAACCAGTGTTTGAAATTAGCCAGGCACGTTTTGTGTTTAGTGTATTGCGACCACGTGGAGATCTCTGGATGCCGGGCTGGCGACTGGGGAAAGCAAAATGTCACCTAGAGAAGGTTCTGAAATATTTTCCTCAAAGCTTGAATTAAGTTTCCTTCTGCATTGTTTAATTTGATGTTTTGATGTGTTGTAAACCGCTTTGAGATTTCTCCTTTTAAATATAAAGTGGCATAGAAATGGCTTGTTGGTTTTTGAATGTCTGAGGTAGATTTTTTCAATTTCGTTGTTCTGTATGGGACAATGACAATAAGGACTAACGTATAAATGAGCAACAGCAGCAAACATCAATGAAAAGAAATGGCGCTTAGACAATCTGTGGTGGCGACGGCAGCCTAGGTTTAAGGTACTGAATAAGTTATATACCTGAGTTTCTAATGCTGCTAACAACCCTCAGCACCCTTAGCAAACTACAGTTCCCAGGGTTCTCCTTCTCCCGGTTTATCCTTACAGCAACTCAGTGAGGCTGAGAGACGGTGAATGCCTCAAGGTCACACAATAAGCTTATGGCCGAGTAGGGATTTGAACCCCAGTCTCCCAGCTCCTAGGCCAGCACTCTAACCACTATGCCACACTGGCTCCCACCAGCAGCTTGCTCTGGCTTGCCTTATCTCTTGCTGCTTGTACCTTACTGTGGTCTGGATCCCTCGGCTGCATGGCGCTGCTCTTTTGTGGCGTCCTGTCTCTTGAGCTGGACCAAGCTAGCCTGGTCTTCTATTGCAGCATCGCCCCAAGCGCTAAGAGATCGGCGCTGCACAGTGGGAAAGGAAGCAGAGCACCTGAGTTTTTGATCCTCCGGAGGGAGGAAAACAGCCAGCCGTGCTAATGGGCAAACCTACTGGGGGGAAAAGATTACGTAGAAGTGACTGGAGTCCCAAGGGGGAAACTGGCTCCCGTCTCCTGGCAGTGATCCTTTTCCCATCGTCTCATGTGCAAGCTAGTTCTCCACATCCCTCCCCCCACACCCACACCCCCCGCCACAATCCCTGCTGCCTTATTTCTTCTGGAGCCTGGTTTTAATAGAGCGCCGAGTTTGATGCCAAACGTTGCTTTCTCTTCTCTCTTGCCCTTTTGCAGCTCAAGTTCCAGACAGCGATGAGCAATTTGTGCCTGACTTTCATTCAGAAAACTGTAAGTACTCTGGCTGGGGAGATGGCGAGGAGGAGGAGGAGGAGGAGGAGGGGAAGGTAGGGCTTTAGTGGGAGAAACCAGAAGGTGATGCAAATGTCTGGAACGCCAGCATGCCTGATCCCTTTCGCACAACTGGCATGCGCTGAACTGGGAAGTGGAGAACCTCAGGCCTGCAAGTCAGATGTAGCCCTCAAAGTCCCTCTGCCTGACACCCATCATGCTTTGCAATCTCCTTGAATGCTTTCCCTCCTGCCCCCACCCCCATCTTGAACTCTGACAGTGCTTTTGGCATTGTCCAGGGCAGCTGTCTACCAGCTCCATCTGGTACACAGGTTGAGACCCTACCTGTCTGTGGAATGCCCCGCCAGAGCGGTGCATGCTCTGGTTATCTCCCACATGAACTACTGCAATGCGCTCTATGTGGGGCTGCCTTTGAAGGTGATTCAGAAACTACAACTAATCCAGAATGCGACAGTGAGACTGGTGACTGGGAGTGGCCGCCGAGACCATATGACACCGGTCCTGAAAGACCTACTTTGGCTCCCAATACGTTTCTGAGCACAATTAAAAGTGTTGGTGCTGACCTTTAAAACCCTAAACAGCATCGGACCAGTATACCTGAGGGAGCGTCTCCACCCCTATTGTCCAGCCCAGACATGGAGGTCCTTCTGGTGGTTCCCTCACTGTGAGAAGTGTGGTTACAGGGAAGCAGGCAGAGGGCCTTCTTGGTAGTGGCGCCCTCCCTGTGGAACGCCCTCCCATCAGATGTCAAGGAAATAAACAACTATCTGATTTTAGGAGTCATCTAAAGGCAGCCCTGTTTAGGGAAGTTTTCAGTGTTTGATGTTTTATTGTGTTTTTAATATTCTGTTGGGAGCCGCCCAGAATGGCTGGGGAAGCCTAGCCAGGTGGGTGGGGCAGAAATAATAAATTATTATTATTATTATTTGGCTTTCCTGGATATAGGCTAGAGAGGGAGATGTAGAAGTTAGCCTGCTGTACAAAGGGAGTAAACCCTACACAAATCCAAAGTAGCACCCCTGAGATGGTTGGATGGTGCCCTGTACACCTCCTTCTGGCAACTCCTGCAGCCAAGCTGGTGCCAAACGTTTTGCTCCGCTTTCCTTTTGAGTGAGGCTGAGAGAGCCCAGGACCTCCATACACACTGCCTAGGCTTGGCCTTCCAAATGTTGGGACTACAACTCCCATGATGGCTGGCCACTGGCCACGCTGGACTAGGGTTGATGGGAGTTGGAGTCCGATAGCTTCTGGAGAACCACGGGCTCCCAGTGGCGTAGCGTGGGGGGTGCAGGGGTGGCCCGGCTGCACCGGGCGCAACATCTGGGGGTTAGGGTTAGGGGGCGCAAATCCACGGGTTAGGGGGCGCAAATTACTTGCCTTGCCCCGGGTGCTGACAACCCACACTACGCCACTGCGGGCTCCCCAACCCAGTCATAACGCAGGCTCTTTCCTGTTGGAAGGCCTTGATGACTCGATTTCCTTTTCCCAGTAGCCCTTCACAGCCCCCCAGCTAAGATCAAGAAGGAGCCCCAGAGCCCATGTTCGGAAGCAGCGGGGTCCTGCCGGCGCAGACAGCCTTACCAGTACCGTAATGGGGAGCAATGCCTTTACGCCAGGTAATGTTTTGGGTGAGTGGGTTCTAACCCATCTCCCCTGATCTGACATTCACCTGAAGCACACCTGTCATTATGAGATGCGTTTCCAGTGTTCCTTGAAAGCGTTAAGAATCAATGTGCTTGCAATCTGTCCGTATGAGGATTCTACTGACTCGAGCTTCTTCAAGTGGCCAGCTAGCAAGATATGCCCTTTTCCTGGTCACTCCATCCCACCTCTCCCCAGAAACAGCCAGGCAGCATTCCGTGCCCACTAAACATACACAGTCCTCATTGGGTTGCTTTGGAGATTTTCCTCCCTCCCATCCATTCCCCCCCTCCCACCACCTTTAAGGGTTCCTCCAGCCCAATACTTTTTTATACTGCTGCAAACTTCAAGGTTTCCCTTGTCTGCTGATACTTTCCTCTTGTGCATGGGTGGTGCTGTTTTGGCTACCAGGGTGGATAAAAATCAATGATTTAATAAATAAATAAATTTAAAAATATAAATTGGATTTTTTTTATTTCAATTGGATTTTTAAAATAAAATGCTTTTGGAGGAAAAAAAATCTAAAGATGGTTTTCTATTTAAGTTATATTATAGTCCAAAGGCTATTCATCAGGAAAAAAGGATTTGTTTTAAGTTTTTCATGTGTGCTAAAACTCAGTCTAAGTCTTTTTTCAATTGTTTAACCACATCAGTTAACAAACATGGATACATAGACTATAATGTTATTGTTTTAGTTAAATAAATGGTTCAAATTGTTATTAAGGAAGTGATTGTTTTTCTCCTTCCAATAAAGTACAGAAGAAAAGTTGTCCCAATATAAACAGTTAACTTATTAAACCTCACAATAATTTCACAATTTATCTGTCTACTCTGAAAATTTATTATTCCAAAAATAAAACTTTCATCTGGTTGCAAATATTAAGATTATACCAGCAGGAATGAGTCTTTCTGTAAAAAAAATGGTTTAAATCAAGTCTTACTGACTAGTGATTTAAATTGATTTGATTTGAATCAAATCCACCCTGTTAGCTACGTAATGATCTGTACCCAGAGAATGAGGTCACTAAGAAAAATGAGGAACTGTTTGAGAATCGCGCCAGTTACCATGTGTCAGGGTTATGCTGGGATAAGTGGAGGAGGTCAGTGGGAGCAAGAAAGATGTATATCCGCCTGCAACTGATGCTTGCGTATTTTTCTAGGCAAGAGTCAAACTTTGTGAGCTCCCACAGCCTACCCCAGGCTGCGCCCGGACGGGCATACCTTATGGAGCACAGGTGAGCCATGGCATTGAGCAGGTATCGTTTCGCAATGCATCCCAACCAATCCTGCAGGCTCAAGCTTGACCTCCCAGCCACCAAATGCCAGGAGTCCTTGAAAGACTTAAATGTTTCTGCAGGGATGGATTTAGACACTAGGAGAGGATATATTGCCTAGCTGTTATCCTTCCTTGCTCACATTAGCGAGATCAGCAGAGTAGCATCCTTTGCAGGTTAACCGTGGAAGCTAAGACAAGGTGGATTTAACCTTCTAGAAACAACAATCCAGGATGCTATAAGGCAGACTGGATTTTCCTGGTATTACCCCTTCCCTTTAAAAAGCAACAATCACACACACATTGTTTTGTGAAGAAATAAAAGTAGTGTTTACTTACATAATCTAGGTATTGAAGCAGCGATTACAGTAGCAATATGAAGGCAGGCTTATAACTACTAAGTTACAAAAGTACAAAATCTCAGTTCAAAAATGATGAGCTCAGACATGCACATGGGGTCAGCTAGGAAGCCCAATGAAGATAGAGGAGGCAGGAAGGAAGTATGTAGTGTCACAGTTTCCTGCCAAGGCAGACAAAGGAAGTGATCTCACAGAGTGCTCTCTTTTACAAGAGAGCTCTGTGAGCCTCAGCCCCTTCATACGCCTCTCTAGCAAAACATGAATTGTTGGTCTGACTGCAATAATATTTACTCCGACATATGCTCAGGCTAGGGCTCTGGTGGGCCTCTCGGGAAGAGGGTGCTACACATGTGGTTCAGTTGCTTTAAACACTACCAGCTCCTGAGCTAAGTAGTCAACTGGATCGCTAGTGGGTAGGGCAAGAGGGGGAAGCTGTGGTCCTCCGGCTATTGCTGGTCCACAAATGGCCATCAGTGGGCAGATACTATGGGAGTTCTAGTCCAACAACAGATGGAGAGCTGCAGGTTCCCCATCGCTTGGGCAGGGTCCCTATATTTTAAATTTTATTTATTTTTAGTGGCTGGGGTGGGGAAAGAGCCCCCTGAATCTTGACTCTTATTTCAGAAAAGCTTTACCCTAGCTTTTGGTTCTAGGGACACGGGTGGCGCTGTGGGTTAAACCACAAAGCCTAGGACTTGCCAATCAGAAAGTTGGCGGTTCAAATCCACGTAACGGTGAGCTCCCGTTGCTCGGTCCCTGCTCCTGCCAACCTAGCAGTTCGAGAGCACGTCAAAGTGCAAGTAGATAAATAGGTACCACTCTGGCGGGAAGGTAAACAGTGTTTCCGTGCGCTGCTCTGGTTCGCCAGAAGTGGCTTAGTCATGCTGGCCACATGACCCGGAAGCTGTACGCTGCTACCTTGGCCGGTAAAGCGAGATGAGCGGCGCAACCCCAGAGTCAGTCACAACTGGACCTAATGGTCAGGGGTCCCTTTACCTTTACCTTTTGGTTGTATATCTTTTATTTTTATTTATTATATTTCTATACCACCTTTTCTTCCAAGGAGCTCAAAGTGGAGCGCATGGTTTTCCTCCTCTCCAGATGCTGTTGAACCACAGCTCTCATCAAGCCTAGGAAGCATAGCCAACGGCATTTGTAAACGGCATTTCCGTGCACTCTGGTTTCTGTCACGGTGTCCTGTTGTGCCAGAAGCAGTTTAGTCGCGCTGGCCATATGACCTAGAAAGCTGTCTGTGGACAAATGCCGGCTCCCTCGGCCTGAAAGTGAGATGAGCGCCACAACCCCGTTTGACTGGACTTAACCATCCAGGGATCCTTTACCTTTACCTGACATATATTAGTCTTAGAGGTTTCACAGTACTCTCTCTCTCTGTGTGACGGGCTAACACATCGCTCCCCAGAATGGTTTAATTTTAGAATTCAAACAAACTTCCAGGAAGCTCCTCTGCCCTATCCCATAATCCAAACCCAGCAAAGAGATCGAGAGACAGACAGAAAGACAGATATAGAGATCTTCAGAGCTGAGCATCGTGTTCACTTTTCACTTCCAATGCAAAACATACCTGCAGGCTATCTGTGAGTGCCCATTTTTCCGGGGTATGGCTAAACCCCAACTAGTCTCGGCCTGCTGCCGACCAGTTAGCCTATTTGGCGCCTTCTCAACCCGGCATGCTGGAGATCAGAAACTCGGGCTGCTTGGAAATGTTGAGCAGAATGCAAGCTAACCTGCAGCTAAGCCCTGCTGAATTCACCTGGCATTCCAGATCACATGCCTGGGAGCCTTTGCCACAAGATGGGCGATAGCTCTGTCGGTAGAGCAGGGGGCTCTGAATCTCAGGGTTGTGGGTTTGAGCCCCTTGTTAGGCAAAAGATTCCGGAGCTTCCTGCAGCCAATCAGAAGCCGTTCTTTGGTTTCCGAACATTTTGGAAGTCAGACAGACTTCCGGAACGGATTCCGTTCAACTTCCAAGATACGACTGTAGTGCGTTTCTTAAATCTTAGCTTTCGCTGGAGGCCTTTTAAGCAGAATGCCTGTAGTTGCACCCAGCGCCGGGCGTGGGGGGGTGAGACTAGATGATCACCAGGGTTCCATCGAAGTCTGTAATCCTGTTATTCTATGCCCATTGTCTTTCTGTCCTCCTCCCAGCTCCTCGTACCAGCTGCGCGGCGAGATGGGCCAATCCTTCCCCACCTCTCAAGCCTTGGGATCGGACGCCCCGCCGGCATATCAGCGCCCGCTGTCTGCCCCATGCCTCCCGTACCCAGCCCAGGGCTTCAAGCAGGAGTTCCACGACCCAATGTACGACCAGGCAAACCCGCTGGGGGCCGGTAGCAGCTCCCGATATGCAGCAGGAGTGGTAATCAAACAGGAGCAGATGGACTATGCTTTTGACGCAGGTAGGCAGTGAGAGAGTCGGGCTGAATTGTGGGGGGTGTGTGTGTGAGAGAGAGAAATGAGATACTCTAGTACATTGGTAGGCAAACTAAGGCCCGGGGGCTGGATCTGGCCCAATCGCCTTTTAAATCTGGCCCACGGATGGTCTGGGAATCAGCCTATTTTTACAAGAGCAGAATGTGTGCTTTTATTTAAAATGCACCTCTGGGTTATTTGTGGAGCCTGCCTGGTGTTTTTAGATGAGTAGAATGTGTGCTTTTATTTAAAATTCATTTCTGGGTTATTTGTGGGGCATAGGAATTCATTCCCCCCCCCAAAAAAAATATATAATCTGGCCCCCACAAGGTCTGAGGGACAGTGGACCGGCCCCCTGCTGAAAAAGTTTGCTGACCCCTGCTCTAGTATTTTTATTCAGCACAGCGTATCAAAGCCCATTAGCCCTGCAGAGTCATCTTTGTGGGGCCCCTTTTCTGAAGGGTGGGGTGGGGTTGGGGTGTCATGCACAGAGCACCCAAAACATGGAAGTGGTCCTTTAAAAATAATATATATTTTTAATGCTTTTCAGGTTTATACATTTCACTAATTTACAATCATTTTAACATTCAAAACTTGACTTCCTTCCCCCCTCTTTCTGCAGTTCCGTAATGTACCTTAATGTACAATCACACAGCCCATTTTGTGTGTGTTTTTAAAAGCTGCTTTTTCTTAAGTTATTGATTATGTTATGGAAATGTACAAGCTTTTCGGGTTCATAGAATTCTTCATCAGCCAACTATAACTTCGATGAATCTTGAAAGCTTGCAGCCTCTCATCCCACACTCAACTGCTTCCCCAAACTTATTGGTCTTAACCGTCTCAGTATTCTTCTACTTTTGGGGCAACAATGACAAAATAAGTCTATCCAACTTCCTTCCTTCCTTCCTTCCTTCCTTCCTTCCTTCCTTCCTTCCTTCCTTCCTTCCTTCCTTCCTTCCTTCCTTCCTTCCTTTCTAGCCACAGGTCACTTTCAGCCAGGTTGCACCTCTCCCCCTCCCTTCCTTTCTTTGACTGAGAGGCAATCTTTTCTTTCTTTACTCATTTCCTTTTACTTCTCAGCCTGGAATGTTTCTGTGCTCGGTTTCATAGCTTGCAAGCTAATGAGCCTGTGAGATGTGATCAAAAGGTGGTGGCTGTTCTTTAGGCAAGCCTACCCTCCTCTCTTGCGCGCATCTCACTCTGGAGGGATAGCTTACGCACTACAAGATCTCTGAATAAGTTCTTCCAGGACCATCTCCAGCTACAAACCTCCTACAAACCTATCCCCTGCCCTGGATAAACGAAACCCTCTCCAGTGAGATTGGTCCTCTCATTCAGTTTTTTTAATAGCCTTCTAAGACCAGAGTGGGGATCAAACTGGGCTTTGACATTTATGTATCTATGCAACAGTTCTACTTAATCGTACTTTACTTTTTCTTTTCTTTTCTTTTATATGATTTTTATTACGTTTTCTGTTTTGCAATTTTATATACAGTGGTACCTCGGGTTACAGACGCTTCAGGTTACAGATGCTTCAGGTTACAGACTTCGCTAACCCAGAAATAGTACCTCGGGTTAAGAACTTTGCTTCAGGATGAGAACAGAAATTGTGTGGCAGCAGTGGAAGGCCCCATTAGTTAAAGTGGTACCTCAGGTTAAGAACAGTTTCAGGTTAAGAACGGACCTCCAGAATGAATTAAGTTCTTAACCCGAGGTACCACTGTACTTGTTTAAACATCCAGTACACTTCCAAGCACAATTCAAAGTGTGGGTGCTGACCTTTAAAGCCCTAAACAGCCTCAGCCCAAGATACCTGAAGGAGCGTCTCCACCCCCATCATACAGCCCAGACACTGAGGTCCACCACCAAGGGCCTTCTGGTGGTTCCCTCCCTGCAAGAAGTGAGGTTACAGGGAACCAGGCAGAGGGCCTTCTCAGTGGTGGCACCTGCCCTGTGGAACGCCCTCCCAGCAGATGTCAAGGCAATAAGCAACTCTTTTATTTTTAAAAGAAGGTGGCCCTGTTTAGGGAAGCTTTTAATGTTTGATGCGGCATTGTTTCTAATATTCGGTTGGAAGCTGCCCAGAGTGGCTGGGGAAACCCAGCCAGATTGGCGGGGTATAAATAATAAATTATTGTTGTTGTTATTATTATTATTATTATTATTATTATTATTATTATTATTATTATTTACAATATCAATGACTTCCCTTCTTCTCTTTCCATGGTTCATTTTGCATACCATATATCCCTCCATATTTCACATAAACTAAACCATTCAGTATTCTGTTATCACATCCACCAAAACTTATTTACACTGTTGAATTTATCTTACTGCTACCAGTGTTTTTAAATGAACACAATTCTCACCCATATATTCAGTAAACATTTTCCAATCTTCTTTAAACGTATGTTCTTCTTGTTCTCTTATTCTATATGTTAAATCTGCAAGTTGCACATACAGTGGTGCCCCGCAAGACGAATGCCTCGCAAGACGAAAAACTCGCTAGACGAAAGGGTTTTCCGTTTTTGAGCTGCTTCACAAGACGAATTTCCCTATGGGCTTGCTTCGCAAGACGGAAACGTCTTGCAAGTTTGTTTCCTTTTTCTTAACACTGTTAATATAGTTGCGACTTGACTTCGAGGAGCAACTCATAGAATGCGGTGTGGTAGCCTTTTTTGAGGTTTTTGGTGATTTTTGAAGCTTTTCCAAAACTTTTCCGACACCGTGCTTCGCAAGACGAAAAATTTGCTAGACGAAAAAACTCGCGGAACGAATTAATTTCTTCTTGCGAGGCACCGCTGTATTCCATCAGTTTTTAAGTTGCCATTCTTCTTTAGTTGGGACCTCACTCATTTTCCATTTTTGGGCTAACGAAACATGGGCCGCAGTGGTAGCATACATAAATAGTCTTTTTTGACACCTGGGAATTTCCGTCTGAATTTTCCCCAACGAAAAGGGACTCTGGGTTATGTGGTTTGGTTTGGTTTTTTTTTGAAAGGTATTTTAAAACTTTTTTTTTCAATTCATTGTATATACAATTCATTGTATATCATTTCCCAAAACTCTTTTACCCTTTTACAAGTCCACCACATATGATGAAATGTACCCTCAACCCTGTTACATCTCCAGCACTTATCTGATTCGGACTTAATACATTTTAGCAAGTCTACTCGGAGTTAGATCTGTAAATCATTTTCAGGTAGTTTATGTATCTATTCAATTGCCCCACTTAATAATACAGTGGTACTTTGGTTCTCAAACGCCTTGGTACTCAAAACAACTTGGAACCCAAACACTGCAAACCCGGAAGTAAGTGTTCTGGTTTGTGAACCTTTTTTGGAAGCTGAATGTGCTCCATTTTGAGTGTTACGCTTCCGATTTGAGTGTTGCGCTGAGGTCTATCTGTTTTTGCTATTTATTTTGTGTTTTTATTTCTGTGGCTTTTTTGTTTTGTTTTTGTAACTGTGTGAAACCCAGTTCAGCTACTGATTGATTGATTGTGTGACTGCAGTACATTGTTTATTGCTTTCGTTTTATGGATCCATGGTCTCATTAGATCAGGAGTAGGCAACCTAAGGCCCGTGGGCCGGATGCAGCCCAATCGCCTTCTCACTCCAGCCTGCAGACGGCCCGGGAATCAGCGTGTTTTTACACGAGTAGAATGTAGAACGTGTCCTTTTTAAAAAAATGCATCTCTGGGTTATTTGTGGGGCCTGCCTGGTGTTTTTACATGAGTAGAATGTGTCCTTTTATTTAAAATGCATCTCTGGGTTATTTGTGGGGCATAGGAATTCATTCATATATTTTCCCCCCAAAATATAGTCCGGCCCACCACACGGTCTGAGAGACGGTAGACCCGCCCATGGCTGAAAAAGGTTGCTGACCCCTGCGTTTGATAGTAAAATTCATGTTAAACTGCTGTTTTAGGGGTTGTTTTTCAAAATCTGGAACGGATTAATCCGTTTTGCATTACTTTCTATGGGAAAGCGCGCCTTGGTTTTGGAAACGCTTTGGTTTTGGAACGGATTTCCGGAACGGATTAAGTTTGGGAACCAAGGTACCGCTGTACCATTTCTGTGTACAAAAAGAAACTGGCAACCCTTTCATCTGGCTGGAGACTTTTATCTGGCCTGTGAGGTTGCCGGGGTTTCCTTTCCATCCACCCCCTTGCTTAAATTGCGCCTTCGCTTTTAAGCTTATCAAACGCCGACGGCACGCAGTTATTCCGCTCCAGGGTGCCGTGACATTTTGTGACCTTCAAATACTAGCAGGGAGGGAGCGAAGAGGCGCTGCTGTGCTTCTTCTGAAGGCCTGCCATTGCATTACGTTGCATAACCTCGAGCCGCCTCCCCCCCCCCGCCTGCCTCTGCTTCCTGGCAGGGAGCCCTCCTGTTGCTGAATGGAGCGGAAAGGAATTTCATTCACAAAATGGAGGCACAGGAACTGGGCTCTGGGCTGGCGGGGTGTCGGATTACAGCAAGGCTGCTCGCCTTATGGGCAGCTGACATCAGCGCACAGGCTGGTAACCGGAGCCAAATCTTGCTTGGCTCAAAGCCCAGAGGGAAGAAAGTCTGGGCATGCAACTTCTGACTCCCCGAGGCGTCGAAATGCCTGGGTAGAACAGGGGCTTCTTTGGCTGCCAGAGAAGCCGGAAGAAAAACCAGCCCCCTCTTTCCGGCAGCCCTTAATTTTCTCCATGGGCAGCCTTTAAAGGCCTTTCCTGGGCTGCCCCATCCTCTCCGCTGAACCTTGCAAAACCACAGGCTGCTTTGGGGAAAGAAGCCCGTCTTACCAATGTTATAAGAAAAAAATGGTCCTTTCCCCTTAGAGCCCGTATAGAGTCCTTATGTAGCTTCTCTATTGGTAGGAGAAAATAACAGAGGCCAACCAGAGAATGTTGAGAAGCAAAGCAGCTAGTAAGCCTGTTCTTTATTAAACTGTTGCAACAGGGTACTCAACCCCCCCATAAGACCTTGTTGTTGTTGTTCAGTTGTGTCCAACTCTTTGTGACCCCATGGACCAGAGCACGCCAGGCACTCCTGTCTTCCACTGCCTCCCACAGTTTGGTCAAACTCATGCTGGTAGCTTCGCGAACACTGTCCAACCATCTCGTCCTCTGTCGTCCCCTTTTCCTTGTGCCCTCCATCTTTCCCAGCATCAGGGGTCCTTTCCAGGGAGTCTTCTCTTCTCATGAGGTGGCCAAAGTATTGGAGCCTCAGCTTCAGGATCTGTCCTTCCACTGAGCACTCAGGGCTGATTTCCTTCAGAATGGATAGGTTTGATCTTCTTGCAGTCCATGGGACTCTCAAGAGTCTCCTCCAGCACCATAATTCAAAAGCGTCAATTCTTCGGCGATCAGCCTTCTTTATGGTCCAGCTCTCACTTCCATACATCACTACTGGGAAAACCATAGCTTTAACTATACGGACCTTTGCTGGCACCATAAGACCTTAGAATTCCTATAACACCAACTTTTAAACATGTAACCCATGCATTTGAAATACACTGTTGTTCAGAGCCGGGTTTCATTGTTGGGTTTTAATGCAGGGGGGGGGGCAGGCTTGTGGGGGCAAAAAGAGCTTTAGTTGAGCTCAAAACATTAAAGCGATTTAGTGTAATAATCCAAAGAATCAAACCTTTCCACCTGCCATACTGTAAAATCAATCGTAAATATTATTACAGTGTGTTAATGAAGTGTTAGTAAAGGTAAAGGTAAAGGGACCCCTGACCATTAGATCCAGTCGCGAACGACTCTGGGGTTGCGGCGCTCATCTCGCTTTACTGGCTGAGGAAGCCGGCGTACAGCTTCTGGGTCATGTGGCCAGCATGACTAAGCCACTTCTGGCGAACCAGAGCAGCGCATGGAAATGCCGTTTACCTTCCCGCCGGAGCGGTACCTATTTATCTACTTGTACTTGACGTGCTTTTGAACTGCTAGGTTGGCAGGAGCTGGGACTGAGCAACGGGCGCTGACCCCGTCGCAGGGATTTGAACCGCCGACCTTCTGATTGGCAAACCCTAGGCGCTGTGGTTTAACCCACAGTGCCACCCTTTAGTAGAGTCTGTCTAATATGGTGGTGGGCTGCCTGGCTGGCTGATTTTCTCCAGAGAGAGTATTCCACAAATATGAAGCCACCACTTTTAGGATTTGCACCTCTGGAGGGTGGAAGCCAAATCCTGCCTACTCAACCCAGCAATTTGTGTCTGTATGTCTGTCTGTCTGTCATCATCATCATCATCATCATCATCATTATTAATTTGGTTTTTCAAATTAAAATTTTACAGAGATATATCAAACTTAAATCATAAAAACAAGATCCCGAGGAATCTCTTGGACTTCCATCCTCCCCTTTGTGGGTCCCATTATTAATCATTTCCTCCTGCATCTTTTACAATGATCCAAATCTTTTACATCTCTATTTGTGTCCAGAATTCAGCCTTAAACTACAAGTGATATTCCAATCCTACTAACGGTTTTAACTGTTTACAGTGGTCTTTAAGATAAGTTTTTTTTAAAATTCCCCATTCCTTATTAAAATTTTGGTCTTCCTGCTTTCTGATTCTTCCAGTCAGTTTAGCCATTTCGGCATAATCCGTCAACTCCATCTGCCATTCTTCTCTGGTCGGGACTCTATCTTCCTTCCATCTCTGGGCTAATAACATCCGTGCAGTAGTGCTCGCATACATAAATAGTCTTTTCTGCTCCCTTGGGATTTCGGCACTTAGAATTCCTAAAAGGAAGGCTTCAGGTTTTTTTTAGCAAAGGTTATTTTAAACATTTTTTTCCAACTCGTTATATATCATTTCCCAAAATCCTTTTACTACCTTACAATTCCACCACATATGATAGAAGGTGCCTTCCTTTTCCTTACATTTCCAGCATACATTTGAGCATGTTTTATACATTTTTGCTAACATGCTGTGAACTTTAAATTCCGTAACTTCTCCCAAGCTGTAAGTTGTATATGGTACCCAAAGTCTCTTGCCCAATGTATCATTACTGATTTGACCTGTTTGTCTTTTGTATCTTTGTGTCTGTCTTCTAGATGTCCCGAGCTGCCATTCGATGTATATGAATGTGGAACCCTTCCCAGGACATTCCAATGCCGACGGCACACTCGGTGAGGCATTTTCCTTGAAGGCCTTTTCTTGTCTGCAAGCCAATATCTCCTATTAGCTGGGCTGTTAGCCATTTCTCAGTCTACACACGTGACCAGGCTGACTAGTAAAAGGCAGGATTATACACTCAGGAAAGGATCTGTCCTTTGTTTTCTGTACAGTAGTACCTTGGGTTACAGACGCTTCAGGTTACAGACTCCGCTAACCCAGAAATAGTACCTCGGGTTAAGAACTTTGCTTCAGGATGAGAACAGAAATTGTGCAGCGGCAGTGGGAGGCCCCACTTGCTAAATTGGTGCTTCAGATTAAGAACAGTTTCAGGTTAAGAACAGACCTCCAGAACAAATTAAGTTCTTAACCTGAGGTACCACTATATTTTGAGTTCAGCTGCAGTACATATGGGCCAGTAAGAAAATCAAGTACTTTCTGAGCATTGCAGAGTTTCCATGTCACACAACCCTGGTTGGGCGACA
The DNA here is from genome assembly GCF_964188305.1 of Podarcis bocagei. Taxonomy (NCBI): domain Eukaryota; kingdom Metazoa; phylum Chordata; class Lepidosauria; order Squamata; family Lacertidae; genus Podarcis; species Podarcis bocagei. The sequence continues at coordinate 20,381,272 of NC_138138.1, forward strand.
CCAAGGGAATGCATGTGGCGTTCGAAGCTTTTATAGGGGTGAGTGGTTGTCATGTGATCACTCCCAGCCAACCTGGAGTGTTGTGAGGAGCACTGGGACACGTGACCAGTCCCAGCCAATCCGGAGCACTGGAAAGAAAGTTCTGGCAGCTAACCCTGGTTGATGATTCAGTCAATCATCCCCCAAACGGGAACGTTCAAGACTCCTACTGCAAGCCAGATCTTTTTTTACGCAGTTATTCAGCAAGCAAAACTAAATTATGTTCATTTAGCCAAGCTATCTTTTCGAATCCATGTGAAAAGTGTTTAGTACCCCTCATTTTGGAATGTGAAAGTTGGAAAAAAATCAGCACGCCCTGCTGATTTGTTCTTTGTTTCCACAGGGTACAGTTATGAGAAACAGGCGCGGCCGTTCGCTGATGACGTCTGCGTCGTCCCTGAGAAGTTTGAAGGTCAGATACGCAATTGCCCTGGGTTATATGAGCTGCACCACTGGGCATCCGCCATCTTTTCAAAGGCCGCCTGATTGAGCTAAGGAAACGTTTTGCATGAATTAAGTATTCAGTAAAACAAAAAAATTAAAGAAATCTGAACCAGAATGTCCAGCTATGAGCCACAGATCATAATCCCTCCATATGAAGAAAAGCCCAAGTCTTTACAGCCTTGGAGATTTGTGGCATTTAAATGTAGGGCCTTTTGTCTTGTGCATGATTCTGGTAAGGAACCAAATCAAACCTTATCATCAGAACCGGAGCAATGATCTACATTGTCTTGCCCAAAGCTGAAATCTGCCTTCCTCTCTGAAACTTCAGGTGGAACTAGAACTGGAAAAACTAAATTTGAAATCCAGATTGTAATAGAGGTGTGTGTGTGTGTGTGTGTTGGAGCATGTGGCTAGGCCATTGCGTCTTACCTCATTGATGAGAAAAAAGGGGGTGGGCATCTGGGGAAAAGGACTTTGGCAATCCCAACCGCCAAGGAGCCCCATGTGTTTTGAAAATACAGTGGTACCTCCGGTTGCAAACGAGATCCGTTCCAGAGATCTGGCCGCATTCCGAGGAATTCGCAACTGGAGGACCGCTTCTGCGCATGCGCACAGCACGTAGAACGCTTCTGCGTTTGCGCGTGCGGCAAAATCAGAAGAATACTTCCGGGTTTGCTGCGTTCGCATCCTGAAGTTTCCATATCCAGAGGGATAAGTAAGCAGAGGTATGACTACGTAATTTTGGCTTTAGGAACCACCCCCAGAACGTAACTCCGGCATAAGTTGAGAGTTGCCTATAGACTTTGTGCTGGAGTTATTTTATATAAGGTAAAATTCTTACTCTCTTCCAGGGCTTAATTTGAAGCAAGTCTTAGCTCGGGAATCTGCCTTATTGCCAGACTCTTATCTGCCCTGCAATATATGAAGTAATGTGGAAAACCTGCAACAAAAGGTTGCAGTGTATCTCCATCTTCTAATGGGAGCGCTCCTATTCCGGGTACCAGCTAACCACACTGGTTTCCAAGAAGGTCCCTCTGTTCTCTCTTCCACCCAGTCACGATTTTATAGTTTTCTTTTCCAATGGATGTTCAGGGCTCCATACTACTGAGTCCCCCTGGGGCTGTTTTGGAGGTCTTTTGCAAATATTTATATACCTCTGCAAAACCTGGGGTTCCACCAAGCATACTGACACCTGCCTCTTTGTTTGCTACTGGTCTTATTTTGGCTACTTACCTTTTGGCATTCAGGACCTAAGTTTGATAATAGAGGGAGCAATGAACTTTGGGCCAACGTTCGAAATTTGCCAGGCGCCTTTTGCACCTGGCTACCAGCCACTTTGGATGCAGGTGGCGCTGGGGGTTAAACCACAGAGCCTAGGACCTGCCGATCAGAAGGTCAGTGGTTTGAATCCCCGCGACGGGGTGAGCTCCTGTTGCTTGGTCCCTGCTCCTGCCAACCTAGCAGTTTGAAAGCACGTCAAAGTGCAAGTAGATAAATAGGTACCACTCCAGCGGGAAGGTAAACGGTGTTTCCGTGCGCTGCTCTGGTTCGCCAGAAGCGGCTTAGTCATGCTGGCCACATGACCCGGAAGCTGTACGCCGGCTCCCTCGGCCAATAAAGCGAGATGAGCGCTTATATACTGTCTGTTTACCAGCACAGCTTTTCCTGACTTCATTCCAATCTTCCAATCCGGGCTGTTGTCCAAATTTGTCATTTGAAGTTTAACGACGCATCAACTCCCAAGTTGTTAAATCATTCCAATCCGGGCTGTTGTCCAAGCCTTTCTTTTGAGATTTAATGACGCAGTACCTTCCACGTTGTTAAGTTGTTACTATAGACTGTTGAGCATACTGTTTGCAATATTGCAGTGTCAAGGAACTGTATCCCACAGATATAAGTCATTTGGTGATCGATCAGCCTTCCTGGAGACCACACAATCCCCCCCCTCCGGGCCCTAGAAGGGCCCCCGCCCCCAGTTGTAACTGAGTTGCAACTCACACAAGCCCCAGCAGGCGTGGCCAATGGGAGTTGCAGTTCGGCAGCGCCTGGTGAACTAAAAGTGCCCCACACCTAATGCCCAGAGCATGCCTCTCCCCTACTACCGAGAGGAAAATGAAAAATTGGAGTTCCGAGCAAAAAAAATTGGAGTTCTTATTGGTTAAAATAGAGTTAACATTCAGGGCGCTTCTTGTTTTCATTTATTTATTTATTTTTATTTATTGAAAGTTTTATTTACAACATAACATAACCCCCCCAATACAGAAATCTACCCTCATTAAACGTGAACATAACATACAATAAGCATAACATACAACAATACAAACAACCAAATAAAAGACTTCCTTTATCCCAGGGATCTGCAACCTTTAAGACAAAAAGAGCCACTTGGACCCGTTTCCGAAGGAAAAAAAAACTGGGAGCCACAAAACCATTGCGACATTTAAAACAAATATATCTCCGGAGCCGCGATCTGACAGCGGGCGGGAAGGTGACATCGGGACGGTGCGTGACTAACGTACGCACCGCCCCCATGCGACGTCACAGCCAGTACAGCGCCCACCACAGTGGGGAGTGTCGGGGCGCACAATGCGCCTCCTCCCCTCGCTAGTATCCACCCCGGGGCCGCGGCAAAGGTGTAAAAGAGCCACATGCGGCTCCGGAGCCGCGGGTTGCAGACCCCTGCTTTATCCTGCATCTGGCTTCCTTATTTACTTCTTATAAGCTGTTTCCTTTATGGATAATTATTAAGATTTTTCTAATTATAACTTAAATATCTACAAAGTCTCCTGCAGACATTAATCGAAACAAGTCCAGGTATGTATTTTAGGGCACTGTTTTGTGACGTATTCTCTGCATTTCCCCCATGCTTTTTGAAACTCTTGTCTAGTGTGATCTCTAATTGCCTCTGTTAATTCAATATACTCATAGCAGTTTGTCTTGCCATTCCTTTTTTGTTGGCACAGTTTCTTTTCTTGTTTTCATTATGTTGGCTGTGCTTGGCAGGGGACATCAAGCAAGAAGGGGGTGGGTACCGCGAGGGCCCCCCTTATCAACGGCGGGGGTCTCTACAGCTTTGGCAGTTCCTGGTAGCTTTGCTGGACGACCCAAGCAACTCCCATTTCATTGCCTGGACAGGCCGAGGGATGGAATTCAAACTCATTGAACCAGAGGAGGTGGGTCTTGTTTAAGGCTGAATTAATTTTTATACTTCCCACCAAGTTTTGATTCCGGTGCAATTTACAGCATATTGTTATCTCCTCCCTTTCTCCTTCTCCAAATAAACTTCGATAAATGTGCCAATGGCCACTGCTGGACAGGGAAGAGCACTCTGCGTGCACTCAGAGGCCACCTTCTCATCAGCCCAGCTAGCTAGTTTGTACCCCCTAAATAAAACCCGGCTTCGATGTTCGAACGTGGTGGTTTTTTGTTTTTTTTGAGGTTCCTTGGCATGGTGTGTTTCGCATTATTGTTATTTATTGAATTTATATACTGCTCTACAATGGTACCTCGGGTTACAGACGCTTCAGGTTACAGACTCCACTAACCCAGAAATAGTACCTCGGGTTAAGAACTTTGCTTCAGGATGAGAACAGAAATCACGTGGCGGCAGTGGGAGGCCCCATTAGCTAATGGGGTAAGAACAGTTTCAAGCTAAGAACAGTTTCAGGTTAAGAACGGACCCCCAGAACGAATTAAGTTCTTAACCCGAGGTACCACTGTATATCCGCAGGTCTCAGGGCGGTTCACAGGATAAAATCAGAATATAAAACCACAATGTAAATATTAATACTAATTAATTTATTAATTATACCCCACCCATCTGGCTGTGTTTACCCAGCCACTCTGGGCGGCTACCCACAGGATATTAAAACATGCTAAAACATCAAACATTAAAAACTTCCCTAAATGGGGCTGCCTTCAGATGTCTTCTAAAAGTCAAAGAGTTGTTTATTTCCTTGACATCTGATAGGAGGGTGGGCGCCACTACCAAGAAGGCCCTGTGCCTGGTTTCCTGTAACTTCACTTCTTGTGGTGAGGGAACTGCCAGAAGGCCCTCGGAGCTGGACCTCCGTGTCCAGGCAGAACGATGGGGGCAGAGACGCTCCTTCAGGTGTACTGAATAATCAAAATAAAAACAACAACCCAACCCCCCCCCCAAAAAACCCTACATTTTTAAAGGGCATAGAATTAAACCCAGCATTGTTTTTCTCTCTGCTCCCCACCTTCGATGGGCACGGCTGCAGGTGGCGCGGCTTTGGGGCATCCAGAAGAATCGCCCAGCCATGAACTACGACAAGCTGAGTCGCTCTCTTCGCTACTATTACGAAAAGGGCATTATGCAAAAGGTTGGTTTTGCGTCTGGAGCGGAGAGCGGTTGACCGGAGTTGAAGTTGGGTTGCGCTTGGGTGCAGTTTGGTCCTCACCCCTGAATTCTGCAAAGTCATACTTGTGACTAAGGATAGAGAGGATGATAGCGAGAGTCGCCTCAGAGACTGGTTGTAAGAAGGCCGGCAGGTTGGGGGCTGAATGAGGGCAGACTGAGGTTGGTGGGGCAGTGCCTCTCTCCCCCCCACAATAAATTCGCCTCCACGGCCTGTGCAGTTTGAGCTTAGGAGGGGTGTGGAGCATATGCATTAATAGAAATTATTTTTAAAAACAGCTATGAAAAAGGGAAAAGAGAGAAAGAAGCAGGAAGAAGAAAGGAATCGGAGAAAGGGAAAGAAACAAAAAAGAAAGGGGGAATGAAGCAATAAAGATGCTGCTCAGAATGTTGGGTTCATATATATATATAATATAAATACACACACACACATTTTTATTATAGAATCATAGAGTTGGAATAGACCACAAGGGCCATCGAGTCCAACCCCCTGCCAAGCAGGAAACACCATCAGAGCACTCCTGACATATGGTTGTCAAGCCTCTGCTTAAAGACCTCCAAAGAAGGAGACTCCACCACACTCCTTGGCAGCAAATTCCACTGTCGAACAGCTCTTCCTATCAGGAAGTTCTTCCTAATGTTTAGGTGGAATCTTCTTTCTTGTAGTTTGGATCCATTGCTCCGTGTCCGCTTCTCTGGAGCAGCAGAAAACAACCTTTCTCCCTCCTCTATATGACGTCCTTTTATATATTTGAACATGGCTATCATATCACCCCTTAACCTCCTCTTCTCCAGGCTAAACATGCCCAGCTCCCTTAGCCGTTCCTCATAAGGCATCGTTTCCAGGCCTTTGACCATTTTGGTTGCCCTCCTCTGGACACGTTCCAGTTTGTCAGTGTCCTTCTTGAACTGTGGTGCCCAGAACTGGACACAGTACTCCAGGTGAGGTCTGACCAGAGCAGAATACAGTGGCACTATTACTTCCCTTGATCTTGATGCTATACTCCTATTGAGGCAGCCCAGAATTGCATTGGCTTTTTTAGCTGCCGTGTCACACTGTTGGCTCATGTCAAGTTTGTGGTCAACCAAGACTCCTAGATCCTTTTCACATGTACTGCTCTCAAGCCAGGTGTCACCCATCTTGTATTTGTGCCTCTCATTTTTTTTGCCCAAGTGCAATACTTTACATTTCTCCCTGTTAAAGTTCATCTTGTTTGTTTTGGCCCAGTTCTCTAATCTGTCAAGGTCGTTTTGAAGTGTGAGCCTGTCCTCTGGGGTGTTAGCCACCCCTCCCAGTTTGGTGTCATCTGCAAATTTGATCAGGATGCCCTTGAGTCCATCATCCAAGTTGTTGATAAAGATGTTGAATAAGACTGGGCCCAAGACAGAACCCTGTGGCACCCCACTAGTCACTCTTCTCCAGGATGAAGAGGAACCATTGATGAGCACCCTTTGGGTTCGGTCAGTCAGCCAGTTACAAATCCACTGAGTGGTAGCAGAGTCAAGACCGCATTTTACCAGCTTCTTTACAAGAATATCATGGGGCACCTTGTCAAATGCCTTGCTGAAATCAAGGTAGGCTACATCCACTGCGTTCCCTTCATCTACCAGGCTTGTAATTCTGTCAAAAAACGAGATCAGGTTAGTCTGACATGACTTATTTTTCAGAAATCCATGCTGACTATTGGTGATCACAGCATTCCTTTCTAGGTGCTCACAGACTGTTTGCTTAATGATCTGCTCCAGAATCTTCCCTGGTATTGATGTCAGACTGACTGGGCGATAATTATTTGGGTCCTCTCTTTCCCCCCTTTTGAAAATAGGGACAACATTTGCCCTCCTCCAGTCTGCCGGGACTTCGCCTGTTCTCCAGGAATTCTCAAAGATGACTGCCAGTTGTTCTGAGATCACATCTGCCAGTTCTTTTAATACTCTTGGATGCAGTTCATCTGGCCCTGGAGACTTGAATACATCTAAACTAGCCAAGTATTCTTGTACTATCTCCTTAGTTATTCTGGGCTGTGTTTCCTCTGCTGAATCATTTGCTCCAAATTCTTCAGGTCGGGCATTGTTTTCTTTATCGGAGAAGACTGAGGCAAAGAAGGCATTGAGGAGTTCAGCCCTTTCTGTGTCCCCTGTTTGCATTTCACCATCTTCTCCTCTGAGTGACCCCACTGTTTCTTTGTTCTTCCTTTTGCTACGAACATACCCATAAAAGCCTTTTTTGTTGCTTTTAACCTCTCTAGCAAGCCTGAGTTCATTCTGTGCTTTAGCTTTTCTGACTTTGTGTCTACATGTGCTGGCTATTTGTTTGAATTCCTCTTTGGTGGTTTCCCCCCTTTTCCATTTTTTGTACACATCCTTTTTTAATCTTAACTCAGTTAAAAGTTCTTTAGATAGCCACCCTGGCTTCTTTAGGCACCTTCCATGTTTCCGTCTCATTGGTATTGCCTGAAGTTGTGCTTTTACTATCTCCCTCTTAACAAACTCCCAGGCATCATGAACTCCCTTTCCTTTTAGTATTACTGTCCATGGGATCTCACCCAGCACTTCCCTAAGTTTTATGAAGTCGGCTTTCTTAAAGTCAAGAAATTAAGTCCTAGTATGCTTGGCTGCTCCTTTCCGCTGTATAGTAAACTTCAGAAGAGCATGATCACTCGTGCCTAATGATCCTTCCACTTCTACCCCACTAACCAGGTCATCAACATTGGTTAGGACCAGATCTAAAATGGCTGTTCCTCTTGTTGCTTCTCCCACTTTCTGGACAATGAAGTTGTCTGCAAGGCCAGTGAGGAATCTGTTTGACCTTATGCTCTTGGCTGAGTTTGACATCCAACAAATATCCGGGTAATTGAAGTCCCCCATAACTACTATCTCCCTTCCTTTTGCATGCTTGGCCATCTGTTCCAGGAAGGCATCATCTATGTCCTCCGTTTGGCTTGGGGATCTATAGTAAACTCCCACAATGAGGTCTCTGTTATTCTTCTCTCCCTTAATTTTGACCCAAATGCTCTCACTTTGGCTTTGAGGTTCTAAATCTTGGATCTCTTCACAGGTATACACATCCCTGACATATAACGCCACTCCTCCTCCTTTCTTGTCTGGTCTGTTTCTCTGAAATAGATTGTATCTCTCCATTATTACATTCCAATTGTGGGACTTATCCCACCAGGTTTCAGTGATGCCTATTATGTCATATTTAGTTTGCTGTACCAAGAGCTCAAGCTCATCTTGTTTATTTCCCATGCTTTGCGCATTAGTGTACAGACATTGAAGTCCATTAATCATTCCCCCGTGTCTCTTATTTAAGGATTTTTTCCTCCCACCACTAGGTCTGCGTGTTGTTTGCTCCATTTGGTCTATGACATTTGGATAATCATCTTCATCAGTTGATAGACTCCTACCTTCAGGAGCACTGTCTCCCTCCCCCACATTAGTCAGTTTAAAGCCCTCCTGATGAGGTTTCTGAGATTTTTGGCAAAAACATTCCTCCCAACCGTTGTGAGGTGCAGCCCATCGCTTGCCAGAAGTCCATCTTCAAGAAACTGCAGTCCGTGATCTAAGAATCCAAACCGTTCCTGTTTACACCATTTGCAAAGCCAGCTGTTCACTTCCACTATTTTTCCCTCTCTCCCTGGGCCACGTCGTTCAACTGGGAGGACAGATGAGATGACAATTTGTGCATTTAATTGCTTCAATTTCCTGCCCAGAGCCTCGTAGTCTCTTTTGATCTTCTGGAGGCTATTGCTTGCAGTGTCATTGGTTTCCACATGAACCAAGAGGAAGGGGTATTTGTCAGTGGGTTTTATGATTCCTTGCAGTCGTTCAGTTACATCTTGGATCTTAGCCCCGGGGAGACAGCACACCTCCCGAGACATCTTGTCAGGCCCACAGATCACTGCTTCTGTTCCCCTCAGTAGGGAATCCCCTATCACCACTACACGCCTCCTCTTAGGTTTGGTCAGGGTTCTTTTGTGAGCTGTCCATTCCAAGGTCGCCTGCACATTCCCTGAGGACTGACTTTGCTGCTCGTCTTCATATACCTGATTGACTGTAATGAGGGAGAGATCCTCAAATCGAGTCTGTTCTTCGTCTTCCATGCTAGGGGAGAGGGCTTCAAAGCGATTGTGTATTTCTAAACAATCAGAGTGAACCCTGGGCCTCCTACTTCTTTGAGTCACGTTTCTCCATATATCTGGCACCTATGTTGGTGAACTAGCCTCCTTCTCAGGGGTGTCCCCTGTCTCCTCCTTGGTGGAGACGGTGTTCTCTGTTGCTTCCAAGAAGAGCTCCAGCTCTCTAATTCTTTGGAGCGTAGCTACACGTTCCTCCAGTTGCTGGACTTTGTCTTCTAAGAGGGCAATCAACATACAATTGCTGCAGGTAAAGCTGCCTGCAACCTTTGGCAAGATGGCAAACATTGTGCAGGAACCGCAGGCGACTGCAGCTGTTCCCTCACCCTCCATCTTGAGAACGTGTCGTTGGGGGTGGCTACAGTGGTCCTCCATCTTAAAAAGCGTGAAGACAGGACAAATAACCCCCCCCCTCAAAAAAAACCTAGGTCTCCCCCAACAAACGTTTGAGACTAGCTCCCCTAAATCTAAAAGATGGATCAAACTGCACGCGCCACCAGGCGCGTGCTGCTGCCCTGCTAGCTCTGATAAGCTCCTCCCACAGCTAATCACCTGACTCAACAGAAACCCTGCCCCCTCTGACCTTTGCACAGGGAGAGCAGCTAATCAGCCACAAAGAAACACACACAAGAAAACACTTTTGCTCCTTCTTCAGCTGCTGCCCTGCAAGCTCTATTAGTTTTTCTAACATATCATTTCCAACAATCATATAACATAACTTCTTATCTTATACGATATTTTAGACTTCTGTCAACACCTCTGATGATTTTCCGTTCTTTATCATTTACTCTGCATTTCTTAATTTCTCTATTACTTTTAATTATCATTAACTAATAATTCTCCTCATAGTCTTTCTTGCAATATTTCAAATAGTCCTCCTTACAGAACTTCTTGCAGTTCTACTAGTGTAATCTGTTCATTACACAGAATGTTGGGTTCTGTAGCTACTTGACATCTGGTGGGAGGGCGTTCCACAGGGCGGGCGCCACCACCGAGAAGGCCCTCTGCCTGGTTCCCTGTAACCTCACTTCTCGCAGTGAGGGAACCACCAGAAAGCCCTCGGCACTGGACCTCAGTGTCCGGGCAGAATGATGGGGGTGGAGACACTCCTTCAGATATACTGGGCCAAGGCCGTTTAGGTCAGCACCAACACTTTGAATTGTGCTCGGAAATGTACTGGGAGCCAATGTAGGTCTTTCAGGACCGGCGTTATAAGGTCCTGGCGGCCACTCCCAGTCAACATCCACATTCGGGATTAGTTGTAGTTTCCAAGTCACCTTCAAAGGTAGCCCCACATAGAGCACATTGCAGTAGTCCAAGCGGGAGATAACCAGAGCATGCACCACTCTGGCGAGACAGGGCACAGGCAGGTAGGGTCTCAGCCTGCGTACCAGATGAAGCTGGAAGACAGCTGCCCTGGTGCAAAGAACGCACCCAACCTCTGTTCTGGGGTCATCCATGTGGGGTTATTAGCAAGAACCATTTGTTGTTGTACTCTTTCTACTCCATTTTCCTCCCTGTCTTACAGGTGGCTGGTGAGCGTTATGTGTACAAGTTCGTGTGTGAACCAGAAGCCCTCTTCTCCCTGGCTTTCCCCGACAATCAGCGCCCGTCCCTGAAGGCCGAATTCGAGTGGCACGTCAGTGAGGAGGACACTGTTCCTCTGTCCCACCTGGACGAGGGCGTAGCCTATATGCAAGATCTCGGGGGGCAGCCGCCGTATGGGAAAGGCTACACCTATTAACTGCCGGCCGAAGAGACGGGTCAGATAATGGCCGAGTTGTACATATATGAAGACGCCTGTCGGTAATCACCAATGTAGAGTATTGCCTCGGCTTTCCTGAAGCCGAACCCGGACTGTACAGTGGGCTGCCTTTTCGAGGGGAGGGCAGTACGGTTGCCCAGTATCCAGATCTGGATTCAAATCCTGCCTTAGCCGTGGACTCGCTGGGTGAACTTTGGGCGAGCTGCTTTCATTCCAGCCTCTGTTCCCGAGGACGAGCTTCCTACCTTGCAGGGATGTTGTGAGGGCGGGGTCAAATAAAGATTGTAAAGTGCTTTGTACATTGTTTTTTGAAAATGCTATCTTGGTTAATTAACATAAGTGTACTTAGCTTGAGCCTGGGAGCGGCAAGATCTGCCTGATGAAATGAGAAGCAACGAAGCTAGGGGCTTTGAATGCACAGACTCCAAATTCGAAGCAGCTTCTCTGCGACTGAATGGGTATCTTTGCATGGTTCACAGGCTCTTTGAAGCCGTGGCGACTGGGAGAAAATTTGTATGTCCTGGTTTTCTCCCTATCCCTTGCGAATAAACATTGGGCACGTAAACACTGCAATTTTATTAATATTTAAGGGTCTTACCTTATTCCAGAAGGGGCCCTTGCTCTCAGTTTCATGCCACAATAACTACATTACTCAGGAGTAAGCCCTACTGAAATCAATGGGGATTCAGTACATGATTGCAGCCTGAAGTGGTTAGTTTTGAAGGTTACACAGAGGGCTGTTAAGAAGGGACCCCATAAATTTCTGGACCTGTGGGGAAAATATTATTCATCTCCCCCAATTAATTCATGCCTACATCTATTTATTTCCAGATTATGGATGAAAGTCGAGGGGATATTAAGTGAGCTAGGACGTAGGAGGCCACGGCTGAAATCAGCCATGGAACTCAATTGTGCGTCCTTGGGCCACTTATGGTCTCCCAGTCTAAGCCTATCATACAGGGTTGTTGTGAGGAAAATATGAGGGGAAGGAGATCCAGGAATGCCACCTTCAGCTCCTTGGAGGAATGGATAACATTATAATACAGTTTATATTAATAAACATCATAATAAATAAATATTATAATGAATGATAAAAGCCTTTCTCCAGCATGTCTGCCCCAATTTTTAAAGGTGAGGAGAGGGGGCAGTTTTCAAATAATGAAAAAGCCTGACCTAAAGCCACAGAAAAGAAAGAATCTGGGATACATCCAGGCCTACAAACACTGGACTTATAAATAGGTTCTTGGCAAATTCGGTGTGTGGGTGTCTGCTGGGCTGGCTGTGCAAGCAGGGCGCAATCACGTCTGCTTAAAAACTTCCAAGGAAGGAGAATCCACGCCCCTATATTACATACAGGGATATGGGTGGTGCTGTGGGTTAAACCACAGAGCCTAGGACTTGCTGATCAGAAGGTCGTTGGTTCGAATCCCCGTGACGGGGTGAGCTCCCATTTCTTGGTCCCAGCTCCTGCCAACCTAGCAGTTCGAAAGCAGGCAAGACCCCCCTGCTGTCCAAAATTTTCCTGCTCATCTTGCGGGGCACCACTGTATATAGAAATGAGCAAACCAGTGATATTTTAGGGAGCAGGCTAGCAGGTGGGACCCATTACTTACATCATAGGAGCCTACGTAACACAAAAAAACTGTTGCTGTATGTACACAGACCCTGTTTCCTTTTCTTTTAGGGAGAATTTTGGTAAAACAAAACGTAAGCCCCCTTGCACAGAAATCATAGCAAAGGCCCATCTGTCTCCATAAAAGCCCACAGCCCCCTCCTGTTGCTTGTCTTCTCGCTGGAGGAATTCAGTGGTATACTGCCTCTGAACCTGGAGGCTCTATACAGCTGTTGATAATTGCCATAGATATCCTCCTCCTCCTCGTCTCCATGAATTTGCACTATCCCCTTTCTGTCCCTCCAAGTGACTCGTCCTCGGCACATCTTTTGTGTGTGAGATACATTTATTCCATGTTCCCACAGTCTCTGCTTAATCTTCCCCATCAATGATATTGGATGACCCAAAGTTCCTGTATTAGATGAAAGCAGAGAGCTGTTTATGCCTCCAAGCACCTGGGGATCTCAGGGTATAATCTGAATCTATATGTTGGGTTGCCTAAATGGTTGTTTGGGGGGGAGATACCTCCCCCCCCCCCAAATAGTGATTTTAAGTTTTTGGATCTGTTTCTGCAGCTTTTCCCATCACAATGCCATACACTCGGGTTTCCCCTGACATTTTGCTGATTTGACAAAGTTCCCCCCGACGTCATTTTTACACCCGAAAACCAGGACGTGTCAGGAATTTTGCTGACGTATGGCAAAAATGTGTATATGAGGCTACCATTTTGCTGAAGGTAAGCAAGTTTATTGATGAATTGCTTACACTAAACTTACACAGAGGTTAGACTATGTCTGGTCTTTATTGAGCATTCCTTTTTATTTGTGGATAAGTTACACAATAATGAGCATTCCTCCTGCTCCGGGGTGTTTATTTGTCTTTTGGTTAGTCAGTTGCTCATCCCACACACTTCAACACATTTTCCCATCCCTTTCCAAACCACAAAAGTCTGATGATTATTATTTTTAGTGGCTTTGTTGCTTTAGGGTGACTGAGCCCTTGAAGCCATTCCAAATGCACAAACATAAATTTCTGGTATGTGCTAAAATTCCACCTGCCCCCCCCCCAATGCAAGCAAGCAAAAACCACTGAGAGTTTTTAGACCACCTGGGTCTAGTCAGTGCTTAGATGGATGACCCTGGAAACCACATCTATGGTGATTTGGGTTCCATGATGGAAGAAAGATCAACATCCTATACCCTTTTAAAATGTGGCTTTTGGGGGGCAGTGGCGTATTACAGTGGTACCTCAGGTTACATACGCTTCAGGTTACATATGCTTCAGGTTACAGACTCCGCTAACCCAGAAATAGTACCTCAGGTTAAGAACTTTGCTTCAGGATGAGAACAGAAATCGTGCTCTGGCGGCGCGGCAGCAGCAGGAGGCCCCATTAGCTAAAGTGGTGCTTCAGGTTAAGAACAGTTTCAGGTTAAGTACAGACCTCCGGAACAAATTAAGTACTTAACCTGAGGTACCACTGTATTGGTTTATTGTTTTTATTTTTATTTTATATATTGTGATCGTGATCTTTTTTGCGAACCGCCCTGATACCTTCAGCTATAGGGTGGTATATAAATTCAACAAATAAATAAATAAACAAATAAAGATGGGATTTAAATGTAAGGGAATGAAAGGGGGGGGGGGAATAAATGCACAAATAACTTTACAGCTGCACGACTGGTGCAAATTCAGCTGGTGTGCAATTGACCGGCTGCTTATGGATGCTTCACCTGATGAATTTCTGCCTGTCCTGGGTGTTGGAATAAACAGGCGGCAACCTGAAACTTTTTTGGGGGTGGGAAGGGAACGCTTTTGTTGCTTCCCGCTGTGACAAGAAGCCGAGGCTACCATGTGCTGCAGCTAAACAAGCTATAGCTGAGGGCCCCTCTCTCTGGGGGCCCCCCAAAAAATGTAAAGGAAAAAAACCTGGATGTACATTTCCAAAATATAAGATAAAAAACAAATGAAATAAAACCTACATACAGCAACAGTGTTTTGTGTTGTGTAGGCTCCTGTGATGTAAGTCATATATATATATTCTACATTCTGCATGGACTGGTTGCCTATTAGGTCCATCAATTACCATACAGCATATGTTCAACACAAAAAACAGCGGCAATTTGTTGTTGACAAAGGACAGCTGGTCATATAAAGGGCCCCATTACCTTCAGCAGCCTAGGGCCTCATCAAACCTAAATCCGGCCCTGGCTGCAGCGCTGCCCAGGTGCGAGGAGGAAAAGCCAGGAACCTTCTGTCCCGTGTGTCAGTTCCAGGCCGGAAGACTTTGGGAAACGGGCCTCGGCGGGAGCGAAGCCTCGACGGACCGCAGCGTCGGGCAGGGAAGCCCGCCCGCGTTTCCCGTACTTCCGCCCTGCAGCAAGATGGCGGCGGGCAGCGGGGGTTCCGGGCACCGTCGGCGGCGCGGGGCGCTGCGGCTGCTGATGCGGGTGGGCTCGGTGCTGCTCACGCGCTTCCCGTTCTGGCACTGCCTCAGCGGCCTCCTCCTCAACGCCGAGCGCGCCGACGCCCGCCGGTGAGCCCGCGCGGCCGGGAAAGCGGTGGCGGTGGCGGCGTCGAGGGCGCTTCTGAGCATGTGCAGAGGGCCTTCTGCGCCTTGACTCCCCGGCGGGTTGTGGGGTCGGGGAAGGAATCCAGTATTTGCTTTTAGGAGGTCGTGAGCTTAGGGGGTTTGTGGGGTGGGGAAAGGAGAAGGGTGGGGAGCCCTCCAGGGTCTTCACAGAGAGGGCTTAGGTGGGGGAAGAACTATAGAATTGTAAAGTTGGAATTATTATTATTATTATTATTATTATTATTATTATTATTATTATTATTATTATGTGAACCGTCCTTCGACCTCCTGGTATAGGATGGTATATAAATTCAATAAATATTATTAATATTATTATTTGAACCACCCTTATTCTGTGAACCGTCCTGAGACCTCCCAGTATAGGGTGGTACAGTGGACGCTCAGGTTGTGAACGTGATCCGTGCAGGAAGCACGTTCGCACCCCTCAGCGTTCGCAACTTGCAGCGCCGCGTCTGTGCGTGGGCGGGTTGCGATTCGGCGCTTCTGCATATGCACAAAGTGCAATTTAGCACTTCTGCGCATGCGCGACTGCTGAAACCCAGAAGTAACCCGTTCCGGTACTTCCGGGTTTCAGCGCGTCCATAACCCAAAAAAAGGCAACCTGAAGCGTCTGTAACCCGAGGTATGACTGTATATAAATTCAATAAATATTATTATTTTATTATTGCTATTAGTAGTAGTAGTAATACCCTGCCCATCTGTGTGGCTTCCAGCATAATGTTATAGAACTGTCTGTGTGTCTTCCTAAACACCAAAATTAACAAATGCCAGAGTTTTGGGCTATTTGTGATAGGAAAGGAGAATATAAGCTGCAAAGGAATTCCTGGGTAGCCTGGCCAAGGCAGGGCCGTTAAGAGAGCCATTGTGGGTCGTTATGATAACATAATAACATAATAAACCATTAAAGATTAAGAAGCTTCTGTATGCAGCGCTAAAGGTTATATAGTTACTCCCAGGGGTCCTTTCATTTATCTAACCCCTTGCAATGCAGGAATCTCCATCGAAGCATCTATTCTGCCTTGGTTGGACCACACCTAGAATACTTGTGCCCAGTTCTGGGCAATTTAAGAAGGGTGTTGACAAGCTGATACAGGGTCTGGAAGGCAAGACTTATCAGGAACGCTTGAGGGAGCTGAGTATGCCCAAAAAAGAGATAGAGGAGATTTGATAGCCATCTTCAAATATCTAAAGGGCTGTCACATGGAGGACAGAGCAAGCATGTTTTCTCCTGCTCTGGAAGCTAGGACTGAATGCTTCAGAGATTGCAGGTTGCCTGGAGATGAGTCATAGTTGCCACAGGCGACCATGCCAGTGGCTGTTTACAAGCCTGCAGGAAGGATACCTGAACATAGCTTCCCAAGTGTATTGGCAAATGCATGTCTTTCTTGTCATGCCTGCAGATGGGAAGAGAGATGGTGGAAAACTCTGGGAAAAGGAAGTAAAAGAACATGGATGTTTATATGGCTAACTATATTTGGGGTAGGGATGGGGGTGGTGCTGTGGGTTAAACCACAGAGCCTAGGACCTGCCAATCAGAAGGTTGGTGGTTCGAATCCCTCCGACGGGGTGAGCTCCTGTTGCTCGGTCCCTGCTCCTGCCAACCTAACAGTTTGAAAGCACGTCAAAGTGCAAGTAGATAAATAGGTACCCCTCCGGCGGGAAGTTAAACGCTGTTTCCGTGCGCTGCTCTGGTTCGCCAGAAGCGGCTTAGTCCTGCTGGCCACATGACCCGGAAGCTGTACGCCAGCTCCCTTGGCCAATAAAGCAAGATGAGCACCACAACCCCAGAGTCTATCACGACTGGACCTAATGGTCAGGGGTCCCTTTACCTTTACCTATATTTGGGGTAGAAACCTAGAACTGCTGCTAGTATACTGACTTACTAAAACACACACACACACACACGTCCAGACTTTCAAAATAACATATCGTGGCAATGAGTTCCATAGCATTTAAAACAGTCTGTGCTTGAAATTGAATTCCCCATGGTTTCAAAATGTTGCATTTAGCGACGCTAATTAAATCTGCATAGCTTTGCAGCAGTTCGTACATCACAAAAAAACTTTCCATAGCTGGGTCTGTTTCGGGGTGGAATGATTCCTCCTTGGGGATTTAGTTCTTTTTTTAAAAAAACCATAGCCCTAGTTTTCTCTTTCCTTTCTCCTTTTGTTGTATTTGTTTCTTCTGGGTGCCTTTGATGACTAATGTTCTACATTTTATTTCCTTGCCCAGAAAACCAGACATCCCTGTTCCATTTCTCTACTTCGACATGGGCATGGCGGTGCTGTGTGCTAGCTTCATGTCCTTTGGGGTGAAACGCAGGTGGTTTGCCCTGGGGGCTGCCCTTCAGTTGGCTATCAGCACATATGCGGCGTACATTGGAGGCTATGCACACTATGGAGACTGGCTGAAGGTGAGATAGAGGAGAGAGAGAGTCTTTGGCTCATTGTCTTCTCAAAAGCTGCAGTTGGACTGTACTAGATTGCAGCTGAGTAGAAGAGCGCTTGCTCTGCTTACAAAACGTCCTCAGGTTCAGTCCCCAGCTTGGGAACCACCAAGGGAAGAAGGCTCAGAGCCTGGGGGGTAGTGGTGGGACAATGAAGAGGGAGAAGACTGGGAGGAGGAGATGTCAGAAGCTTGAAGAGGTAACAGGGTTTAGTGAGCGGGAAGAATCTGTGGCAGAGAGAAGTCCAGAATCGGAGGCAGAAGCTGAAACAGAAGAGTGGGATGAGGGAGGCCAAGAGGCAGAGATGAGTCAGGCTAGTGAAGAGTCACAAGTGTCTCCCCCTTTTGCTGTGACAAGCTCTCTTCCTCTGGTCTCCCAGAACCAGAAGAGGCATGAAGAGGGTGGCACAAAGACGGGCATGCAGGTGCAGTCTCTGATTGCTTAGGCAGCGGTTCTCAACTTGTGGGTCCCCAGATGTTGTTGGACTGCAACTCCCATCATCCCTGAGCTCTGGCCTTGCTAGCTAGGGGTGATGGGAGTTGTAGTTCAACAACATCTGGGGACCCACAGGTTGAGAAAGGCTGGCTTAGAGCGTCGTCTCCAATAGCTTATGATAAAGGGAACTAAACCCTGGTGTTTGCCCTGAGCGTCAAGTGGTCAGAGGCATACAGCTAAACCTCAGTTGTCGAACGTAATCCATTCTGGAAGATCATTCAACTTCCAAAACGTTTGACAGCCGAGGCATGGCTTCTGATTGGTTGCAAGAGCTGCTTGGACTCAAGTGGAAGTCGTGTCGGATGTTCGGGTTCCAAAAAACGTTCAAAAACTGGAGCATTTGCTTCCGAGTTTTTGGTGTTCGGGAGCTGAAATGTTCGAAAACGGAGCTGTTCGAGAACTGAGGTTTGACTGTAGTTTGTCTGTATATGTACCTGCCCTACATGTGTGTATAATCCTTTATATGCTATTGAAGCTATAATACATGAATCCCAGATATTGTTTATGCATTTATATCAACTGCCCACTTTTTTAAAATCCCCAACTCTTAAATCTTTGCAGCAAAAGTGATCCCCACTGCTTGCTTTCTACACTCATGTTGCTCTTTGGTCACCTCCCTTTCCAGCCTTAACCCCCCCACCCAAAAAAAAAAAAAAAATAGCTTAAAGCTTTCTTTGCAGTAAGGGACAGTGGTGAGATTAGATGTGTCCAGAGGGCTCCTCTTTGCTTCCTGAAGGACATCAGAGCAGTCGGCAGATAGATGGTTTCTCTGTTGACTGGATTTAGCTTGCAGGCTGATAGTTGCCTCCCGGCCTAAGGCTGTAGCACTGAGCTTTCCTCTGAACAGATCTTGAGGTTTGCCTGAGACTGAGGATCTGCCAGAGGTGAGCAATGTGAGATGCTTTAGTTTGTGCCCATAAGCGCTGAGGGATAAAGAATGGCTGTCTTCTAAAGTGCTTTTAGAGTAAGTACAGAATTAATTTTTTATGCTGGTGTTACTCTACAGGGTATCTGCTCTGAGCCTGTGTGGATTAGGCGTTGGTTGTGAATCTAAGTGAGATAGCAAATTGGTCAATGACACCTTTAATTTTCACCCCGTTTCTGCTTTCTGTCTAGCCCTTCTGGTATCAGACCCTGGATCACTTCAGAAGTACAGATCTTGGCTTAATACACCAACATGTTCACAAACCTTGTGCCTGTCTGCTTTGTCCTCACCTTTCCCTTCAAGATCAACCCAGGAAGTCTTCCATTAACCCACATTTCCTGTTAATGTACAAACCATTGTTTAAGATCATGGTTCATTCTGAACCCGGCAACCATAGTTTTGTGGTTTGTGGATGTATCAGAAAACTAATGGAAGACTTCCTGGATTAGTCTCAGCGGTGTTGGGGGCTGCGTAAGGCTGGAATGCACATATGCAAGGATTCTTCATGTTTATTAAGCTGGGATTTGTAGGTCTGAACAAGGCATTTAACTGTAATCTTCCAAAAATAGTCTGTGCTAGACCAGAGTAGAAGAATTCTCTCTTCTTGCAAAAATAGCAGTGTGGATGCTTGGGAATTTGGGTGCAAATGTTTGCAGCTCATATGATACAGTAAATCTTTGGTTATTGTGGATTCAAGGTGTTTGGCTTGCTTTCCGTTAACTTGCCTGCCTTGTCTTTTGGCGCAGGTGAGGATGTATTCACGAACAATAGCCATCATTGGTGGTCTCTTGGTCTTGGCAAGCGGGGCCGGCGAGATCTACCGGCAGAAACCACGAAACAGGTCCCTGCAGTCCACGGGGCAGGTTTTCATCGGCATCTACCTCATCTGCGTGGTACGTATGCTGTCAAATCCCAGAATGGTCAAATCCCAAATGTTTGGAACCCTAGATGTTGCTGGACCACAACTCCCATCACCCTCACTTTCTTTGCTTGCCTCCCTTTCCTCTTCCAGGCCTACTCTCTCCAGCACAGCAAGGAAGACCGCCTCGCCTATCTCAGTGGCGTCCCAGGTGGAGAAATTGCCTTACAGCTCCTCTTTGTCCTCTACGGGGTGCTGGCCTTGTCCTTCCTGTCTGGCTACTACATCACCGCAGCTGCTCAGATCTTGTCGGTCATCCTCCCTCTGGTCATTCTCTTCATCGACGGCAACTTGGGTTACTGGCACGATTCCCGCCGAGTCGAATTCTGGAATCAAATGAAGCTGGTTGGGCAGAACGTTGGGATCTTCGGGGCCGCCATAATTTTGGCCACAGATGGCTGACATTAGACTCTCTGAGACACTGAAGCACGGTGCTTTGAAGTGGGAGTGGGGTGCATATTGCAGAGGACGGAGACGCTCCCTCTTTTTTATTATTTATTTTTTTATCATTTTACTGCATCTTTAAAAAAAACACCACCCGTTCCTTGCTATTGGCAGCTAAACAAACGAGCAGGTGGTGGTTTTCAAAACCCAGAGCCATTCCTACATTGTTATTTTCATTTCAAAGGACACCTTATCAGCTTCCTCCTCCACATGTTGTAGTAATTGTGAGAGTCTCTAGTGGGCTCAGGGCTGCATCAGTGAAGCTTTTGGGCTGTCATCTCATTTCAGCGGGGAAGGAGTGAATCTTTGCGTCCGTGCTGGCCAATAGGTTAAAGATAACTTTGCAAAAGTCGCTGTGACCTTGGGTGCGCCGGTTCTGGATCCCAACCCTGTGGTTTGGGTAGCCAAAGACACAGAGATCATTCGACTCATCTTTGCTCTGTATGCAGATGGTGGAGGCCGTTGTGGAACATACATTTCTTTCTAACAAGCAGGTCAGGGATTTTGAAAGGTTCTCAGAAGTTCATGCGAACCACAGACTCCCTCTTAGATGGGCTGGCTTCCTCTTCGCCTGTACCAAAGCTTTTGCAAAGCTCCCTGGACACGTATGAAGTGCCACCTACAACCAGCTAGGCAAAACTGTTCCATTTGGAACGTAGCTACTCGGAGAAATGTCTCCCTGCCGCCATCCTTGCGCAGTACAGAGTGGATACAGTTTTTGTGCACACAGGGCGTAGCTGATTAAACGGGATGGCAAACTCTTGGTGTCATCCTTGCACGATGGGAAAAGAAGAGCTAATCCAGCGCTACCTTTTACCTAACTCTGGAGTCTTGGAGGCTGCTCTCAAAATGTTTGGTGGATGGGATTGGGTTGTTGGGGAAGAGAAGCCTGAAGCTCATTGCCCCTCACCCCTGGAAGGGGCAAGCTCAGACTTGACAATATTGGACTAGGTGGGCTGCCTAATGACCCAAGGCAGCTTTCAAGAGCTCAGAAACTCCTGCTACTTCCATCCCCCAGCATTGAGCAGGTTTTGTTCTGGAATAATTTATTCCAGGCCTGGGGATGCTGAGGCCCTCCAGATTTTGCTGGACTACAACACCCATCGTCCTTGACCATTGGACACACTTGCCAGGGCCAGTGGCAGTTGGGTTTCATCTGGAGGGCCACTGCAGCATAACTTGGGAAAGGCAGAGAATTGTTCTCTCACCCTGAGGAAGTTGGGTACCTTAATTTCCCAGCTGGCTATGTACAAACATGAGCTCTTTCTATATCTGCAAGACCATGCTTGGCACATTTTATTTATTACTTCCGAACTCAAAGGCGACACAGAGAACTGAATCATTGCTCCATAGTAGTGGCGTCTCTCCAGATTCCCAAGTTTGTTTTCTCTTTTGGAAAGAATGAGGGGGTGGGGAAGGGGATTCTCAGCATGTTCATAAATCTTTAAAACCTAGCATAATCAGCTAAAATGGCACGTGTGCTGAAACACATTGAATTGCACTGTTATAGGGGCAGGAAGCTGCTTTTGGGGTGTGTGTGGAGGCGACCTACCACCAGAACACACATTTAATCTCCCCCTGTACCTGATCGGGTTTCTCCCCAGTGCGCAAGCTTTCTGCAGTTTAATGTGCATACATGCAGTTTCTACAATGGGGATTGGACTTCAGGGAAGAGTGTGCATGAAGGGGAAACAAGAAAACCCTTGTCGGAATTGAACATCCCCTTGGAATTTGGTGTGTGTGCTGAGGAGGGTGGGATGTTTGTGTTTGGCTGGGGCTTGCCAGGGGTTTAAAATGCTGCCCAGCAATCACTCCTGGGAAACACCAGCCACACCATCTGTTTGGATGCATTGGTGTGTGTTTGCTTTTTAAAAAGTGTGTTCTTCCATTTCAGTCGTATCCCAAACACTCCTGTGGAGGCACTTTGGAGCTGATTGGGCTCTCTTTTCTAGGCTCAAAGGCCATTGAAACACGGCTGACCATACACTGCATTCCCCCTTTCCCTTATCGGCAGATAATTGCTGATGGCTGCGTCTTCCTTTTGGCTTTTTCTAAACCACACTGTGTTTATGGAGGATCAAGAAGAAAATAAAACACTTTTTCCAGTCTCCCATTTTTTATCTTTCCGTGCCTGTCCTTTCCGCTGCTTCCAAACACTCTTTGAACTTCCAAACAACCCAAGTTTTAGCAGGGCTGCGTGGATCAGGGAGGTTTAGGTTATGCAATGCTTGACACCCCAGGCAGAAACTGGCAGCTGTACAAAGCTCAGCATTTGTGCATCATCATGTCATGCCAGCATCTTAGGTATTTTAAGGTAAAGGTAAAGGGACCCCTGACCTTTAGGTCCAGTCGTGGCCGACTCTGGGGTTGTGCCGCTCATCTCGCTTTACTGGCCGAGGGAGCCGGCGTACAGCTTCCGGGTCATGTGGCCAGAATGACTAAGCCGCTTCTGGCAAACCAGAGCAGCGCACGGAAACGCCGTTTACCTTCCCGCCGGAGCGGTACCTATTTATCTACTTGCACTTTGACGTGCTTTCAAACTGCTATGTTGGCAGGAGCAGGGACCGAGCAACGGGAGCTCACCCCGTCGCGGGGATTCGAACTGCCGACCTTCTGATCGGCAAGTCCTAGGCTCTGTGGTTTAACCCACAGCGCCACCCGCGTCCCTTAGGCATTTAGGAAGCTGCCTTATATCAAGTCAGATCATTGGTCACTCTAGCTCAGTATCACCTGCACTGACTGGCAGCAGCTCGCCAGGGTTTCTGGCAGGGCATCTCCAACAGCCTGCCACTGGTGCCTAAAAGTGTATAATGAAGGTGCCAGGTGAACTTCCCTGGGGAAAGCATTAAAGCAATAAAACAAACATTAAAAACTCCCCTAAACAGTTCCCTGAGGAACTGGCAGAAAGAATTCCATGATAGTTATTTGTTATTTCTATACCGCCCTTCATCAAAAGATCCCAGGGCATATGATGGAATAAAACAAGATAAAATGCAAGTACAGTGGTACCTCGGGTTAAGTACTTAATTCGTTCCGGAGGTCTGTTCTTAACCTGAAGCACCACTTTAGCTAATGGGGCCTCCTGCTGCCACTTCGCCGCCGGAGCACGATTTCTGTTCTAATCCTGAAGCAAAGTTCTTAACCTGAAGCACTATTTCTGGGTTAGCAGAGTCTGTAATCTGAAGTGTATGTAACCTGAGGTACCACTGTAAATAATTAAACCAAAATAATAACCCCACTTCCCGCCGCCTGACGGTATGTCTTTAGGTGTTTCAACTAAAAATGCATTTCTGGCTGCTTGGTCCATCCTGAAATACAAGTGCGGTGACCAGGAATTGGCACTAGGTGGTCCCCTCTACTAATCTATAGCAGATTTTTATTTTTGCAGCTCTGGGTGTGCGCAAAGGGGAAGATTGCATTGAATGCATGCCCAGTTCAGTTCAATAAAGCGTTCCCACGGCTAAATGCAGTATTTCCACTGCTTATCCTTTCTAAACAATATTTTAAAATGTGCAGGGCAGACAGGATATATAAGCATTTAAAATGAAATAAGAAGGATCCAAATATTCCTGGAAGTCCGAGACTACTATGTCTCCAGAATAATTTCCTAGCCTGTAGTTGTGCTTGTCTAGTATTCTGCATCTCTGCAGAGGCAACGCAGCTTCACATCTTTGCTGGACCGAGCAAACCAAATATTGGGGAAAAGAAGACTTGTGCTGGGGCTCAGCCAAGGAAGGCTGGGAAAGAGTCCTGCTTTTTGCCACCATGACTTCTCTTTGCTCAGCTTCTCCAGGGAGCGACAAGAAGTCATGAAGAAAATACTGAGCTAGATAATGGTCTGACTCTGCATAAAGGGCCTTCCTATGGCACCTATTGGTACAAGAATCCTGCATCAGGTCATTTCTCAGGGACTGAAGAATGTGTATCTATATCCTAAGCTCATTTCTCCACATTGTCACATCGGTTTGTAGAGTTTTTTTTTATAGAGTCCTCATGAAAATTCATTGGCATTTCAGCAGAATTTTCTTCTAATGTTTGCATGCATTTTTTTCTTCAAAACAATGTTCCCTAACGTAATGCATTTTCATAGGTTTTAATTAATACATGTTGTTTTTAATTAATATATACACTTTACCCCAGTATACACTTCCCCCCCTTAGTATACACCACTGGGCTGGAAAACTGCATTGCAAAATTCAGAGAAGTGTGGTTTTCAAAGGGTGGCTGTGTTTCAATTCACCTATTTTGTTTTTGAAAGTGTGAATTAGGTTTGCCTTGAAATGTGAGTGGAAATAAAGGTCTCTCCCCCCCCCTATTTGCTGCGTTCCCATCCCGGTTAAATACGTCCAAATGAACGTTGTGAAATTGAGACATCGGCTACTACGAACCAAAGCAATCTATGGTATAGCATTGTCCTCTGGCTCCTTAATGCCCATTATGGCACACAGGTTTTTATGATACCCACATCTTTGCATTGCTCTAAATGGTTCTTCTCTTAGTTTTCCAGAGCTTTGTCAAGATGTAATAACTGAGCTGCCTGGTGCAGCCAGGGCTGGGAGAATAGGGGAGTGTGGGCCAGTTTTTTGTTTCTGTCAGTTACAGGATAAATTGATGGCGTTAACCAGCATGGAAACAATGACTAATCCAGGATAAAAACCAAAGGCAGTGTGTCCTCTTTGTCCTGAACAAAGCAGCCTGTTTCAAACATGCGTCGTGAGGTAAGCATCGAATAATGGCTTCTGTGGCATTCTGGGTAACACAGTCTTGTCCTGTCGTTCATTTTTGACAGGTCCCTTTCACCATTTTGCGTGGTGAGGTTTTGTTTGTTTTTGTCACAGTGTTCCTTGCATCAATATGCTGGGCGGAAAATGGACAGATCCAAGAACTGGGTTGTGGTGGTTTTTTTTTAAGGGGTATGAAAAAGAGTATGTCTGGATAGCGACTATATAGAGTAAGCATAGTCGGAGCAATTGAGTGCTTTGTTTTTAAGACCACCAAAAGAATTTGGAGAAGTGCTACAAACGTGGTTTCTAGACCTTCCTTCAATCTGTGGAGCAAGCAAGAGAAATAACTCGGCCCAATTTGCCCAGTTATTTGACTCTCCAGATGTTTCTGAACTAAAACTCACATCAGGCCTAGCAAGCACCTTCTTTAGCGATCACTTCTTTGGCAATCACTCGTAGCAAGTAAGATTGTCTTCCATAAATGCTGTTTTAAAAGTGAGTCTGTAAGTGACTGTGGAGGCCAATTCTGGATCCACAGTGGGGACATAGGTTTCCAGGCAGGAGTTGATCATGGTGAGGGTTGCCAAGCCTGCCTTCTTCTTAGCACGTTTCTCCCTTTCGTCCTGAGTTTTAGCATCTTCAAAGCCTGTGACACCTTTGGTAAACGCTGATCTCCAACTGGAGTGCTCGCAGGCCAGTGTTTCCCAGTTGTCAATGTCTATACTACATTTTTAAAGATTTGCCTTGAGAGAGTCTTTAAACCTCTTGTTGACCACCAGCAGTATGCTTTCCATTTTGAAGTTTGGAATAGAGTAGTTGCTTTGGAAGACGATAATCAGGCATCCATACAACATGACCAGTCCAACAAAATTGATGTTGAAGAATCATTGCTTCGACACTGGTGATCCTTGCTTCTTCCAGTACACTGGCATTAGTTCGCCTGTCTTCCCAGGTGATGAGTAAATTTTTCCGGAGATACTGTTGATGGAATCTTTTGAGGAGTTGGAGATGGCATTTGTCCATGTTTCACAAGCATACAGTACGGTTGGCAGCCAATGTCCTGCCAGTAAAATTCAATTGCCATTCTAGTCAGTTGCTCTTCAAGGAAACAGGTGTGTGTGTGTGTGTGTGTGTGTGTGTGTGTGTGTGTGTGTGTCTTTTGTCTTGTGCAGCAAGATGTCTGGGGACGGCCCTGAGTTGAGTCAGCTCCCTGCTGCCTGAAGGCAAGGCCATTGGCCTTATGTGTGGAATCTTTGGTCTTCCAAATGTTGCTGGACTCCAACTCCCATCAGCCCCAGGAAACATGGCCAATAGCCAGGCATAATGGGAGTCATGGTTCAGCACCACCTGGAGGGCCAGAAGAAGAAGAAGAGTTTGGATTTGATATCCCACTTTATCACTACCCGAAGGAGTCTCAAAGTGGCTAACATTCTCCTTTCCCTTCCTCTCCCACAACAAACACTCTGTGAGGTGAGTGGGGGTGAGAGACTTCAAAGAAGCATGACTAGCCCAAGGTCACCCAGCAGCTGCATGTGGAGGAGCAGAGATGCGAACCCGGTTCACCAGATTACAAGTCTATCGCTCTTAACCACTACACCACACTGGCTCACACCACAGCTTGCCACACCTGCTAGTAGGGATGAAGATTAATTTCTTTACATGCTTACCTGAGAGAAGGTTTGCCACACCTTGCCTCATGCCTCAACCCACCAGAAATGCCGCGTAATATGTGCGCCCTATACGAACGATGCGAAGTGGGATATGCCGAGATAGCTCAGGTAAGCTGAATAAACCTCGTTTACTCTCTATTATTATTATAACATTTCTCGAAGTGAGTTCTCATGAACAATTGCAAACACTTTCTCCCCCCTGAAATTATTTTTATTTGGTTTTACAAGTATAAATAAACAAATAAATAAATAAATAAATAAATAAATCCCTGTCCATTTGGCTGGGTTTCCCCAGCCACTCTGGGCAGCTTCCAACAAAAGATTAAAAATACATTAAGACATCAGTCATTAAAAACTTTCCTTCATTTGGAAATAAACTTCTGATAGGATATCTGCAGGAAGCCCTCTCAGCAGGGTGCCGTGATTGACTGGGAATTTAAGGGACGAGGCAATCTTTTAGGTATCCTGATCCCAAACAATATAGGACCTTGTAGACCAGCACTAGGAACCTGAATTTTGCTAGGTTTCCTGTTGCGGGAGGAAGGAAATGTTGAATTCTGCTCCATAGTGGGGAGAATCATAGGCTGTTCTGCTTCGATTTTTAAGGGCGGGGGGAATCGGTGTGTTCTTACTGGGTCAAAGAGAAGGTACAATGTTATTTTTGACTCAAACTGGCCTCTTTTATTTATCTTTCTCCCCGAAATAATCCAAACATATGTTCCTATGAGACTGCTTGCCTCTGCTTTGTGTTCCAGACGCAGTCAGGTAGAGATTCGAAACAGACGATACAGTTTCCAAAGCCATCATGGCAGGCGCCTTCCACTCAATGATTTGCTTTTAAGGACATCATCAATTCCAACTTTGGTGATAATGGGACAGCTGGGACTCTGCTAATCAATCTTTCAAGCGCTGTAATTTTATTTATATGCTCTCTGAAGCATCTGCTGCTTCCCTTTTCTGATCTGGAAATGGAAGGTGACTTTGCTATCTTCCCTCTTTCTCTCTCTTAAAAGAAAAAAATAAACCCACACAACCCCCCTAACTTACACATGCAACATACCCTCCAACACGTTGAGGTGGAAACCAGGACGCCATTTCCTGGGGCCATGCTTTCTGCATGAGTCACGTGACCTGTGCAAGATCACAGTGCGCAAAATGGCCGCCATGCTCTCACGTGAAAAAAAGGTGATGTCCCAGTTTTCCTGGGACAGTTGAGTTGTAGGTGAAATCTATGGATCCCTAATGAGCGATGCTGTTTAACCAATCCCTTGAGAGAGTGAAAGAGTTTTGGATGTAGGAAAACATTCATCCCTTGCCCCCTGCCCACCCTTTATTTTAATTTGTTCCTGTTGTAAATAAAATCTGTCCTTTTTCCCTTATGGGGTATCCAAGAGCCCTTATAGAATCCTTACATGGGTTCCCTATTGGTAGGAGAAAATAACAGAGGCCAATCAGAGAATATTGAGAAGCAAAGCAGCTAGTAAGCCTGATCTTTATCGATCTGTTGCAACAGGGTGCTCCCCTCACATGCAGGAAAGGTGGACAACCCAGAATTAAGGTGTGCCTGCCCTTATATAGACATTTTAAATTCCCTGCCCTGGAGCTCAAGACCACTCCTCCATACATCATACATACATCACAAAAGGGGTGTAACCCAAGACCACCCCCCACAAACATCATACCTACACCACAGAAAAGGTGGTCCACAACAGAAATTTGAATGTTGTTGTTTTTCCTGTGTGTCAAGTTATCTGATAATGCCTTATCTCATTGCCTTTCCTGGTAGTCTGTCACCCTTTGAAATGGTGATTACTCAATTCCTGAGACAATGGGAAGGCTCCCTGACCCCTTCCCTCCCTGCAGAGAAAACATTTGGTCAGCTTGGGAGTCAAAATGGTTTCAGGTCGGTCTTCCTGTGTTGATCTATGCTTGGTTGGTACATTTATGAACATTTATTATATATCTAAGACCTTAAAATTCTTATCACATTCTGTTTTTTGTTACTAAGGTTGTACACAACTCCTTGATACAATCCCAGGACTCAACATGGACTCCTTGGATCAGATGATCTGAGCTGGAACCACCTGCCCCAGTTCTGGCCTTAAACCAATTGTGTGTTTAATTAGGGTTGGCGGTGTCCTATTGCGGGTTTCCAGCTTTGCCAAGCCTGTAAGCACACAAAACCCCAAATCATTTGGAGGCACCAAACGTTTTATCTATATGGTGAGCAGTTCATTGACCCAGAAACCCTAATGGACCTCTGCATCCCCACCCCAATATTTTAAATCAACATCGTTCCCCCAAAGCTGCTTTCCCCCATAACATTATATAAGTTTTCCAACAATAACAAAACTAAAACAACAACAATAAAAACAAAACAGATTGACTTCGCCTATTCTCTTCCTTGGTTCCATTGTGTGTCAGTGTACTACATGTCCATTGTAAAGTTTTAACCATTTGAATGACTTATTCTCCATACATAATGAAATTACAAGTACAGTGGTGCCTCGCAAGACGAAATTAATCCGTTCCGCGAGTCTCTTCGTCTAGCGGTTTTTTCGTCTTGCGAAGCAACCCTATTAGCGGCTTAGCGGATTAGCGCTATTAGCGGTTTAGCGGCTATTAAAGGCTTAGCGGCTATTAAAGGATTAGCGGATTAGCGGCTAAAAGGCTATTAGCGGCTTAGCGGCTTAGAAAAAGGGGGGGGGAAGCAAAAAAAAATCGGAACACTCGCAAGATGTTTTCGTCTTGCAAAGCAAGCCCATAGGGAAAATCGTCTTGCGAAGCAGCTCAAAAACGGAAAACCCTTTCGTCTAGCGGGTTTTCCGTCTTGCGAGGCATTCGTCTTGCGGGGCACCACTGTAGTCTTAAAACCCTGCCAATGTATTGGCCTGTGTACATTGCTTCTGTATATATGCAATAAAGTCCTTCCATTCTTCCTTAAATTCATCGTTGTCTCTTTCTCTTAATTTCATTGTCAATTTTGCCATTTCAGCATATTCCGTTAATTTTACTTGCCAATCTTCTTTTAGCTGGGTCACTTTCTTCTTTCCAGTGTTGTGCTAATAGTGTTCGTGCAGCTGTAGTTGCATACGTAAACAAGTTCTTTTGTGATCTTGGTAAATCCATTCCTGTTAAGCCAAATGGGAAAGTTTCTGGGTTTTTTTTAAACAAAAGTTATTTTAAACATCTTCATTTCATTATAAATCATTTCAAAATATTTCTTAAGAATTTTGCAATCCACCACATATAAAAAATGTCCCTTCTATTGTTTTACATTTCCAACACTTTCTTTAGTTTCATACATTTTTGCTAATTTAACAGGAGTTAGATACCATTTATACATCATTTTCATGTAATTTTCTTTAATTGCCACATATGCTGTAAATTTTATCTCTTTCTTCCATAGTTTTCCCCATTCCTCCATCTGAATACAGTGTCCCACATCTTGTGCCCATTTAATCATAACTGATTCAACCTCTTCATCTTTCGTCTCCCAGTCCAGCAACAGATTGTACATTTTTGATATTAATTTCTTACAATTTTCTATTATTTCTCTCTGAAAGGTTGAAATTTCATTCTGAAATTTCTTGGGGGCCCCCAAGAGAGTGGGGCCCTAAGCTATAGCTTGTTTAGCTTATACGTAAATCCGGCACTAAAGGTCCGTATAGTTAAAGCTATGGTTTTCCCAGTAGTGATGTATGGAAGTGAGAGCTGGACCATAAAGAAGGCTGATCGACGAAGAATTGATGCTTTTGAATTATGGTGCTGGAGGAGACTCTTGAGAGTCCCATGGACTGCAAGAAGATCAAACGTATCCGTTCTTAAGGAAATCAGCCCTGAGTGCTCACTGGAAGGACAGTTCCTGAAGCTGAGACTCCAATACTTTGGCCACCTCATGAGAAGAGAAGACTCCCTGGAAAAGACCCTGATGTTGGGAAAGATGGAGGGCACAAGGAGAAGGGGACGACAGAGGACGAGATGGTTGGATAGTATTCTCGAAGCTACCAGCATGAGTTTGACCAAACTGCGGGAGGCAGTGGAAGACAGGAGTGCCTGGCGTGCTCTGGTCCATGGGGTCACAAAGAGTCAGACATGACTAAACAACAACAAAATCCACCACTGGCTTGCTAAGCACTTCCCAGAGTAGCCCATGCGCCAAATCTTTCCCTGCTAGCCGTCCTCTCTGGTGCTAAGTGGCTCTATCTTTGCCTCTACGTGCCAGGAGAATTATACTTATGAACTGAATCCAAGGAGCACCGAATGCCAGAACCTGATGATGCCAGGCTCCCTCCCCGCCCGACTGCAGCTGCTTCCTGGACCTAAACAGGAACTTGAGATCTCCCCGGGGCATTTGGGAGCTAATCGCTGTTGGCCTGGGAGTGAGGGAGCCACCTGCAGCAGGCAGAGCTTCACTTACACTTGCTTCCCCAGGAGCCTCTCACCTTTGCCACTCTGCGCAGCAGCACCTGTCGGGCCATTACAGGAGATTCAATAAAATGAGAAGAAGAGGTGTCCGTTTCAGGCTTGATCCATTTCCCAGGACAAGGGATGCAGGTGTCTCTTGCAAATTATATGCCTGGGGGGCCGAAAGAGAGCTGGAAAACGCAGTGCATGATGGGAAGTGGGATTCCCAGCACAGCTCTGGGTGTGTTTAGGAAGGCAATGTATTTATATTTATATTATTTATATTTATATTGTTTATATTTATATTATTTATATTTATATTATTTATATTTATATTGTTTATATTTATATTATTTATATTTATATTATTTATATTTATATTTATATTTATATTATATTATATTTATATTATATTTATTTTATATTATATTTATATTATATTATATTTATATTTATACACAAACACGCATACACACATATATGTGTATGTGTGTTTGTGTATAATCAATCATATCTATCTAATCAATCAATCAATCAATCAATCGTATACACACACACACACACAGTGCTTTCCCCCCTAAAAAATGTTTAGGGGTACTCTCATTTAGATTCAAGAAAATCACCATTGAATAGTTCAATTCGGGGAAAATAAATACAGTATATGGACAAAAGTACAAAGATTCACAAAATGTTTAGGGGTATGAGTCCCCCTATGCCCCCCCCCTGCAGAAAAAAGCCACTGTGTGAGTATGTATTTGATTTTCCAATATCGTTCCAATGGCAGCCTCACTGTAACAATACCAATTTTATCGAATTAATACAATCATTACTGCCAATTATTCAAATGTCAAATTATACAATTTCATTAAACCGCGCCCCCCCGCATGCTAGAGTTGCTGAGCTCATTCTTCTACATTTTTTTCTGCGTTCCAAAATTTTAATAATCTCCATTGTATTGCATTCAGATATAATAATCCCTTACATAATAGCTCCAATCTTGTGATTTCTATTTGTGTTGGTCTGTTAGGTAATTTAATATCAACCTTTAGATATTTAGTGGGAAGGGCTGTAGGCTGAGTGGAAGAGCATCGGCTCTGGGGTGTCAGTTTGCGTACTGGCTCAGGAAGCACAAATCAGATTTAAAAAAATAAAAATTGGCAAACCAAAATAAACTTCTCCACCAGTTCTGCTCCAAGAGACTCAGTGTCAAGCAATTACAACCCAGGGGGCAGCAAACTTTTTCAGAAGGGGGCTGGTCCACTGTCCCTCAGACCTTGTGGGGGGCCGGACTATATTTTGAAAAAAATAATGAACAATTCCTATGCCCCACAAATAACCCAGAGATGCATTTTTTAAAAAGCACACATTCTACTCATGTAAAAACACCAGGCAGGCCCCACAAATAACCCAGAGATGCATTTTAAATAAAAGGACACAGTTTACTCATGTAAAAACACGCTGATTTCCGGATCATCCACGGGCCAGACTTAGAAGGCGATTGGGCCGCATCCAGCCCACGGGCCTTAGGTTGCCTACCCATGCAACACACCTTCCATACTCCCTAGAAATGACAGAAAAACCGGGTGTAGACAGCATTGGCGACAGCCTTTTCTATCCTTCCAGCGTGCAGGCTCGCTTATTATGGGTGCCAAACCAATGGTATGCTAGAGATGGAAGGGGAGGCTGGTCTGTTTTTTCACCTTCCCCGAAAGCGTTCCCAGAGACACCGGAAAGGAACACAGAACAAACTGTGGCCTTGTCCTGGAAGAAAGTGTCCCTTACGTGCCAACATCTGAATTACCCCTGGAAATGAAATGCTGAAAAAGTAAGAAACAAAAAGCAAAGCAAAACCCCAGCAAACAACATTTTATGAAAAGGAATTCTCTAGACTGTGTGCAGTAGTTTGGGAGCTGAAGAATAAATGGTTCATTATTTATACTCGGTAGGATTTAGGAGGGTTATCATACAATATATGGCTGCAGGTGACAATGGAGCAACACCTGCTGCTAATGATCAAGACTGATTAATCATATTTGTTCTACTTGTTCTTTTGTGCGTTGGGGCAGAACTGAATGTTAGCTTGGCAAATGCTTAACCCCTGTCCCTTTTCTTCTGCAAAGGTCTCACAGCACCCCACCCCACACCCAGCCTCCTCCGTTTCTCAGTGAAATTGTAAACTGCCTGGGGAGAGTGGAGATGGGCACATTTGTCCATTTCAGTTTCTCATTTTTCCAGTCCAGTTCTCCATGTTTCCCTATCGGTTTGCATTTTTTAAAAATAAAAGTTGTCATGATAACAACAAAAACAATGTATTATTTATACCCCACCCATCTGGCTGGGTTTCCCCAGCCACTCTGGGTGCTTCCAACACATTAAAACATGGGCAGGCAAACTAAGGCCCGGGGGCTGGATCTGGTCCAACCACCTTCTAAATCTGGCCTGCGGATGGTCCGGGAACCAGTGTGTTTTTACATAAGTAGAATGTGTGCTTTTATTTAAAATGCATCTCTAGGTTATTTGTGGGGCATAGGAATTCATTCATCCCCCCCCTCCAAAATATACTCCGGCCCCCCACAAGGTCTAAGGAACAGTGGACCGGCCCCCTGCTGAAAAAGTTTGCTGACCCCTGCATTAAAACATAGTGAGACATCAAACATTAAAAACTTCCCTAAGCAGTGCTGTCTTCAGATGTCTTTGAAAAGTCAAATAGTTGTTTATTTCCTTGACATCTGATTGGAGGGCGTTCCACAGGGCTTGTGCAAGTACCGAGAAGGTCCTATGCCCGGTTCCCTGTAACCTCACTTCTTGCAGTGAGGGAACCGCCAGAAGGCCCTCAGAGCTGGTATACTGGGCCAAGGCTGTTTAGGGCTTTAAAGGTCAGCACCAACACTTTGAATTGTGCTCAGAAACATATTAAGAACCAATATAAGTCTTTCAGAACTGGTGTGATATGGTCCTGGAGGCCAGTCACCAGTCTAGCTGTGGCATTCTGGATTAGTTGTAGTTTTTGAGTTACCTTCAAAGGTAGCACCACGTAGAGTTCATTGCAGAAGCCCAAGATGGCTTACAAAAAGCTCTCAAATGCATGACATAACTGAGGTCCAGCTCTGAGGGACTTCTGGCAGTTCCCTCACTGCAAGAAGTGAAGCTACAGGGAACCAAGCAGAGGGCCTTCTCAGTAGTGGCACCCACCTTGTGGAACACTGTCCCATCAGATGTCAAGGAGATGAGAAACTATATAACCTTTAGAATAAATCTGAAGGCAGCCCTATATAGGGAAGTTTTTGATGTTTTACTGTGTTGGAATGTGTTGCAAGCTGCCCAGAGTGGCTGGGGCAACCCACCGAGATGGGCAGCATATAAATAAACTATAATTGCTTTTTGCTGTTGTAATTATTATTAGGGCGGTGTGCTCTGAAAAGCAGGTTTCTAACCCTCCAAATAACCCCATAAGAAGTAGTGATGTGGCCAACGTGGATGCAGTGGCATAGCATGGTTTGTGAGTGCCCGGGGCCATGCAGAAGAATGGGAGGGAAGGAAATGGACTGAGTAAGCATGCACATTCAAGCATCTGTGTCACCCAGGAGATCACAGCCACAGACATGAGATGAGTCGTTCTGTGGTCTGGAGAGGTCACTTCCTGGTTCACGTGGAGAAGCCATTTTCAACAGAGCCCAGCAACGGAAGTGTGCAGCTGTATTGAGGCAGCACCGGGTGTTGAAATTTGGGCCCCTATCAATTTTGCACCCCTGTCGCCTCCCCCTTCCACGCTATGCCACTGCGTGGGTGACTTTAAAAGTGGATAAGGCAAAAGCATGGCGGGAAATGTTGTCAGTAGCTACCGGCCACAGTGGTTATGTTCTGCCTCCACCGTCAGGTGTGCCATGTGTTCTGACTTTGAAATAAACATGTTCATTGCTAGCATGCTAAGCAAGAGGATGTCTACCTTAACAGGAATAGCATACTACCTACCATCATTTGCCCTCTCAATTATTCAGGGGAAAAACAATGCTGTCCAGGGTTGTAAAGACTGCAGAGAGAATAACTGGGTGCACTCTTCCCACCTTGGATCAAATCTATGCTTCCAGGTGCTATAAGAAAGCTGCAGAGATAGCGCAGGATAGTGCGCACCCCAGAAATGATCTCTTCCAGCTTCTGCCTTCTGGAAGAAGGTACAGGGTTATAAAGACTAGGACTAGCCGCCTGAGAAACAGTTTCTATCCAAATGCGATTTTGGTCTTAAACGCAGTGTAAGGAGTCTCTATGGGAGTGTATTGTATTTTTAAAATGGGGTATCAGAGTTTTTAGGGGGCTAACCAGGTTGAGATAGCAGGCTTGTTGGTTTTGAATGTCTTATGTAGACCCCCCCCCCCAATTTCATTGTTCTGTTTGGGACAATGAGAATAAAGTTTATCGTATCGTATCGATTAGGGACATGGGTGGCACTGTGGGTTAAACCACAGAGCCTAGGACTTGCCGATCAGAAGGTCGGAGGTTTGAATCCCCGCGACGGGGTGAGCTCCCGTTGCTCAGTCCCAGCTCCTGCCCACCTAGCAGTTCAAAAGCACATCAAAGTGCAAGTAGATAAATAGGTAGTGCTCCGGTGGGAAGGTAAACGGCGTTTCTGTGCGCTGCTGTGGTTCGCCAGAAGTCACTTAGTCATGCTGGCCACATGACCCGGAAGCTCTTACGCCGGCTCCCTCGGCCAATAAAGCGAGATGAGCACCGCAACCCCAGAGTGGGTCACGACTGGACCAAATGGTCAGGGGTCCCTTTACCTTTATCGTATTGATTGTATCCTTTTGCAGACTGCTTGATCATTTTTTCTCCCTCCTGCAAGCGGGTTTTCCAATGAAATCAAAGAGAAAACATGGCTGAAATAGCACTGTCCACTACTTAGCTCCCATAACACCTGGTAATGTGAGGAAGCAGCCGATCCTGGCGGCATTGTGGATCTTCAGTCCTGCCATCTCTGGGTCTTGGCCAAGAAGTGTTTCCTTTGCATCGGAGATCTGTCTCGTGGCGCTTTGGGGAGGGAAATGGCTCTTGATTGCTTTCCTAGCAAATGGGATGGAAAACTGGCCTTTTGCTCATCTCAGGGGATAGTTCCAGAAAGCTAGATGGACACCCCCTGGGCAGTTTCGTAAGCTGTTCCGACAGCATTTTGACGTTTGCAGGTTGTTCTAAATGACGGGGCCAGGCTGTGTGCATTAAGAGGAACAGTGACTAAATGGCCCCTTTTAGCCTCTTCTGTTTGCACACTCTCCTCCTTCAGATTGCTCCGCATTTCGCTGTGTAAACAGCTTCCCCCTCCGCCTCTTTCCCCCTCCTAAATGGAAGAACAGAAGGCAAGGGAACATGTCACAGGCACAGCAGGGTGAGACAGAGGCCACTTTTGCGCCATTCATTTACAGAACCATGACACCGCTTTAAACCAGGGTTTCCAGTTGTTTTTTTTGGACTACAACTCCCATCATCCCTAGCTAGCGGGACCAGTGATTAAGGATGATGGGGACTGTAGTCCAAAAACAGCTGGAGAACCAAGTTTGGGAAACTCTGCTTTAAACACTCACGGCTTCCGCCACAGAATTCCGGGAGCTGTAGTTTAAGAGTTCTGAGATTTGTTAGGAGACCATCCCAAATTTCCCTGACAGAGGTACGATTCCCAGAGTTCCCCATGAAGAGAGATGTGTTGTTTAACCACTCAGAGAATCCTAGCTCTCGGGCTATTTGTATGTGCATTGCCTTTCAAATCACACTGCCACTGGGCCAGGTTTGAATTGTTTTTCTGTTTAAATACCTTTAATAAAGACATTATGTTTGAAGACTGGGAAAGGTTATGGACCACTGGTATGAAATTTACGGCATGCAATGCCCTGAAAGAAAACATTATGAAAATGATATACAGGTGGTACATGACCCCAGTCAAGCTTACTAAGATATATCATCTGTCCGATAACAAATGTTGGAAATGTAAGGAGGCTGAAGGGACATTCTTTCACCTTTGGTGGACCTGTCCAAGAGTGAAGGCCTTCTGGGAAATGATCTACAATGAGTTAAAAAAGGTGTTTAAGTACACCTTTCCTAAGAAACCGGAGGCCTTCCTCTTGGGCATTGTCGGCCAAAAGGTGTTAAAGAAGGATAGAACGTTTTTTATGTATGCAACTACAGTAGCAAGAATCCTTATCGCCAAATATTGGAAGACTCAAGATTTGCCCACACTGGAAGAGTGGCAAACGCAATTGATGGACTATATGGAACTGGCCGAGATGACTGCCAGAATCCGAGACTTGGGAGAAGAAACAACTGAGGAGGACTGGAAAAAATTTAAGGACTATTTGCAAAAATTTTATAAGTTATATGAACTATAAAAATTCGCATGATTTGGAAAGGTTAGCTCCAGCAATGAGAGTTGATGACATTGAAATTAGACAACATTAATGAAAGAACCAATGTTTAAATGTTTAAATAAGGATAATATATGTGTTTATAGAGTAATTGGTTAATAAGTAATTTAAACTTAAAAGGCAACTGAAAGTATAAAAGAAACACATGAAACAAGGTTATAATTTGCTGACAAATTTATTGTAAAGATTGCATTGTGCGGGAGATGTGGGGAAGTCCGTTGGAGGATTGAAACAAGCTTTGGAAAAATCAGGTTTTCTTTTTCTTTTTCCTTTCTTTTTCTTTTTTCTTTCTTTTTCTTTTCTTGTTTTTCTTGTTTGCCTGTACTGATATCTATCTGGAAAAAAATAATAAAAAATATTATAAAAAAAAGACATTTTTTGGTGGGGTGCAGCCCTTCTTTGAATTTCACGATGCAGTCCTCCAACAATAAGGTGCACCAAATATGCATATATTAGAACAAAACACAGGAAGAAGAAATACAGGTATTTGTGAAAATAATACAGTGGTACCTTGGGTTACATACGCTTCAGGTTACAGACTCCGCTAACCCAGAAATAGTGCTTCAGGTTAAGAACATTGCTTCAGGATAAGAGCAGAAATCGTGCAGCAGCAGCGCAGCGGCAGCAGGAGGCCCCATTAGCTAAAGTGGTGCTTCAGGTTAAGAACAGTTTCAGGTTAAGAACGGACCTCCGGAACGAATTAAGTACTTAACCCGAGGTACCACTATATACAAAATTCATTATATTCGGCAATGGGACGTGTTGGAGGGAATGCAATATGCCTTGTTCTGGCCTAGCCTGGCTATGACAATGCTTCTATTAACAGGGGCGGGGGGGGGGACTACACTGCAGCCTCTTCTCCTTTCCCGAGCAAGGCTTGCTCTTCAAGCAGAGCCGATAACTCGGTCTCCAACTGTTTCTCCCACCCTGGAGGCGGTGATGCCCAGGCAAAGGTTGTCAGATGCAGCCCCTTCCTTCTCAGCCAGGAGCACTGGAAGCGAAGCCCACCCTGGGAGATCTTCCTGAGTCACCGGGAGGAAGAGGAGGGCACAGCCGGCAGGGAGCGCTTGGCGGAGGGAGGCTGGATACAGGCCATCACTTCCAATTAAAGCAGAGGCACTCGGAGCCGTTTGCAAAGAGTTCTGTCCTCTGCTTTTCACTGGCATTTTAAAAGTACAGTGGTACCTTGGTTCTCAAATTTAATCCGTTCCGGAAGTCCGTTCCAAAACTGAAGTGTTCCATAAACCAAGGCATGCTTTCCCATAGAAAGGACCGTATTTTTCACTCCATAAGAAGCACCTGACCATATAAGACGCACCTAGTTTTTAGAGGAGGAAAATAAGATAAAAAAATATTCTGAACGAAACAGTGGATGTATGATTTTGTGGTTCATGCTGTGGCCACAGACATATGATTTGACGGTGAGTTTGGGGTAGCCAAATGCAAAAACCCTGAGAATCCATGTGGATCCGTGGTTTATAACCACGTTTTTGCGCCATTGTGGCCCCACGAAACAGTGGATGCGTGATTTTTTGGGTGCAGGCTATAGTCATGGACATGCTATGTGATCTGATGGTGAATTTGGGGTGACCCAATGCAAAAATCCTGAGGATCCATGTGGATCCGTGGTTTGTAACCACGTTTTTGCGCCATTGTGGCCCCACGAAACAGTGGATGCGTGATTTTTTTGGTGTGGGCTATAGCCATGGACATGCTATGTGATCTGATGGTGAATTTGGGGTGACCCAATGCAAAAATCCTGAGGATCCATGTGGATCCGTGCTTTGTAACCACATTTTTGTGCCATTGCAGCCCCCTGAAACAGCAATTTAACATGAATTTTACTATTGAATGAGACCATTGATCCATCAAATGAAAGCAATAATCAATGTACTGTACTATAAAATAAATAAGGCAGTATTGTAGACGATAACAATTAAAAGTATTTTTTTTCCTTACCTGCACTGATAATAGTCATTGTTTGCAGGGGGGGCTTTTATCCATTTCCGCAGTCACACAGTCAATCAGTCAGTAGCTGAACTGGGTTCCACACAGACACAAAAACAAATGAACTGAAAAAGTCTCAAAAATGCAAAATAAATAGCAGAAACAAAAGCGCCAAACCTAATCTGTTCCAGAAGTCCGTTTGTCTTCCGAAATGTTCGAAAACCAAGGCGCATATAAGATATTGAAATATAAGATATTGAAAATGTTTGAGGTGTTTTTAAATTGTTTTTGTTGGTTTTTGCTTTGTTTTGTTAGTCCATGTAGCGTTTTTGTATTGTATTTGTATTGTTTTTTCTCTTTTCTTTTTTGTTTGTAGTGTTGTGTTGAAAATGTTGAAAAAGTAATAAATATCATTTAAAAAAGAAAGAAAAAAGAAAACCAAGGCGCAGCTTCTGATTGGTGCAGGCGCCCCGGAAACAACAGCCGATGGCCACATTGGACGTTCGGCTTCCGAAAAATGTTTAGAAACCGGAACGCTTATGTCAGGGGTTTAGGAGCAGAGGCACGGGCAAGGGAGGAAACAGAGAGCGAAGGGGAGGAGGCAGAAGAAAAGATGAGTGATGACGACGACCCGAGATCTCCTAGTCTTTCCAGTGAATCAGAGGATTCACAGAAAGGAGCACCAGTGGCCAGGGCAAGGGGGGCACCCCAGGAAGATAGAGCCAGAGGGGACTCAGGGGGGAGCAGCTGGAAATCGGGACCAGCGTCACCGCCAGGAAGCAGGGAAGAGGAAGGGAGCCAGGGGGGAAGCGCTGGCAGCTCACCACAGGAGGGAGGGCATGAGTCAGGAGTGGCCACACCTCCATCGGGGAGCGAAGAAACGGTTAAGAGGAAAGTGGAAGGTTGGGCGCGCGCGCCAAGTTCAAATGCAGAGGAAGGCGGCGCAGTAAGCAGCCCCGAAAGGGAACCAGGTCCTAAAGCCCGGCGCAAGGAGGCAGGAGGGTCCGGGTCAGCGTCAGAGGAATCCCGGAAGGAAGAAGCCCCGGGGGGTAGAGGGACCCAGAGGAGGACAGTCAGGCGGAAAAGGTGGAGCAAGGCTAGGATATTAAGTTGGTGCACACGGGGCGGAGATTCAGACGGAGCTTCGCCGATCTAGCTACTAGACGTAGAGTTTGCGCGCAGCAGCGTGAGAATGGAAACTGTAATTCAATAAAGACTTTTACTTAATGATCGCTGGCTAGCGTGATCCTCTGTGAGCTAGGATCTTCAAGCAGCTCTGACAGTAAGCTCCGTCTCGCCATTGTGGGCATCTACAGCCTCGAGGAGGGGAGAGAAACAGGTGCCTACTAGCGAGCTCACGAACGGCAGACGACATGACGGCTGAGCAGCAGATAGAGGACCTCAGAAAAGCAGTGGCACAACTGAACGCCGAGGTTCTCGCATCCAGGAAGAGAGAGGAGGAGGCAGCTGCCGCCTGCAGGGATCTCCAGGTCAGGTTAGACGTGCTGACAAAGCAGACACCCCGGCAGGAGGGAATTGGGTTGGCGAGACGGACAGGCGGGCTGGTCTCTCACTTCGATGGGAACCTGCAACAGTATCCCAACTTTAGAGCCGACGTACTGTGCGCACTGCAACTGCTGCATAAAGACTTTAGAGATGAACAAGAGAGAGTGGGGTTCATCATGTCCCATCTGCATGGGGATGCGAAAGCATGGCTACGCAATTTATGGAGAGATAAGGATCCGGCGCTCCAGAATGCGGATGCCTTTATTAAAGCGATGGATGGGTGCTTTTTATCAAGTATTGACGTGGATCTTGCACGGAAGGAGGTGCATGGGCTGAGACAAGGGAGGGCCAGCGTCAGGCAGTATCATGCCCGCTTTTTCGCCTTGGTCAGTGCCCTGGAATGGGACAGAGATTCGGCTCCTGTAAGAGACCTCTTTTGGGAGGGGCTGCACAACTCGATTAAAGATGAGATCGCGAGGGGGGAGAGACCCCGAACCACCCAGGAGGTCGTTCAGAGGGCACTGGCAGTGGGGGTGAGGCTGGAAGGACGTCCGTGGAGCAAGGACGAAGGGCGTGGAGGGCGCGAACCAGCCGGGGGCCCCTCCTTCCTTCCCAGAGAAGCAGCGCGGGCGCAATCCACGCCTCCGCCAGGAGGAGGAGCCGAACCTATGGAGGTTGGAGGTGCAAGGGCTCAGTCAGCAACCAGAGCCCTAGCACCGGCAGCAGTGAAAGCGAAGCCTCCTAGAGGGAACAGGAAGTGTTACGTCTGTGAGGAACCAGGGCATATGGCAAAAGAGTGTCCCCAGAGGCCCCACAAGCTCACTGCAGCCTCAGCAATGGTGACTGCAGCAACGCAGCAAGGAGGACCACAGCAGGGAAACGACGCAGTCTGGCTGGAGGAAGAGGCACTGGGGCCCAGCCAGACGTGTTAGTGAAGCAGTCCCCAGAGATTTTACAGCCCGTGAACCCCCTCCAGCCCAAACCAGTAGTGAGGCTCACAGCATCTCTCCAGCTGCCCAATGGAATCACCATAGACGTGCCAATCACCATTGACTCAGGCAGCAATGCGGACTTTATAGGGCAGGACTTTGTCGACAGGC
Source organism: Podarcis bocagei (assembly GCF_964188305.1). NCBI lineage: Eukaryota > Metazoa > Chordata > Lepidosauria > Squamata > Lacertidae > Podarcis > Podarcis bocagei. The sequence goes on from NC_138138.1 coordinate 20,423,226, forward strand.
ACGCTGTGCAGTTGCTGCCGGCCACACTGCCCCTGCAGGTTGTCACGGTGGATGGCAGGGAGCTGCTCGGGGGGCAAGTGGTGAAGCAGACGCCACCAATGGTGATGCGACTTGGGAATCACAGAGAAATCATCAGCTTCAACGTCACTCAACTATCTGACACGCCCGTTGTATTGGGCATGAGTTGGCTGGACAAGCACAGCCCAACGATGGCTTGGTACCAGAGGCAGCTGACCTTCGGCTCTTCCTTTTGTGCTGAACACTGCATCGTGCCCAGGCAGGAAGGAGAGGAAGAGGAGTCACAGCTGCTGCTAGGCACGCTGCAAGCGATTCCCCACAAGTACGCTGAATTTTTGGAAGTTTTCTGCGAGAAGGAGGCAGACAGGCTACCCCCTCACAGACCATATGACTGCAAAATTGACCTGCTGCCGGGGGCGGCGCTGCCTAAAGGGAGACTGTATTCCATGTCAGAGGACGAACTGCAAGAACTCAAGGAGTTCATTGATCATAATTTGCAGCGCGGCTTCATCCGGGAGTCCAAGGCAGTGGGGGGCAGTCCCGTATTCTTTGTTAAGAAGCGGGACACGCCCCAAAAGAGACTCGTAGTGGATTACAGGATTTTGAACAGTGTGACTAGGCCATCGGACTTCCCCATGCCCCGAATTGACGACCTCCTCGCAAGGGTACGGAAGGGCAGAGTGTTCACCAAGTTGGACCTGCGGGGGGCGTACAACCTCATTCGCATGCGGGAGGGTGATGAGTGGAAGACAGCCATGTTCACGCCACTGGGGACCTACGAATATAGAGTTATGCCTTTTGGATTGCAAAATGGCTCCCACGTTTTTCAAGCATTTATGCATCACGTGTTGGCGGGACTTCTCTACAAGACGTGCGTCTGTTTCTTAGATGACATCCTGATCTTTTCGGAGTCGCAGCAGGAGCATGACAAACACGTCAAGGAAGTGCTGAGCAGGCTAAAGCAACATAGGCTCTACGCCAAGCTGGAGAAGTGCCAATTTGACGTGCCGGAGGTGGATTTTCTGGGCTACAAGCTGTCTGACAAGGGGCTCGCCATGGACAGCGCCAAGGTTCGAGCGGTGTTGGATTGGAAGAGCCCGCGCAACCGGAAGGAGGTCCAACGGTTTGTCGGCTTTGCGAACTTCTATCGCAAGTTTATCAAGGGCTTCGCGATGCAGACGGCGGCCATCACTGACACGCTTAGCTCCAAGAAAAAGAAGTTCATTTGGACAGAGCAGGCGGAGCAGTCCTTCCAGGCACTCAAGCGTCTCTTCGCGTCGGAAGAGCAGCTGCTTCATGTCAACCCCAGCAAGCCGATGAGGGTGGAGACAGACGCTTCGGACAGAGCCGTGGGGGCGGTCCTGCTGCAGAAAGACCCGCAGGGGGTGTGGCGACCGGGAGCGTTTTACTCCAGGAAGCTCAGCAAGTCCGAGCAGAACTACACCATATGGGACAGGGAGTTGCTGGCCATTCACGCAGCGTTCAAGGCGTGGAGGCACTTTCTGATCGGCGCCAAGCACACGGTGCAGGTTTGCACGGACCACAAGAATCTAGAGCACTGGCGCACGGCACAGTTCCTGAACCAGAGGCAGATACGTTGGGCTGAGTTCTTTGCGAACTTCGACTTCCGAATAGAGTATGTCCCGGGGGACACCAACATCATGGCAGACGCTCTCTCCCGTAAGCCACAGTATCTGGAGGACGCAACACCAGCGGCCGCCATGCACATCTTCGCACCGACAGTGTGGGCGTGCGCCGCGGCGACTGTGGACCTAGAGGCGGTGCGACGAGCGTTGCAGGGGGACTCCTTCGCACAAGCAAAGATGGCAGAGGTGCAAAGGGGCAAGGCAGCGGCCGACGGTTTCCAGCTAAGAGATGGATTGCTCATCCGTAAAGGGGCCATCTACGTGCCGGGAGACGAACTTCGAGCCAAGGTGCTGCAGCAGCTGCACGACGCGCCCACGGCCGGGCACTTTGGCAAGGAGAAGACGGTGGAATTAGTAGCCAGGGATTTCTGGTGGCCTGGAATGAGAGGGGAGGTCGCAGACTACGTGGCGAGGTGTGACACCTGCCAGAGGGCCAAACCAGTGCACAAACCGCCGGCCGGACTGTTGGAACCGCTGCAAACTCCGGTCGAACCTTGGGAAAGGGTGGCCCTGGACTTTGTCACGGATCTGCCCAGCTCAAGGGGCAAGACGGCAGTGCTGGTGGTGGTGGACCTGTTTTCCAAGATGGCGCATTTCATTCCGTGTGCTAAGGTGGCCACGGCGGAGCAAACCGCCAAACTGTTCATAGACCACGTGTTCAAGGTTCACGGTCTGCCACGGTCTATTCTGTCCGACCGGGGGCGGCAGTTCATCTCGAATTTCTGGCAGAAGCTGATGGGCTTCCTGAACGTCAAGATCAACCTGGCGTCGGCGAGACACCCGCAGACCAACGGGCAAGCGGAGCGGGTCAATGCCATCATGCAGCAGTACCTGAGATGTTATGCAAATCAACAGCCTGCGACGTGGGTGGATTACCTGCCGCTTGCCGAGTTCGCCTACAACAACACGAAGCACGTGTCCACGGGGGTCACGCCGTTCTTCGCCAACAACGGGAGGCACCCCAGAACCTTCCCGGGACTGGAAAGAATGGGGGAGGGGGAGCCGCAGACAGCAGATGCGTTCGCGTCGGAGCTGCAGGAAGTCCACGATCAGCTGAGGCGCCACCTGGAGCTGGCCAAGCACGCATACAAGGTACAAGCAGACAAGCACAGAAGGGTTGGAGAAGAGCTCCACGTGGGAGACTGGGTTTGGTTAGCAGCCCACGCAGTGCCGGCCAGGTCGTTGGCCAAGAAGAAACTAGGGCATAAGCAACTGGGGCCCTACCAAGTCGAAGAGCAGGTCAACCCGGTAGCTTTCAGACTGGCACTTCCGGAGGGTTCCAGAATGCATCCGGTATTCCACAGATCGGTGCTCACTCCCTACAAGGCACCGCACAGGTTCCAGGAACCCGGAACGGCGCCGAGTCCGGCCAGAGACAGAACAGGGCACGCGGGAGTGGCACAGAAGGAGCGCATCAACGAAGTCACGGAGATTTTGGACTCCAGATGGGGGGAAGAGGGGGTAGAATACTTTCTCGCCAAGGAGGGCACCCCGGCCAGTGCGAACAGCTGGGTGCCGGGCTACGCCTTAGACGAACCTCTGCTCAAAGACGAGTTTCATGCCCTCTTCCCACATAGACCTATGCCAGCAGACTTTTTCGACGACTGGCTTTTCACGCCCACGCTTTCGGCCAGCACGTTCCGGGGGTTCGACTCGGACGAGGAACCGACACGAGACGTCCGTTCCCCGGAGGGGTCACCCTCGGGATCCGCCTCAGAACCCTCGTATTGGTGGGACGATAGGCCAGAGGAGCAGTTCCGCAGAAAGTGGCTGGAATGCTCAGGACGAGCAACGCCGCCAGGAGGAAGTGAGGGAGAGACGGACATGGACATTTTCGGGGACGACCCTGGTTTCGAGCACGGCGGCACAGAGATGGAAGCGGAGGTGACCGTCGTCGACGAGAGCAGGGAGGAAGACCCGGGAGAGTTCAGATGGAGGCCCGCCACGGGAAGCGACCGATATCCGACGTTCGTCCCTTTGCAACAGCAGCCCCCAGCTCCAGCACCGGAAGGAGGGGAGGGGGGAATGGGGGGCTTCGAGGGGGGGATGGATGTCAGGGGTTTAGGAGCAGAGGCACGGGCAAGGGAGGAAACAGAGAGCGAAGGGGAGGAGGCAGAAGAAAAGATGAGTGATGACGACGACCCGAGATCTCCTAGTCTTTCCAGTGAATCAGAGGATTCACAGAAAGGAGCACCAGTGGCCAGGGCAAGGGGGGCACCCCAGGAAGATAGAGCCAGAGGGGACTCAGGGGGGAGCAGCTGGAAATCGGGACCAGCGTCACCGCCAGGAAGCAGGGAAGAGGAAGGGAGCCAGGGGGGAAGCGCTGGCAGCTCACCACAGGAGGGAGGGCATGAGTCAGGAGTGGCCACACCTCCATCGGGGAGCGAAGAAACGGTTAAGAGGAAAGTGGAAGGTTGGGCGCGCGCGCCAAGTTCAAATGCAGAGGAAGGCGGCGCAGTAAGCAGCCCCGAAAGGGAACCAGGTCCTAAAGCCCGGCGCAAGGAGGCAGGAGGGTCCGGGTCAGCGTCAGAGGAATCCCGGAAGGAAGAAGCCCCGGGGGGTAGAGGGACCCAGAGGAGGACAGTCAGGCGGAAAAGGTGGAGCAAGGCTAGGATATTAAGTTGGTGCACACGGGGCGGAGATTCAGACGGAGCTTCGCCGATCTAGCTACTAGACGTAGAGTTTGCGCGCAGCAGCGTGAGAATGGAAACTGTAATTCAATAAAGACTTTTACTTAATGATCGCTGGCTAGCGTGATCCTCTGTGAGCTAGGATCTTCAAGCAGCTCTGACAGCTTACTTCCGGGTTTTCGGTGTTTGGGAACCAAGGCGTTTGAGAACCAGGGTACCATGGTACAGGCTAAACACAGGGCGGGATCCGACAGTATGAGCTGTTCGGCATTGGAACAGACTCCCTTGGGATGCTGTGGACTCTCCTTCCTTGGAGGTTTTTAAGCAGAGGTTGGCTGGCCATCTGTCATGGATGCTTTAGCTGAGATTTCTGCATTGCAGGGGGTTGGACTAGATGACCCTTGGGGTCCCTTCCACGTCTATGATTCTATGAGGCTCTTATTGATTCACTTTGTTAACATCATTTTCAGATTTTTCACTTCATTTTTTTAAAAAAAAAATCAATTGTGTTTTTAAAGTTGTTCACCTCCCTGGGAAAGCCACTACCGCCCTATGGAGGAGGTGGGATTGCGGGCTTCATGGCCCCTCCATATGCGTGGAGGGGGGAGGCCACCCCCCCATGATTGGGGGGGATTCCCGGCCGCATCACCCTCTGGCCGGCCAATCGGCCGGTTCAGGGGGCATGGCCTGCCCTATAAAGGCAGGACGTGGCCGGGGATCTCCCTCTTTGCTACTCATCAGCTGTTCCTGTTTCCCCACCCTCCTGCCCTATAAGGTTTTCGTTCCTTGACCTTGTTATGGACCTTGGTTGGTTGCTGTTGGGGGGACCTGGTAGGAATTTTTTCACTTGGCAAATTGGCACCAGCCACTTGGATTTCGCCTACCTCGTAGCAAATCGTCACAACTTTCTGGGTATTGGCGGTTAGGCATTGGTATAGTTCTGTAGCTGGAAGAGGGGAGGTAGCGCCATCACCTGCCCCACATATTGAAGGGTAGTCCGTTAAAGGATTCTGGGGGGCGTGGCCCTGTCCGAAGCCTAGAGAGGTTAGGGCCTAAGGCACGCCCCCTGTCGGTGACCCCGGGGAGAGTTCCTAGTTGATGTGCATCAGCAGGACTCCCCCGACTGGTGGTTAACCCTTCCGGGACTTCAAGCGGACGGGCTGAAGTCGGATATAGTCGGTTAGGACCAATGCCTAAGTCAATACTGCTCATCACCTGTAACCAATAAAGTTGTGACCTTTTTTAAAGCCCATTAACCTTAATAATTGTGTCTTGTGTCATTATTTCCACCTGGGGAGGGGAGGGGAACTCACCACGCAACTTCGGATAAAGAGGAGTATATCCATTGAACAAATTATTACTGTTTCAATTAGGAATGCGTTGTTGTTGAAGAAACCAGAGGCCTTTCTCTTGGGCATTGTCAGCCAATTGGTGCCAAAGAAGGACAGAACTTTTTTTATGTATGCTACAACAGCAGCAAGAATATTCATCGCAAAATATTGGAAGACACAAGATTTACCCACTCTGGAAGAATGGCAGATGAAGGTGATAGAGTACATGGAATTGGCAGAAATGACTGGCAGAATCCAAGACCAGGGAGAAGAGGCGGTGGAAGAAGAATGGAAAAAATTTAAAGACTATCTACAGAAATACTGTAAAATTAATGAATGTTAAAGGGATGTTGGATTGAAAACAAGTGGTGTTAGTTAAAAGAATAATAAGAATAGGTAAATATGGATGACAATGGTGGAAAACATATATTTATTATAGGTTAAGATGTTGAGTAAGGATAAATGATAGAGGGTAAGGACTTGCTGAACTAAATATCTGAACTGGAATACAAAAAGGGAGGTGTGAGGAGGTCAAGAAACTAGTGATTGAGGTATAGGATATGAAAATACTAATCTTTTTTCTGTTTTCTTCTTTTTTCTATTCTGTTAACTGTTTTTTTATTGTGTATTTCTATGTGTTTTGTTTTGTATTTTCTCATTTTTGTAGTTTTTTTTGGTTTTTGTATTCTATGTTTAAACTTTGAAGCTTTTGATTGTTTAATAAATATTATTATAAAAAAATTAAAAAAATAGGAATGCGTTGTTGTAGTAACATTGTTGTGCAAAGTTCTTTGGGGGGGGCCTGAAAAAAGTGCTTTTGGGGGGAGGAAACCATGGTGCGAGATCATGGCAAGCAAAATGGCCGCTGTGCTCTCGCAAAAAAACAAACAAACAGGAAAATGGTGTCTGGGACAAGGGCATCCCAGATTTTGGTATGGACCAATGGGAAGCCAGTTTAACCTAGAAGGGCATCTCTGCTCACCCCAATCCCCCCCAGCCTGGCGTATCGAGAGTTCAGATTGCTCTGACCTTTATTTACTTTACATTGATGCAAAGTCCCCGATTTACATTGATATGGAAAAAATATATATAGTGGTACCTCTGGTTACATACGCTTCAGGTTACAGACTCCGCTAACCCAGAAATAGTGCTTCAGGTTAAGAACTTTGCTTCAGGATGAGAACAGAAATCATGCTCTGGCAGCGCAGCAGCAGCAGAATGCCCCATTAGCTAAAGTGGTGCTTCAGGTTAACAACAGTTTCAGGTTAAGTACGGACCTCTGGAACAAATTAAGTACTTAACCCGAGGTACCACTGTACATGTACACAAAGGGATACTTTAGCATACAGGTAAATACATAAAAATAACATTAATATTTTACAAGGTTCCTAATAGTATATGCCAATAACTATTTTAATGAGGTTTCTCCGCCACAACACACTCCACTTTCCAGTAAATAAGATGTCTACCTTCCCTTCCCTTTTGTTTATAAGTTTATTCATTCTCATACTCTTAAATTTTTCTCTTTTACAGTTCATGATTTCATCCACCTGGAACGAATTGACATACGACGTGGCTGTTTAGAGATGAACTATCATTTCCACATAATCTGATAAGACATGGTGTTTTATGTACCCAGAGTTACTAATGGATCTGCTGGCAACTCCCAACCTGTTATAGTTTTAATTTTGTTTGTAATAGTCATCCGAGAGGCCTTTATTTTTGGAGCAGGAGTAGAGGACATGGAATTATACCAGCGTTTAATGCTCCACATCTTCAACGCTTGTTATTGTCTCCAGTATATATTTGATTGAGCAGTGAGGGTGTCAAACACAAACAAAAGAGAACTTTTTTTAAAAAAAAAATGTTTGAAACTAGTGCTTAAAGTATGCTGTGACTCTTCCCCAGCCAGACTCCTTTCTCCTTCTTGGCTTCCCTCCTCTTCTGTTTCAGCTTCTGTCTCTGAGTCTAGACTGTTCTCCGCCACCGACTCTCCCAGCTCACTGAACTCTGTTGCCCCTTCAACTTTTCAAGACCTCCTCTTCCGAGTCTGTTTCTCTTCTCCCTCAGACCACTCATTGCGTGTCGAGGTCTTCCCCCCCCCCCAATAAAAACACAATTGAGAAATTTTGAGAAATTTTATTGCGGCCATAGGCCCATACAGATAAAAACAAGACATAAATAACAGTTTTTGCACATGGGAAAAAACAGCCGCTAAAACACCACTATAACAATAAAATACTGTAGTATGGAATGGAAGGAAGGAATGACATGCTGCGCCTTAATTAACTTGTAGTGCTCCTTGGCAGCGCTTTTGGGTAAGGACAGCGGCCAGGAACCTAGCCACTTTCAGTGTCGTATGGATATCCTTATCCTGCAAGATTTGGGCAAGGTGGAATTTTGGTGGGGTACCCTCTAGCTTCTGTATGATTAATCCCAACAAATTTGCCCGTGGCACATTGAACAAGGGGCAAGTGAACATAATGTGCTGAAGCGACTCCGGCGTCTCCTTATCACATTCGCACATGGCGGAGGCTTGGCCCTTTGAGAATCTATGTCTCAGGACATTAGAGGGAAAAACGTTAAACCTCGCCTTGGTGAAGGCCAGCCTATGGGCAACAGACGAAAGGGAGGAGAGGTATGATGGAACGCAGTAAGTTAAAGTGATACCAATGTTCTGGGGGGAACAAACACCTCCCCCCAGCGTATAATTTCGCTGTAAATCGATGTCGTCCAGTCTTTGGCGGATCAGTCTTTGAGCAGTGATTTGATCTAGTTTTAGGGAATCTAGGGGAGAGATTCCATAACTCAGGAGTTTGGCATGAATTCTACTAGTCCAAAGGCAGGAGAATTCATCTTGCCATAAGCATTGGACAAGGTAATGGTCTGGTAATCTGTGCCACAATGATAACCAATAATTGAAGACTTGCTTCCACAGGCAAGTTTCTAAGGATGCGATCTTCAATTCTAATCGGATGGCTGCGTTGCTTACGCACAGGGGCAGCATTAGGAGCCGACAATTGATTTTAGTTTAATGTTTTTGGCATAATTTTGGCCACAACGTTATTAAAATTACAAGAAATGTGAGTGGTTGCTTAGGGACTGGTTGCAACTATCTGACCCCGCATGGGGACAGATTGACATTCGCCCGCCTGCAAATTCAGTAAGGGACAACACTTGGGGAGGGAATGGAGCTGGGTACCATGCCCTCAAGTCTCCCCAAATGCTCCCAGCGGCTCTTGCGTGGCCCTAACCCCCTTTGACAGGGGTGCGGACAAAAGCGTGGCAAGCCCTGGATTCCTTTAACGGAATACCCTTGCAGCAGCAGTATTTGAAGGGGCAGGCATACCCCTCCACCAACCAATTCAATAAAACCAATGCCTAACCACAACCTTACAAGTTGTGATGATTTGCTACGCAGTAGGCGAAAGGGACGTGGGTGGTGCTGTAGGTTAAACCACAGAGCCTAGAACTTGCTGATCAGAAGGTCGGCGGTTCGAATCCCCGTGACGAAGTGAGCTCCCATTCCTCGGTTCCTGCTCCTGCCAACCTAGCAGTTTGAAAGTACGTCAAAGTGCAAGTAGATAAATAGGTACCACTCCAGGGGGAAGGTAAACAGTGTTTCCGTGTGCTGCTCTGGTTCGCCAGAAGTGGCTTAGTCATGCTGGCCACATGACCCAGAGGCTATACACTGGCTCCCTTGGCCAATAAAGCGAGATGAGCGCCGCAACCCCAGAGTCGGCCACGACTGGACCTAATGTGCAGGGGTCCCTTTACCTTTACCTTTAGGTGAAAACCAAATGGCACCAGCCAATCAGCTAAATGGACAAAATTCCTACCGGGCCCCTGCCCCAAAAGCAGACGACCCCATGGCAGGCATAGCAAGGTCAAGCGAACAACCCTGAAAATACGGAGGGTGGGCAGGGGATCCGATGCGCGCAGCGAAAAGAGGAAGCTCAACACTGTGCGCAGGGCATTTAAAAGCAATGGCTGTCAATCACAAAATGGCAACATATAAATCTTGCCAGCAGCAGGAAGAGCTCAATGATAATGGTGGCTAACCTCTTTTCCCGCCCAGCAACAGTGGGGTTGTCTTGTTAGCCCCCACTGCAACATGTGCTCTCCATGAAGGAGAGCTCGCTTTGTCATCCCACCACCAATCCCCGGGCTCTGACCTTTCTTCCCTTGAGGGTTTCCTAGCTGGTTCCCCCCACAATTTCTCTGTGTGCAACCAGTCCATGAGAGTAGGTGAAAAGGGATCTCATGGATGTGTAAAAGAGTAAAAGAGTATTGGGAAAGAACCCATAATGAATTGGGGGGAAAAGTTTAAAAGTACTTTTCAAAAAAACCCCAACACCACCAGAGTCCTTTCTGTTGGGGATAATTCAGACTGAAATTCTCAGGTGTCAAGAAATGCTATTTATGTATGCCACTACTGCAGCCTGTGTTTTGTGAGCCCCAAAATGGAAAAGCAGCAAGGTCCCAGCCAAAGAAGGATGGCAACTTAAGTTGACAGAATATGCACAGCTTGCAGACTTAACATATAGAATAAGACAGGCTTCCTCAACCTTGGCCCTCCAGATGTTTTGAGACTACAATTCCCATCATCCCTGACCACTGGTCCTGCTAGCTAGGGATCATGGGAGTTATAGGCCAAAAACATCTGGAGGCCCGAGGTTGAGGAAGCCTGGAATAAGAGAACAAGAAGAACATACTTTTAGAGAAGATTGGAAAACGTTAATTGAATATATGGGAAATAATTGTGTACAACTGAAAGCGCTTGCAGCATTGAGATAAATTCAACAGAGTAAATAAGCTTTGATGGATGTAATACTGGAATACTGAATGGTATAGTTTTTGTAAAATATGCAGGGATTTCTGATGTGTAAAATGAACCATGGAAAGAGAAGAAGGGAAGTCACTGGTATCTTAAGGATGTAAAAATGAGCACTTTAAATTGTAAAACAAAAACTTTAATGAAAATTACAGTCATACCTCATGTTATGTTTGCTTCATGTTACGTTCTTTCAGGTTATGTCCTGCAGCGACCCAGAAGTACTGGAAAGGGTTACTTCCGAGTTTTGCCGCTCGCCCATGCGCACAAGCGCCAAATCGCACTGCGCACCTACGCAGATATGGTTGCACTCTTTTCATGTTGCGAAGGGGCCTCCGGAATGGATCCCGTTCACAACCAGAGGTACCACTGTATATTAAAAAAAAAGGGGGCGGGGGAGAAAGAAAAGGGATCTCATGGTTCAGATCACTTTCCCCTATGCTTGCATATGTGTCGCAAATACTCAAAAAAAAATGTACAATTTACTCAGTAACGTGTTGCCCTTTAGATGACAATATTTCAAAGCCTGTTCTCTCTTGTCAGAGGGCCGTATTTTGTCACTAGGGACTTAGCACTATGCGCTATTTGTAGGCTTTGAAAAAGTCGCAGGCAGTGCCCTCCAGCTGCATTGCTAAAGCAGCCCTTCCCCAACCTAACATCTTCCAGACGTTGTTGGACTCCAAATCCCGGGGTCATTTTGGTCAAGCAACATTGGGCGGGCACCAGCTTGGTCAAGGCTGGTCTAAAAAAACACCCATAATCATTTCAGACCAAGCCTCGAAAATGCTTCGTCGCTCATCGTCTTTCGACTGGAAGCACATAAAAAGGGTCGAGGCTGCAATTTGCCGGCAATTGCCAGCAATTTAGGCAACAAGATGGGCATTACTCAGGGCGGGCCAGGTGTCTGACTTCCTGCAGTTTTGTGCCCCCCCCATCATATCCCTGGTTTCTTGTGCCCTGTGCATGACATTATCTGAGCTAATGCGTCCGTGGAAAACCACTGGCGAGGCTACTAAGGATGAACTGGCCTCATTGTGTACACAGAAGAGACAAGGGGGCCCCTGTTTAATTGACTCATTCCACTCAGCCTTATCTTGTTCAAACACACATTCGTCCTCCAATCGATTAGTGGAGGAGGTTCCGGGGCAAACAGCCCGGCGTGTCTTTCTTACAACGATTACATTGATTGCTAATTGACCTCCTGATGTCAAAAGAAAGCAATTGCTCTTTTCTGCATGACCTGGTGTTCTTTTTTATTTATTTATTTAACCCATAGCACCTGATCACTTTCTCTCTGCATGTTCGGCACGCTATGCCCGCTGGGGTTTTTAAGGGAGATTCCCCCCCCCCAACAAACTCTGTGGGCTGCTGTAGAATTGGCACCTCCCTGGGAACGATGTTCAGCACAAAACATGGACTTGCTTCAGAGTTTGCCAGCTGTCAAAGAAACAAGGAACCATCATTCCATTGCAACTCCCTCTCACTTGCCAAACCTTTATTATAACTTTTAAAATTACAATAACCCACGAATGGAAGAAAAGGTTTCAACAACAAAGAAAGCTGAAGGCTGTTGTTACGTACCTCATTCCTGCACTGAATAACTATAAAATGCAATTTGGAAATAAAGTGATATGTCAGGGGTTGGAGATAATGACTTATCAGAAAGCTGCAACAAAAGTGCAGGGCATCAACACTGGCTTCTCCCCATTAGTTTCAGGGGCACCAAATTAGTAGTGCATTGATACAGAAATGTTGGAACTAGATTCTTTCTGAGGGACTTTTGATCCAAGCTGGAACTAAACAAAATTGTTAACAATTCTTATTGATGGGTTGGTTTGAAATATTTGTACCCCACCTTTCTGCCCAGCAACAGGCCATCCAAGATGGCTGTCAAGAATGAAAAATTATCAATAGGTAATTTAAACATAATATCCCCTTCCCCAAGGCTAAGAGATCAGTAGCCCAAGCTTGCCTGAAAGGCATTCTGAGCAATTGTGGAGGACTGAGCAATTCTGAGCAAGTCTTACTCGGAAGAAGTAAGAAGAAGGTGGAAGTCCACAAAACGAGAGGTCTCGGATCCACTGAATCCAGAGCCCCAGGGCTGTCTTAAGCATATGTGGCACTGGGTGCAAAGATCCACCTGGCGCCCCCCCCAGGTTGCCCAGTCCCAGGCGTGCAGGAGGGCAGAGCCGGCCAGCTTTCCTCAGCATCTTGCTGGCTCGGTTGCCCCGAACTTGTGGCGCAGAGCCGCCCGCAGCAGAAGAGCCCTCTGCGGTGCGCCAACCAACGGGTGGGCTCTTTCCCAGACTCAACACTCAGGCCCCGGACTCTCGGCCTGGCATCCCTAAGAGCCCGATGCCCAGGTGCCCCGCACCCCTAGTACTTATGGGTAAGATGGCCCTGCAGAACCCCTTTCTTTCCCAGAAACCCCAGGTTCAGACCATTCAACTATGCCAGCCTGGATCTGGCATATTTTATTTCCCAGGGTGGTTTAACAATCAATCCCTCTTCTGGGAATTGTAGTCCTGTGAGAGGAATGAGGCCTCCTAACTACTCACAGTAGGATGCAGTTGCCGCTGTGGTCTAAACCACAGAGCCTAGGGCTTGCCGATCAGAAGGTTGGCGGTTTGAATCCCCGCGACGGGGTGAGCTCCCACTGCTCCTGCCAACCTAACAGTCTGAAAGCACGTCAAAGTGCAAGTAGATGAATAGGTACTACTCCAGCGGGAAGGTAAACGGCATTTCCGTGCGCTGCTCTGGTTCTCCAGAAGCGGCTTAGTCATGCTGGCCACATGACCTGGAATCTGTATGCCGGCTTTCTCGGCCTATAGAGCGAGATGAGCGCCGCAACCCCAGAGTCGACCACGACTGGACCTAATGGTCAGGGGTCCCTTTACCTTTAACTACTCACAGCAGCCTTAACAAACTACAGCTCCCATAATTCTTTGGTGGAAGCCATGATGGTTTAAAGCATGATCATGTAGTGTGAATGCTGTCCCGGCGTTCAGCTGCACTATGGGAAATGTATTATTAACCTTGGTAGACATTTACCCAAGAAAGCCAAGGGCTGGTGCTGGGCCCAGACATCTGCGATGGTCGGCACATCATTGCTTTCCTCTTCTTATTGCTTTCACCGCTTTGTTGTCATTAACCCAGAAGCCGTTAGTGGCAATTAATTACTGAAAAGCTGTTTTTCCTCCATCTTCATTGATTGGGAGATTTTCTCTTGAGTTAGTGCTTAATGACTTCTTGGAAGAAATTAGAAAACAGCATCGATTTTGGTTGCAGCAAATAAACTTTTATTTCCACCACCAAATCCTGTTCTTTTTTTGTCTTCCTTGATTTAGGTCAGGGGATCTGATTAAATGCACACAAGGCTGCTTCCACTACTACTATCTTCTACTAATACCAGTTATTAGACTTCATTGAGATCAAGCAAGTGTGCTGGGCACTTAGAAAGAATGGAACAACAACACAATCTTTGCCAACTAGGGAGATGGAGCCCTCTATCCCAATGCCACCTACGGAATGAGAAGGTTACCCTGTATAATAACAAAACCAACAATAATACTTTTTGTGCAATGATGGTTGGAGCTCTCCGCTCTGTAGCAAAGCCTTGCTCACATGTTACACTGAACTGAGGTACAAGGCTCTTTGTTACGCATGTGCAAGTCTTTGTGTGAACCTCACCTTGGATCTACAGAAGCTGTCCAATCAAAGTTCTTAAGACAAATTTTCTCTGTACCACCCTGTGTCCCAAACGCATCATTGCGCCTAGAGACTAATCTTCCCTCAGTAGAATTATGGATCTGGCATAGGGCACTTAACTATTGGCTTTGCCTAAACTCAAATCCCCCCGGTCTAATATCCCCAGTGCTGCAGGATTGTCACAAGAGTGCCTGGACTAGAATTGTCTATCCAAAACTTCACTCTTGTGGTTTATCACCACAACAGCTACTCACTTTGGGTTTTAGTAAAGCAAACAGTCTGATTTGTCAGCGCCTAAATGATATCGAGTGTCAGAACAACTTGGCCACAATAAGGAAATTTTGCCCATGGTATGACTATTTTCCACCTTCCCATTTCGACTCTCTGGCACCCTATCTGCATAACCTAGCAATTCTAAAATATAGACATGCTTTTACTCTCACAAGATTGAATGCATTGCCCTCGGCTGTACTTGAGGGATGATTCCAACAGATTCCACACAAAAAACGTTTATGTCCCTGTGGAGATGGCAGTACTGAATCGGTGGCGCATGCCCTTCTGGCTTGCACTCTTTACAAAGTCTGGAAGAATGAGATTCCCACCCCTCTTTTATTCTCCATTCCGGGTCTCCCAGCCACTGCCACAGTGTCCTTTCTCTTGGCAGATCAAGATGAGCAGGTGACAGCAAAGTCTGCAAGGTTTTTAGCTGGGGCAATCAGAATAAGACCCACTATTTGACTATTGATTCAAAACCCTAAAATGTATTTTATATACAGTAACAGACTTTATTTTTCTATTCTTTGTATATCGTATTGTTGTTTTATTGCTATGGCTGATGGCTGATGCAAATAAAGATTCATTCATTCATTCTTTGTGTTAAAGAGCTTACACTTGTTGAATTGTACACCTCAACTCTTGAGTTACCAGTGTAGGCAGAATGTACACTCATTGCACTCATTACCGGGGAATGACTGTATGGGTGTGTACAGGTTAACTGCTTTGCTGCCCTTTCAGCACCGGGCAAAGCCAGTTACGTTTTCTCCCCCTCCAGGATCTTAATAATTCCTTCCAATTCCGCCGTTCGGACCAGGGCTGGATTTAGGTTTGATGAGGCCCTAAGCTATTGAAGGTAATGGGGCCCTTTATATGTCCAGCTGTCCTTTGTCAACAACAAATTGTCGCTGTTTTTTGTGTTGAATATCTGCTATATGGTAATTTATGGACCTAATAGGTATCTAAAGCCATTTGCACATATAAAGGGCCCCATTACCTTCAGTAGCTTAAGGTAAAGGGACCCCTGACCATTAGGTCCAGTCGTGACCGACTCTGGGGTTGCGGCGCTCATCTCGCTTTATTGGTCGAGGGAGCCGGCGTTTGTCCGCAGACAGCTTCTGGGTCATGTGCTTTTGAACTGCTAGGTTGGCAGGAAAAGGGACCGAGCAACAGGAGCTCATTCCGTTGCGGGGATTCAAACTGCCAACCTTCTGCCAACCTAGCAGTTCGAAAGCACGTCAAAATGCAAGTAGATAAATAGGTACTACTCCAATGGGAAGGTAAACGGCGTTTCCGTGCGCTGCTCTGGTTTGCCAGAAGCGGCTTAGTCATACTGGCCACATGACCCGGAAGCTGTACGCCGACTCCCTCGGCTCATAAAGTGAGATGAGCGCCGCAAACCCTGAGTCGGTCATGACTGGACCTAATAGTCAGGGGTCCCTTTACCTTTACTCCAGTTTTAGGCTGTTGACGTTGATGTGAACAGCAAAATTGTGCTGCACCATATCAAATTTAGAGGGGGCGTAACCCCCAATAAATGCTTTCTTCTTCTCAAGGTGATCTTGCTGGGGCAAATAACAGGGAGCTCTTGTTTTGCCAATGGTACATTTACTCCCTGACTGCACACAGGCAGAGCCAATTCTCTTCTTAATAGTTTGGGCAGCCGTGCCAGCCCACCTAGCTGAGCCAGCCATCTGGAGCTGCTTTGAGCCCAACAAAGGATACACTGAATACAGGACTTGGAATGTTTCCTTGCTTGATCAAGGACGCAGCTAGAGCTACGGCGGAGGCATTGTAATGCTTGGTGCACCATTGCTGTAAAAAGGAAGGTTGTCTCACCCGTGTACATAGCTGGTTGTCCACCGCTCAGTCAGTAGAGCATGAGACTCTTAAACTCAGGGTCGTGGGTTTGAACCCCACTTTGGGCAAAAGATTCCTGCCTTGCAGGGGGGTGGGACTTGATGACCCTTGTGGTCCCTTCCAGCTCTCCAATTCTATGATTCCTACAGAAGCCTCCTCTTCAGGTGGTCTGTTCTATATGACACAGGAATAGGGACTTTACTGTGGTGGCACCTATTCTTTAGAATTTCCTCCTAGCACATACCAGATAGTGGGACGCGGGTGATGCTGTGGGTTAAACCACAGAGCCTAGGACTTGCCGATCAAAAGGTCGGCGGTTCGAACCCCCGCCACAGGGTGAGCTCCCATCACTCGGTCCCTGCTCCTGCCAACCTAGCAGTTCGAAAGCACGTCATAGTGCAAGTAGATAAATAGGTACCACTCCGGCAGGAAGGTAAATGGTGTTTCTGTGCACTGCTCTGGTTCGTCAGAAGCAGCTTAGTCTTGCTGGCCACATGACCCGGAAGCTGTACACCGGCTCCCTCAGCCAATAAAGCGAGACGAGCACCGCAACCCCAGAGTCGGCCACGACTGGACCTAATGGTCAGGGGTCCCTTTACCTTTACCTTTACACACCAGATGTATGTCTTTTTGGGATGTGGGTGGCGCTGTGGACTAAACCACCGAGCCTCTTGGGCTTGCCGATAAGAAGGTAGCATAGATAAAGAGTTTCTTTTCTTTTCTTTTGGCAAATCTTGACCTGAAATGCCTCATAAAAAGGCTTCTGCTCTTTTCACAAAAGTTATCTTCCAACTCTACGATTCTAAGCGGCCATCAAGTCTCTCTTTTAAAACCTCTAATGAAAACGAGTCCTTAGGATCCCACACTTGTTTTTAAAGTGAAGCATTTATGTGCCACGGAGAAAGGTTGTGCTACGAGGCATGCTCCAATGTACATTAGCAGGCGCTTCATCTCACAGCAACAGGCTTAGGAGCAGGGGAAAGAGTGCAATGTCCTTATGAGCTTAAAAAACCCCCACCAGGCAGCAGCAGATTGAGGAAATGGTGGCTACTAAAAGGTGTAAAACAAATTGTGGAACGAAGGGTTTTTTTGGTTGTGTACACACTGCTGTTTACTCTGCATTCAGAGAAAGGGGATAGAGAAAAGTTTGTTTTCTTCCGTGGACATCCAAGGAATAATAATAATAATAATAATAATAATAATAATAATAATAATAATTTTTTATTTGTACCCCACCCATCTGGCCGGATTTCCCCAGCCACTCTGGGCAACTTCCAACACATATAAAAACATCAAGCATTCGTAGGAACAATCTGATCCAATGCAAAAAGTCACAATAGCTTTAAAATAAACAACTTATATCAAACAAAGCGACATTCAACAAGCCATCAGAATCTAATAGTAAACAGTAAAATTAAACACCAGCAAATGATAATTAAACAGCTTGCACTTATCAGCCACAAGAAAGAATTACCAATCTCTATAAGCAATTAAAAAAACCCAGCAAATCGCAATGCATAAAATACTGCAAAACATACAGAACCATGTAAACGGATCAAATTGAGGAACGAGGACACACATAAAACTATTACAGTGGTGCCTCGCAAGACGAAATTAATCCGTTCCGCGAGTCTCTTTGTCTTGCGGTTTTTTTGTCTTGCGAAGCACGGCTATTAGCGGCTTAGCGGCTATTAGCGGCTTAGCAGCTATTAACGGCTTAGCTGCTTAGCGGCTATTAACGGCTTAGCAGCTTTAAGAAAAAGGAAACAAACTCGGAAGAACTTGCAAGACGTTTCGTCTTGCGAAGCAAGCCCATAGGGAAATTCGTCTTGCAGAACGACTCAAAAAACGGAAAACTCTTTCGTCTTGCGCGTTTTTCGTCTTGCGAGGCATTCGTCTTGCGAGGCACTACTGTAAAAATGCATCTATCTATCTCTGAACTCCTCTCTTCCCAGCTGCTGCTGCTGCTGCTGTTCTCGAAATCATGGTCAGGGAAGGGCTGGGTCGGGGAAGGCAGATAGAAACGCCATTGCCTGATGAGGACTAGAAGGTCTCTCTCCCCTCACAGTTCTTCCTCTGGAGCAGAGCACCTCTCTTACGAAGCCTCCCGGGGCTGGAAGCTGAAGGTTGGAAAATTCAGGACAGGTAAAAGAAAGTGCGCAGCATGTAGCTGAACTATGGAACTCCCTCCAGCAGGAAGCAGCACTGGATGGTTTTAAAAGAAAACCTAGCCAGATGAGTGGGGTATAAATATATTATTATTATTATTATTATTATTATTATTATTATTATTATTATTATTATTATTATTATTATTATCCACTGTGAGAACAAGATGCTGGACTAGATGGGTCATTGGCCTGATCCAGCAATGTTCTTCTTATGTTCTTAATATCTTTACATTGTTAGCTGTGTTTCACGCTGGTAATGTGCGCACAGCCTTGGTTTTTGGCAGACCTCTTCGCACCCTCTGAAACGGCAGCTTCCCTATTAAAACGGAACGTCACCAAAACACTGCTCATAGTAGAGCTCTGTTCTTCCAAGAGAACCAGCCAGTTGGCTGGAGAGAAACGGGGATCAAATTCCACGGAGAGCAAAACATCTCCCAATGGCAGTCAGGTAATTGTAGGCTCTGGATGTAATGGCCTCCCCCCTTCCATGCACAAATACACTTTGCGTGGCTAGTTCCTGACCCCCGCAGGTGGAAATAATGACACATGATGCAATTATTAAGGTTAATGGGCTAAAAAAAGGCCACAGCTTTATTGGTTACAGGTGATGAGTGGTATTGGTCCTAACCAAGTATATCCGACTTCAGCCTGTCTGCTTGAAATCTGGGAAGGGTTAACCACCAGTCGGGGGAGTCCTGCTGATGCACATCAACTAGGAACCCCCCTGGGGTCACCGATAGGGGGCGTGCCTTAGGCCCTAACCTCTCTAGGCTTCGGACAGGGCCACACCCCCCAGAATCCTTTAACGGACTACCCTTCAATATGTGGGGCAGGTGAAGGCTCCCTTCTTCCAGCTACAGAACTATACCAATGCCTAACCGCCAATACCCAGAAAGTTGTGACAATTTGCTACGAGGTAGGCGAAAACCAAGTGGCTGGTGTCAATTTGCCAAGTGGAAAAATTCCTACCAGGTTCCTCAGTGGTGACCAACCAAGGTCCATAGCAAGGTCAAAGAAAGAAAACCTATAGGGTGGGAAAAACAGGAACAGCTGGCGGGTGGCAAAGAGGGAGATCACGATTGGCCGGCTAGGGGGTGACGTGGCCGGGAATCCCCCCAATTGTGTGGGGCTGGCATCCACCCACCGTGCGCATGTAGGGGCCGTGAAGCCCACAACCCCACCTCCTCCTAAGGGCAGAAGTGGCTTTAGCAGGTACTGTGTAATTCAAGATATGGTAAACAAGCCCTGATGTGTAGGGAGGGGAATCCTCATGCTGCTGAATGGGGGCCTGGAGCTTCTGCCCCACTCCCAAGTCCTGCCCTGAAGCTGCCACTACTCAGTAGATGTTGCAGTCATGTTCTGCAAGCTTTCAACTGGCATATTTGAAGGCAAGAGGGCCTTCTCGGCAGTGGCGCCTTCCCTGTGGAATGCCCTCCCATCTGGTGTCAAGGAGATAAAGAACTACACAACTTTTAGAAGACATCTGAGGACAGCCCTGCATAGGGAAGTTTTTAATGTTTGGTGTTTTATTATGCTTTCATATGCCCTGGTAGCTGCCTAGAGTGGCTGGGGTATAAATAATAAAATTATTCCTCTACCTGGGACGCGGGTGCCACTGTGCTCTAAATCACTAAGCCTCTTGGGCTTGCCAATTGGAAGGTCGGCGGTTCAAATCCCCACGACAGGGTGATCTCCCATTGCTCTGTCTCAGCTCCTGCCAACCTAGCAGTTTGAAAGCACGCCAGTACAAGTAGATACCACTGTGGCAGGAAGGTAAATGGTGTTTCGTGCGCTCTGGTTTCCGTCACAGTGTTCTGTTGCACCAGAAGCGGTTTAGTCATGCTGGCCTCATGACCCAGAAAGCTGTCTGTGGACAAACGCCAGCTCCCTCGGCCTGAAAGAGAGATGAGCACCGCACCCCATAGTCGCCTTTGACTGGACTTAACCGTCCAGGGGTTCTTTACCTTTACCTTTTATCTATAACTCAGGTATGCCTCAGAACACGGGAAAGGTGCCCATTGTTTACTCGCTAGCCTAGCTTAGGGTGACCAAATGCCCAGAATCAGGGGGGCCAACTTGAATAAAATATTGGGGGCCCCAGGTATGACCCGCCCCACATAACCAATCACATGACATGGTGTACACACACCATTTGAATGGCAATGCCCATCAACGTTTTTTGGGGGTGGGGCTGACCACCTCAAATATTTTATTGGGGGATCCTACACCCAGAATGGTTGAAAGCAAGTTAGATGGTGTTGTGTGCCTTTAATACAGTGGCACCTTGGAGGGACGCGGGTGGTGCTGTGGGTTAAACCACAGAGCCTAGGACTTGCCAATCAGAAGGTCGGCGGTTCGAATCCCTGCGTTGGGGTGAGCTCCCGTTGCTCGGTCCCTGCTCCTGCCAACCTAGCAGTTCAAAAGCACATCAAAGTGCAAGCAGATAAATAGGTACCGCTCCAGCAGGAAGGTAAACAGCGATTCCGTGCGCTGCTCTGGTTCGCCAGAAGCGGCTTAGTCACGCTGGCCACATGACCTGGAAGCTGTACGCCGGCTCCCTCGTCCAATAAAGCGAGATGAGCGCCGCAACCCCAGAGTCGGCCACGACTGGACCTAATAGTCAGGGGTCCCTTTACCTTTTTACCTCGGGTTAAGAACTCAATTTGTTCTGGAGGTCCGTTCTTAACCTGAAACTGTTCTTAACCTGAGGTACCACTTTAGCTAATGGGGCCTCCCACTGCCGCCACGCCGCCAGAGCACGATTTCTGTTCTCATCCTGAGGTAAAGTTCTTAACCCGAGGTACTATTTCTGGGTTAGTGGAGTCTGTAACCTGAAGCGTCTGTAACCTGAAGAGTCTGTAACCCGAGGTACCACTGTAATTAGATAGAAAGGAGAATTTAACAGCAGACAAGCTGCATTTC
The DNA here is from genome assembly GCF_964188305.1 of Podarcis bocagei. Classification (NCBI taxonomy): domain Eukaryota; kingdom Metazoa; phylum Chordata; class Lepidosauria; order Squamata; family Lacertidae; genus Podarcis; species Podarcis bocagei. The sequence goes on from NC_138138.1 coordinate 20,444,619, forward strand.
TGCCACTTTGCCCTCCTCCACAGCCATTAGAGGCACGAGCCCCCAGCCATTCCCATAACACAATCCTGAGCATCTGGTCACCCTAACCTTCCTGGAACGAACTAAATCCCAACCGTTTGTTGTAGCTCTGTTCCTCTTGGCTGTTCCCCCTGCCACCCACCGCCTGCTTTTGCAAATGAGTTTGGGGAGGGAGGGTGGCTGGAGAAAGGCAATACTAGGAAAAACGAGAGCCCCAGCGGGAGCGATGGGGGGAGGTTAGATTGAGAGCCAAGCCATGCTCTGATTGCCTACCTTTATTCCTCAGTACCTGGCCTGCTCTCCTGCCATGCCTTGGAGAATAAGGCTGATTGTGTTAGCAGCTTTCATTTAGCCACCCGCCTGCTAATACAGACACACCTGAGCGACTAAATGGGCTCCCTGCTTTCTGTACTTATTACTCAGAATGTTTTGCAACTGAGCCGCCACGCTTGGCTTCCAGAGAAAGCTCCAGAGGTGGATGTGCCTCACACACGGATGAACAGACACTGGTCTTGTTTACGCTGCCTGTTCTCCTGGGTACAATACGGGGGATGGTGTGGGGTGGAAGGACACAGCAGGAAGTGCAGAGTTCTTGGCTCAGGGCTTATGCACAGAGAAGAGGGGTTAGACTGCACCCATCCTTTGTGCTCTTCTTTCCTGGCCTTGGGTTGCAGGCAGCCAGAAAATCAGAGAAGAGAAGCCTCTCGATTTCAACCTCAGCTGCTGCTCTCTAAGCCATGCCTCTTTCCGTTCCCAGCCTTTCTTCTCTGTTCACCTTGCCCTTAGATTACAGAGTCGGAATCTCAGCTAATGTCTGAGCGTCTCACCAGACACAGGAGAATAATTAAAGCAGGGGTCAGCAACCTGCGGCCCGTGGGCCACAAGCAGCCCACGGGGGTCGTTTAAACGGCCCCCGAACTGAGTTGCCCGCTCAGCAAGTCCCCATGCGCTGTGGTAAACCAGTGCAGCGCAGACTGGCGACTTGCTTCCGCGGCGCCATAAATCGCATCTGCGCAGACACTAGAAATCGCATCTGTGCAGACGTGATCCGGCGCACGGAGCGATCTCCGTGGGCGTGAACCGTCCCAGGCGAGGTAAACCTTGCTGACCCCTGAATTAAAGGCACAACGAATAGAGACACCCTCACAACAAATGCGAACCTATTTCTTTAACCATGTTAATGACCAGAATCAGGACCCTTTTATACCAACTCCTCAAAATTCTCAGTGGAGGGGTTACGTTAAGTAGTATGTTTGGATGTTGAATGTGTACGTCTACGTCGAGAGACAACGGATAAAACAAACACCATTAGCTGTACTGCTGGATAAGGGTTTAATGGTTATTGTATTTGTTTAAAAACAAATAATAGATTTGGATTTTGGTTTTTTATTTAAAAAGGAACATGTAGCTGTCTCATGCAGGGATCAAACCTGCAACCTTGGTGTTATCAGCACCATGTTCTAACCCAGGCATAGGCAAACTCCAGCCCTCCAGATGTTTGTAGCTGAATGGGAAAATGTTTTCCCCTTCCAATGTTTCAGAGTAAGCCTACCTCTTGCTTTTGCATCAGGGTTGTCCCTCCCTGCTACAGCATTTAAAAAAACCCCTGTACTGCAAATAAGGATCCCATCATTACTGTGCTGGGCCCGGGGGTAACCATGAAACACGGTCCAGGACCAGTTCAGAATCCAAAGATTCTGCTAGGAGTCAGTCTGACAGGGCCAAGGAAGGACACAAGGCAGGAAACCAGGCAAGGACAGGTACAGGATCTCAGGCAGGATCTAGCACACAGCAATGTTGCTCCTGCAACCTGGGGCAGGGTCCGACAGCCTTTTATCTTTGTCGGGGTAGCGGCCGGTCCTGATCTCACCTCCCTGTCTTGCCCGAAGGCGAGCACTCCTCCTGCGAGTACTCAGGTCTCTCCTCCTCTCAGACCTTAGTCTCTGCAGCTCGGGAGATGTTGGTGGGTCACTAGACCCAGGGGCCGCCTCAGCCTCCCCTGACCCAACTGGTAGTGGAGCAGCTGTAAGTGATGGCCCAGCTGAAGGCAATGAGGTAATCCCTGCATCTGGAGCCAGGGCAGGCTCAGGCCCCTGATTTGGCCCAGCTGGTGTTTGTTGCAGGGGAACCTGTGCAGACTGGGACTCTTCAGGATCAGGCCCAGGCTTGGTTCAGATGATGCCTGAGGCAGAGGATCCGGTGCAGACTGAGACTCCTCTGGTTCCGAGTCTGAGCCTGAGTCCCAGGCCATCACAATTAAAGTATCTAAGGAACTTGGAGGGGGACTTGTGGGGCAGGCTGTTGAGGATACTCACAATGTGGTGCCTTGCCTGTAGGAATGAGTGGGTATATCAGGTTCAGCTTCTCTCACTGCCACATTGCTCCCATTTTAAGTTCAGTTTTCCACATTTCTGCATCCGCTGGTGAATATTTTCATGAAAATTCACCAGTCTCCCCCAACCCACATTTTTACATGCCCCATATACTTTTGCAATAATAGAATGCAGTATTACATGTCACCCCCCCAATACATGCATTTATAGGCACACGTGACCTTATAACATGCATTTTTATACACGTTTTGTAGCCAGAGACCTGAATTGCAAAATTCGGAGAATTTGAAGAATGACTTTGTATTGGTTCCTGTGTTGTTTTGGAAATGGCTCCTCCATCCCTGCTTGTCTCTCACACACCATGCAATGGGAGCTTACAGTGAGAAATGATTGTGTGGAAGATATGTGCATGTGTGAACATAGATCAAACTAGGGAAATACTCACCTAGGGAGAAATAGCACATTTTGTGCACATGCGAAGGGCTTCTGCTGCTGGGCTGCTTCTAAAGAACTGCCAAGAATGTGTGGTCAGTTACCTACGCTGGTGAGAAGGCTAAGACCTTATCAATGGCTGCAATGAAGGGATGCGGAATGACTATATCTATGTACGACAGGGTTTCATGGAAAGAAAGGCAATATTTCTGAGGAGCATGGTGGTTAACTGCTGGCGTATGCGCACGTGAGCAGGCAGATGAGTTTGCTTTGCAGCCAGTTCTGTGGCTCCCCATGACCTTGAAGCTCATGCACTGCACACCTCCATTGCCTGGGGATACACTCTCCCCGCTGCGCACATGAGTTTTCTTTCGGGTGAGAGGAGGGTCACTTGGCAACAGTCTCGGTGGTATTGGAGGAAGATTTCTGAAAACTGGGTACTCTTCTGAGGCAAGGAAGAGGCATGGCTGAAGAAGCTTTCGATATTAGGAGCTGGCAGACCTTGCTGTACCACAAGGTCTCGGCCCAGTATACCTGAAGGAGCGTCTCCACCCCCATCGTTCAGCCTAGACACTGAGGTCCAGCACCAAGGGCCTTCTGGTGGTTCCCTCCCTGTGAGAAGTGAGGTTGCAGGGAACCAGGCAGAGGGCCTTCTCGGTGGTGGTGCCCACCCTGTGGAACGCCCTCCCATCAGGTGTCAAGGAAATAAACAACTATCTGACTTTTAAAAGACATCTGAAGGCAGACATGCTTCGGGAAGTTTTAAATGCTTGATGTTTTATTGTGTTTTTAATATTCTGTTGGGAGCTGCCCAGAGTGGCTGGGGAGGCCCAGCCAGATGGGTGGGGTATAAATCAATTGTTGTTGTTGTTCCTTTACAGTGATTTCTATCTGTAATTATATCACTTTAAAAGATGCATACAGTCGTGCCTTGGTTGCTGAATTCCTTGGAACTCGTACGTTTCGGCTCCTGAACGATCAAAAACCGGAAGTGAGTGATTTTCAGAAGCCGAAGGTCTGCTGTGGCTTCCGCGGCTTCTGATTGGCTACATGACGCTCCTGCAGCCAATTGGAAGCCACACCTTGGTTTTTGCACAGTTCTGGGAGTCGAGCGGACTCCAGGAATACATTCTGTTTGAGAACCAAGGTACGGCTATATACTCAATCATTCAACCATTCTAGAGAGAAAAGGGCTAATTTTCATGAAACATGTTCCTTCGGGGGGGGGGGATAATTCTTATTTGATTTTACAAGTGTAAGGACTTTTAGACCAGTGGTCAATCTAGCTCAATATAGCTTACACTGACTGACAGTATCCCTCCAGGGTTTCAGATGGGTCTACAACTAAGCCATAGCCCTTCCCAAGAAAGCTAGCTCAGATGCAGTGAGAGACCCTGTCCCATCACTGGGGTCATCCAGCTTCTAAGCATCATTCAGCTTCTGTGTGTGGAATGGGAAGAAAGCACCACCTTGTCCTCCCACAAGTTTTCTCCAGCCTGATTCACTTGTAGACCCACCTTGTCCAATCCGTCACTTCAGTTTTTGAGGGACTGTTGACGTCTGAGATTACAGCAGCATCCAATTTTCCTTCTTCAGCTGGAGCCATCAGCAAGCTGGCAAGTTCCGCGGTGGTTTATATGACTACGACTAAGCGATCCTTTTATTTATTTTGGCGCAGGCTTCAGAGAATGGATTTGTCAGGGCTGGTCTGAGCAGTAAGTGATATCCGTGATAGGATTTGTCAGACAGGCCTCGTCATCTTTCCGAACGGCGCGTCTCACTCACAAGGCTGGTTTTCCATCCATCATGGAGGCTTGGGCTATCTCTGCCTTCTGAAAAGACCCCTGGGGGACTTTGTAAGGTGGAGATCAATATTGCATGATGTCCACTTAAAATGACAGCAAGGGAAATGAAAGGAGGACAGGGTGCGCACGATAACCTTCCAGCCGATCCTTCCCTCGAGCAACCTCTGCGTACATGTGCTACTTTGAATCCTGGTCCAGGAGTAACTACAAAAGTGAAACCAGGCCTGCTCTTACAAAAGAATTAGGACAGGCTGAAGGAACTGAAGAGATGTTGCCTGCAGAAAACAAAACTTTGTGTGTGTGTTTCTTGGAACCATGGGGAGAGGTGTGCCCTCTAAGATTTCCAAAGATGTAAAGAAGGAAGTCAAGTTTTGAAATGTTAAAATGACTGTGAAACTATTGAAATGTATATAACTGAAAATTAAATACTACTACTGTAGGCTGAGCCTAGTCCATGCCAGGGAATCGTTGGCCCGCGTCCTCAGATCCAGAGAGAGAGTAAAAGAAAACTCCAGGAAAGATCCTTCTTTGGAGGAAAGCAGTTTTATTCTCTGTGCACAGGAGACAGCCAGCAGAATAAATTCTGGAAAAACTGACTGCCCAGAAAATACCCCTCTGCAGATTTTCTTATACCTTGAGTGGGCTCTCTCCCTCCTCCCCACGCCCTCCCGAAATAAGTTTTCAACTTATTTTTAGCATGTCTATAGCCTTCTAAAACAGCCCTCCCTATTGTTCTTTCTAAGCGTCCTGTATCCCCCCGTCTCCTCCCGTCTGTGTCTTTTTTTTATCTTGCATTCCTAAGGCGAGGCTATTTCTAGCTTACAGTCTCTGTCTTATCTTGCATTCCTTGAGGGGCCCTTAGCTCAGAAATTAACTTACAGAGAATATGAAGATCCTTCTTAGGTATATATGAAGATCCTTCTTAGGTATAAAATATAGAAAGCAAAGGTACAAAATATATAGAAAGCAACCCTTCCCTCTCCCTTCACTCCCTCCTCTTCTTATGAACAACCTAATACTTAGGTTCGTTCTGGGGTAGGGGTCTATAATCTCTTATGAAAGCAAGCACGCGAGGTCCCATCATGCGAGACATCATCTTCTCCATCATATTTTGCATACATTGCATCAAGCAGGGCATACAGAAGCAGAAAAGCAATAGAAGCATTATTGGACCTATCACCATAATAAATATTTTCTCCATCCATCCACCTGGGAAAATGCCGTCCAACCAAGACATATCCCAGCCCTCCCAGGTCTGTACAGGGACATGTGCTACCTTTTCAATTCTTGCTGCCAGATCACGGATAGCCTCGCCATGGTCTGAAATGTTGAAGCAACATGCTCCACCTGTCAGGTTCAGGGCAGCACAAAAACCTCCTTGCTTAGCTAAAATGAAGTCCATTCCCAAATGCAATTGGAGAATAGCCGTTCGGGTTTCATCTAGCTGGGTGGCAACAAGGCGGAGGGCGGTGGCTGTGGCATTGGCCACAATTTTTACCACTGCCTGGAGCCTGATTATGCGGTTAAAGTTATAGATCGGCCCCCTTGCCCCAGAGATTTTCTCTCCCCGATTCCATGAGGCTGGAGCATAATGGGCCAGTATCCTTTCCGGAGGCCACTGATTTTTGCCCCAATTTTGGGAGCTGCCACCTGCAAGTGTTGCCAGGTCAGCCGAACGCCTCCTTCTAGGGGGTGCAGAGGCAATCTGGTCAGGAATCCACATGGGGGGTATTAAGTAGGCTGGAAAACAGACCCCATACCATCCTCTTGGGAGGGCATGATAGGCCTTCCTGCCACACACCCAGTAAACGTCCTGACCATGGGCAGATGTGGTGCCTGTCAGCAAGCGGGCCAGGCAGGCCGTCACTTGCGTCATTTGATTTGTTGACACAAAGGCAGCCAGTGATCCTGTGAACCTGGAAAGGGACGGAATGATTCCATAAAGAAGAATGGTTGCCCAGAGGCTGGAAGGCAACAAGTGGAGTTGTAACCAAGGATTCATTCCAAGGCACAGGGAGGAGTGGCATTCCTCCCAGAGCATCTACAGGGGCCAGAGTGTAGACGGCACAATTGGTCCGATTTGCAGAGAACGCAACCATCTCAGCAACCTGAATCCACTTATTATATGTGTGGTGGGCCCTCCACGATTGCAGCAGTTGTCTGGTCACTGTGAGTGGTAAATACCAGCATGGGGACCCACAGTCGTATTTGAGCCATTGCATGCACGGGGAGGGGCTTAGGTAAGTACTAGAGAGTGGGCTGGGGTGTAATTACGCTGAAAGAAAAGACCCACTAGACACCCTCCTCTGCAGGGGTGGCGTAAAGCAAACCAGGCCCAGGTACCTTCAATAAAGTTCAGTTATGCAAAAGGAAAGGAAAGAAAATGTGAAAATGTCCTCTTTCAATCCATGCTGGATTCTTGAGCCGTGCAAAACGTCAGCTTCCGGAGTGACGTGAGCAGGGCTGTAGTCTGGTGGGCGTCGGGTCGTCTGGTGGGCGCTGGGCATCTTGGGTCCCTTCCAACAAGGCTGGAGCGATGTCTGGGCATCTGGGTCCAATCTGGGTCCCCATCATAGGGATGCAGAGGCTCAACCAAGGCACAAGGCGTTCTGGCAAAAGCTCACCTGTTAAGAGAAGAGATAACAAAGACGGCAGCAATTGCACAGAACAAATTGATATATTAACTCAAAAGGGTATGCTTGGCAGGAAAATTCACAAGGGGTTAACAGTTCTGTTCCTTGGGTTAAGTTTGCCAGCCAAGATTTTACAAAAGTCTTATTTGTGTGCTCTAAGTTTCAGAACTCTAAGCCATGTTGCAAATTTCAGTTCATTTGCCAGTGTCTGTAGAAAGAGCAATGCACTCCTTGCTTCTGGCAAAGTTTCAAATTCCTTAAAGTATCAATTCCTATGCCGCAGCTCCTTTCAGAATAAAATTGCACCTTAAAAGAAAAACTTGACAAAGTTCACAGAAAGTATTCACTTGCTTTTTAAGAAAGTCACTTTTCCAGGTTAATACTTTGGGGCAGGGGGGTGGTTAACTCTTGGCCTTCTGGGTTTTTTTGTGGCTGAACTGTAAATCCAGAAAGTGTGAGGTTCAGGGTAGCTGGCTGAATGCAGCAGTGTCCTTCTGAGATAGCTGCCAAGAGATAAGCTACTCCAAGCACCTGGCACAAGGGGAAAAAAAAAAAAAAAAGCTGATGTCCTGTTACTTTCATGAATGAGAAACAGTTAGTTCACTTGCTTCTGCAACAGTCTTTGAGCAAATCATTTTCAGAAACCTCATTCTGTGTGCCGAGCAACCATTGTTGGACCAGGGCCAGGCAGCTTCTGGGAACCTGCGTTTGTTGGGCCTGGTTTATCCTAGTAAGTTTTTTTCGTCTCTCAGGACTGGAGAGGTGGGGTTCAGGCCATGGGGTATCCCTGCACAGATCCCTGTTCTTGCCCTCTGCCTTGATTTTTCTGGGGTTCAGAGCTGGGCTTGTGGCTGTAGCGCTGAGGCTCATGGCTGGGTACATAGGCATCGGAACTTTGGTTACTGTTCCCACCCTGTGGGGAGTGGGGTGTGTCGGGCGTGGGGCCTTTGGGCATTCCATTTTCCAGTGACCCTCTTGCCTGCAGATGGCGCACTGGCTTTTTCCCTAGGCGTTCTCTGCCCCTCCCGTGGATACCCTCGCTCACTCTGAGATTGCATTTTTGGCTTTCTGGCTGTTTGAAGACAAACCCCTAATTATTTTGGCCAGGTCCTCTTTGAAAGAAGGATTCTGATTTAAGGTGCTTGGAGGTCTGTGGTCCTGGGCATCGGATGACTCCAGGGGGTCATACACTCAGTGGAGTGGGGCCATCAAAGTGGAGTTTTAGCTGCCTCAATTGCAACTATTAGTATTGTCCGCTGCCCTGAGGGCATTTATCTTGCAGATTTCCTCAATGGTCAGTATTGTAATCCCAGGGTTCTTTGATCCCTCGGGTTTAATTGTCCTTTTTTTTTTTTTTAACAGTTCTGTCCTATGCGGCTCTCAAAGCCTTCCCTTCTGTTTCTTTCTGCCAGTTCACATCCTTGCATTGTACTGCTTCTAGAACTCAAGAAGCCACATGGTTCTACATACTGAAACACTCTTTTGGACTGCTTGTCCACTTCACCTTCTGAATTCTTCATTCTCTATACCACCTTCTTCTTCACTTTCCTCTTCTCTTTCTTTTCTCCCTCAGTCTCTTTTCTGGGGGGTTGGGTAGGGGAAACCTCATTTAGCCCTGGTGCAGTTGCTGCATAGGGTGGAGGGGGGCTAAATATTCCTTCCTCCTTTTCTTCTGGGACTTCTCTTCTGGGACTGGCAAAACTGCTGGCTTTTTAACTTGTACTTGCTGCCATACTGGGCACAGTTTGGCATGGCACAGGTAATCACAGTTCTACTTTACTTGAGCCATGGGAGACGGTTAGAAACTCCACATAAGTGTTGGAGTCTATTTTTTTTTTTTCATCAGGTTTTTAAAATCCCCAATCTTCTCCCTTCGTGGCATCTTTTCAATTTGTTCAGGAAAGCATTGCAGGGGGGGGGGGTCATGGGAGTTGTTTTACTGCTTTTTCTCCATGACCCTAGAACACTTGGACACTTGGGATATTGGGACACTCCCTCCTCCTAACGTTATTTTTTTTCACTCAGTCACAGGCCAGACGTTGCTTTCAACGTCTCACATACTCAAAACATTCACTGGAGTGTCCCCACACGCACATTCAGAAAAACCCATGCGCCTCCCCCAACCCCTTTCCCCCCCCAAAAAAAACCAAAATCACAACCGGCAGTGCTTCACAACTTCGACCGGGGCCCAAGAACACCTTTTTTACTGCTTCTTCTGGGCACAAAACCAACAACAACCACAACCGGCAGCGCTTAGACTTCGACTGGGGCCCTAGCAGCACCCTTTGCTGCTTTTTCTGGGCACAAAACCAACAACCAACCATAACCGGCAGCGCTTAGACTTCGACCGGGGCCCTAGCAGCACCCTTTGCTGCTTTTTCTGGGCACAAAACCAACAACCAACCATAACCGGCAGCGCTTAGACTTCGACCGGGGCCCTAGCAGCACCCTTTGCTGCTTTTTCTTTTTACCAAAAAAAAAACAAAAAACAAAAACAAAAAAAAACCTTGTTGGTGGCACACCACTGCCACGCCCTTTTTTTTTCCTTCCTGGCTGCACACTACTGCATAACCAGGTGAGGCTGATCAGGCCTCCCTTTTTTCCCTTGGGCCCCATGCCCACCTGGTGGCACACCACTGCCACGCCCTTTTTTCCCTTCCTGGCTGCACACTACTGCATAACCAGGTGAGGCTGATCAGGCCTCCCTTTTTTCCCTTGGGCCCCATGCCCACCTGGTGGCACACCACTGCCACGCCCTTTTTTTCCTTTCCTGGCTGCACACTACTGCATAACCAGGTGAGGCTGATCAGGCCTCCCTTTTTTCCCTTGGGCCCCATGCCCAGCCCTTTCCCTTGGGCTTACCGTTTTTTTTTTTTTTTCTGCTGCAGAGTCCCTTCCCTGGCCAGTCCTCTTTCCTCCCTCGACCTGGGTCCTTGCTCTGGAGTGGTGTGGCTGGTTCCCCCCACAAATTGGTAGGGTGCGCGCGTGGAGCCTGCAATCACCGATCTGAGCTGTCCACCAGGTCGAGCCTGGCTCTCTCCAGCCCTCTGAGGTGGGGCAGATTCCCGGTCAGGGAACCAAGATGTAGGCTGAGCCTAGTCCATGCCAGGGAATCGTTGGCCCGCGTCCTCAGATCCAGAGAGAGAGTAAAAGAAAACTCCAGGAAAGATCCTTCTTTGGAGGAAAGCAGTTTTATTCTCTGTGCACAGGAGACAGCCAGCAGAATAAATTCTGGAAAAACTGACTGCCCAGAAAATACCCCTCTGCAGATTTTCTTATACCTTGAGTGGGCTCTCTCCCTCCTCCCCACGCCCTCCCGAAATAAGTTTTCAACTTATTTTTAGCATGTCTATAGCCTTCTAAAACAGCCCTCCCTATTGTTCTTTCTAAGCGTCCTGTATCCCCCCGTCTCCTCCCGTCTGTGTCTTTTTTTTATCTTGCATTCCTAAGGCGAGGCTATTTCTAGCTTACAGTCTCTGTCTTATCTTGCATTCCTTGAGGGGCCCTTAGCTCAGAAATTAACTTACAGAGAATATGAAGATCCTTCTTAGGTATATATGAAGATCCTTCTTAGGTATAAAATATAGAAAGCAAAGGTACAAAATATATAGAAAGCAACCCTTCCCTCTCCCTTCACTACTACTACTTTGTTGTTGTTTAGTCGTTTAGTTATGTCCGACTCTTCATGCCCCCATGGACCAGAGCACGCCAGGCACTCCTGTCTTCCACTGCTTCCTGCAGTTTGGTCAAACTCATGCTGGTAGCTTCGAGAACACTGTCCAACCATCTTGTCCTCTGTCGTCCCCTTCTCCTTGTGCCCTCCATCTTTCCCAACATCAGGGTCTTTTCCAGGGAGTCGTCTCTTCTCATGAGGTGGCCAAATTATTGGAGCCTCAGCTTCAGGATCTGTCCTTCCAGTGAGCACTACTGATAATAATAATTCCTACGGGACTGCCTCTCCTGGTATGCCCCATGGAGGACCTTAAGGTCTGCAAATAATAACACCGTGAAGATCCCAGGCCCCAGGGAGATAAGACTGGCCTCAACCAGATCCAGGGCCTTTTCGGCCGTGGCCCTGGCCTGGTGGAACGCTATCTCACAAGAGACCAGGGCCCTGCGGGATTTGACATCTTTCTGCAGGTCCTGCAAGACGGAGCTGTTCCACCAGGCCTTTGGTCGGGGTTCAGTCTGATTCTTTTCTTTCTGTATAAGAAAAAGCATTAAAGAGGCCTCCTAGCCCACTCACAGGTCCTTTATAAGACCAGTGGTAACAGTTGGTCCTGGAGAATATTAACCACTCTCAATTTTACCCGTGGACTGCCATCTGTCCAGATTTTTATTTGCTCTGAACTAATTTTAAGACGTATTTTAATTAATTGATTGCCTGTTTTATGTTTTTATGTTCTTTGTATACTGTGTTAGTTTTATGATGTTAGCCGCCTTGAGCCCAGCTCCGGCCGGGGAGGGCAGGGTACAAATAAAAATTTTAAATAAATTTATTATTGATAATAATAAACCTGGTTTATCCAGGTTCAGACCATGTGCATGGCTTACAAGCCAATTTGCAGTTCTAGACCAAGTATTTAGGAACATTTTATCAATTTTTGTAAGCTAAGTTTTTCTGCCTGTGTTTTCTTGCTGCTGTGTGGAAAAGCACATGAATCTGACCTTTGAAGAGTTTGTAAGTACGTAACCATTTTTAACTTACTGAGCATGTGGTCTCTTTCAGTGCTAAGGGAAGAAAGGGAAACTTTGGGAAGAAACTTAAAAGGGGTTATTTTAAAGGTCCAACAGCCTATAATTCCACGTCTTTGGTGCATGTTTTATGATTTTAAATCTCTGCTGGGGTGCTCTCACCAAAGAGTACTTGCCCCAAACCTGGATCTAGACATCCTGTGAATTCTCCTGTTGTTCTTTTAAAGTAAAAATACCAACAGGCAATAAGTTATTGACTTCTTAGCACCACATCTCTATTCGGGTAAAAATTGCACAGAGCTCCACCATATTGCATAATCCAGGGTGGCATGATAATGGCGCTTGGCCCCGTGGCCTGCAACACCGATGCCCTGAAATATTAACCACTAAAGCTGCAATGTTAATGAAACGAAACCACAAAAGGGTAACTAATCAGTCCATAAAGCGAGGATTTGGATGACTATTGATTAGGTGGGGAGAAATTTCTCTGATGCAATCAGAGTTTTAATGGGAGATTGGACAGCAAAGCAATGATTAATGAACAAATCATCCGTCCTTCTAATTAAGAGGAGTGAGAGGAGGCCGGTTGGCTGCCTGATGACGTAAGGAGTTGAGTGCCTCACCGTGAGAAGGTGCACAAGGGCAAAGTTGTGTGTGTGTGTGTGTGTGTGTGTGTGTGTGTGTGTGTGTGAAGCTTTTTATGGATGTCTGAAAACCTGGGGGTCACAAGCACATTTATTAATTTTTTTACCAACACATTTTAAAATGGGTATTTAAATATGCATTTTAATGCAAATTGTTGTGAAGCTTGGGGGTGGGGGAAGATTCATAGAGTAGTTTGGAAATGGGGATCAGTGGATTTATGTGTAAAAGTAACAAGAACTGGAAGTCAAAAATATCTCCCACAGTGGAAAAACTTGAAACTGCTACTGTGTGCTATATTAATGAATGAAATTTAACTTTCCTTTAGGCACCTGTGATGAAGAAAAGCCAGGCTAAACCTCCAAGAAATGAAAGTAGGCCTGTGTCAAAATGTCTATTCTCACCTGAGCCTTTTCTAGCCACCCTCCCCATGACAATTCTAAAACCTCTTCTCTGCTTGCTGTCCTCTGCGTACATTCATCCAGCCATAGCCGGCCCTATCGTTTGATGCAGGCAACTGGTTCATACATTGACCAAAGCAGCCGCCCTTTTCCTCAGCTTAAAGGTGTTCAACTGAATGAGAGATGCTCTTGGTTTTCTCGTGAGCCAAAATCTGCGAGGGAGGCCATCTCTGATTTTGCACATGTTGTCCACTTAGATCAGGCTTCCTCAACCTCAGCCCTCCAGATGTTTTGAGACTACAATTCCCATCATCCCTGACCACTGGTCCTGCTAGCTAGGGATCATGGGAGTTGTAGGCCAAAAACATCTGGAGGGCCAAGGTTGAGGAAGCCTGACTTAGATAGAAAGATCAATCAACCAGTCTATCCAACTATCTATTCAAATATCTATCTGTCTATCTATCCATCCATCCTCTTTCTAGTTTTCTAGTTTGTGTGTCTATATATACTGTATTTTTCTGTGTATAAGACTACGTTTTCCCCTAAAAAATAATGTCAAAAATTAGGGGGGCGTCTTATACACGGATATATCTTCCCCCATTTTCTGAAATCTGAGTTCCCCAAAATAGGGGGCGTCTTATAGATGGAAAAAATACGGTATTTGTCTGTCTGTCATCTCTCATCTATCGTCTACCTATGTGTATGTGTCTATCTTGTCATAGGTGTGTGTGGTGCTTATGGAATATAAGGTCTCTGCCCTGGGAATCTTACAATCTAAAAGTCAACACAGGAGTAACAACAGAGGGAGAGCAGGGAAGCGGTGGCAGATGTAAACAGGGAAGCTGTATGCCGTTGTTTCAGTTGTAGGCTTAGTTACATGCTGAGCTGCAGCAGCGTAAGGTTGCCAAATCCCATAGGGAACAGGGTGCTCCTGCACCTTTCAGAGTTGCACAGGGAATCATAGAATCATAGAATCATAGAGTTGGAAGAGACCACAAGGGCCATCGAGTCCAACCCCCTGCCAAGCAGGAAACACCATCAGAGCACTCCTGACATATGGTTGTCAAGCCTCTGCTTAAAGACCTCCAAAGTAGGAGACTCCACCACACTCCTTGGCAGCAAATTCCACTGTCGAACAGCTCTTACTGTCAGGAAGTTCTTCCTAATGTTTAGGTGGAATCTTCTTTCTTGTAGTTTGGATCCATTGCTCCGTGTCCGCTTCTCTGGAGCAGCAGAAAACAACCTTTCTCCCTCCTCTATGTGACATCCTTTTATATATTTGAACATGGCTATCATATCACCCCTTAACCTCCTCTTCTCCAGGCTAAACATGCCCAGTTCCCTTAGCCGTTCCTCATAAGGCATCGTTTCCAGGCCTTTGACCATTTTGGTTGCCCTCCTCTGGACACGTTCCAGTTTGTCAGTGTCCTTCTTGAACTGTGGTGCCCAGAACTGGACACAGTACTCCAGGTGAGGTCTGACCAGAGCAGAATACAGTGGCACTATTACTTCCCTTGATCTAGATGCTATACTCCTATTGATGCAGCCCAGAATTGCATTGGCTTTTTTAGCTGCCGCGTCACACTGTTGGCTCATGTCAAGTTTGTGGTCAACCAAGACTCCTAGATCCTTTTCACATGTACTGCTCTCAAGCCAGGTGTCAATTTCCACTTGTTTGGCAATTACGTCTCTTGCCTTGCTAACTCATGAATGGGACCCTCCATAAGATTTTGACCCTTGCTAGATCCAGCAATTGGAAGCGACTCAGGCATCATGCACTGTAACTCCCCCTTGCCCAAAAAAACTCACAATAATGTTTTGGAAATATGGGGATGAGATGGATGCTTGCCCATCCAGTGAAACTTAAGACAGCGAATGATAGTTCATTAGGTATAGCTGGGCTAGAGAGGACGTGATTGCGGAACTTTTCAGAAGTACAGTGGTACCTTGGTTTTAGAACAGCTTAGCTTATTAACAACTTGGAAATAGAACGCTGCAAACCTGGAAGTACGTAGGTGTTCTGGTTTGTGAACTTTGCCTTGGAAGCTGAACATGTTCCGCTTCCTGTCGAGTGTCTTCCGTTTGTAAATTCAGTTTTCCACTGCTAATCAGAGGCTGCCTGTTAAGTCTGTTGGCTGTTGAGTCCCGAAGACCCATGCAACACAAAGGTGATATTTGGGGGTTTTGTTTTTGCTATTTTTTGCATTTTTCTTTGTGTGGCTTTTTCGTTTTTGTGACTGTGACTTGTTCTTTGTTTTATGGGACTGACTTGTGCCTGTGGCTTGTAACTTCGTTTTTGTGACTTGTTTTTATGACTGTGTGGAACCCAGTTCAGCTACTGATTGATTGATTGTGTGACTGCAGAAATGGATAAAAGCCCCACATCCAAACAATGACTATCATCAGGGCAAATAAGATTTTTTTTTAATCATCTACAATACTGTCTTATTTATTTTATAGTACAGTACACTGATTATTGCTTTCATTTTATGGATCAATGGTCTCATTAGCTAATAAAATTCATGTTAAATTGCTATTTTGGGGTTGTTTTGAAAAGTCTGGAATGGATTAATCCATTTTGCATTACTTTCTATGGGAAAGCGGGCCTTGGTTTTGGAACGCTTTGGTTTTGGAACGGATTAAGTTTGGGAACCAAGGTACCACTGTATTGGAGACTGCATGTTGTCATTATGCCTAGGGAATAGGGGTGGAAGGATCTCTCAAATTTGATTCTCTCCATTTCTCATTTTTCCAATGTTAAATTCAGTTGTCCACATTTCTGCAGCAATTTGTGCTCCCACCACCGCTCCCCAGGCTCTGAGACTTCTACCCTTGGTAGTTCCCCAGCTGGTTCCTTTTGTTTGCATTCCTGTGGTTTTTTACAATTTGTTCCTGCAATTGTCAGAGGTTCTCTGTTGCAAATGACCACAGTCTACTGATATTCAATGAGATCCAGCAGTTACTTGCATTTCCAATTTTTCTCCATGGTACAGATAGGTTGGTCTGACACGAGGTAGTGAAGATTATTTGCAAATGCAGAAATAAGTTTAAAGTGTTACAACTGCAGGCAATACATATTGTGTCCCTAGAAAACCATCACCATAAACGGCTTATGAGATGTTGTGAAAGATCTATGTTAATATACCCCTTTGCCATTCCCAGGAAACAATTTTTCGTTCCTTCGTCAGATAAGGTTTCTGCTAATTAGAAAATGCAAAGGGCGCCGGCCTTTGAAAGCTTCTGTCATGCTTGTTAACCTATAAAGTGCCACAATATACTTTTCTTTTTGCTGCAATGGACTAACACATTGAAACCCCACCTGGGCAATCTTCTAAATGACAAATGCAAGTTTGCAACCTAGGAAGATGCTCAATTTTGCAGCAAAATAATAATCACAGACTGAATGAAATGAAATGCAGTATCTTGTTATAATGACGCCACTTATTTACTTGTTTAGGTGATCTAAATAAATTTATAGATTCATTTATTAAATGTATGGTAAAGGTAAAGGGACCCCTGACCATTAGGTCCAGCCACAGATGACTCTGGCGTTGCGGCGCTCATCTCGCTTTATTGGCTGAGGGAGCCGGTGTACAGCTTCCGGGTCATGTGGCCAGCATGACTAAGCCGCTTCTGGCAAACCAGAACAGCGCACGGAAACGCCGTTTACCTTCCTGCCGGAGCTGTACCTATTTATCTACTTGCACTTTGACGGGCTTTCGAACTGCTAGGTTGGCAGGAGCAGTGACTGAGCAATGGGAGCTCACCCCGTCGCGGGGATTCGAACCGCTGACCTTCTGATCGGCAAGTCCTAGGCTCTGTGGTTTAACTCACAGCGCCACCCGCATCCCATTAAATGTATACCCTCCAACAAATTATTAGCGTAGGTTGTCAACAAATATAAAAAACACACAGTAAAGGGACATAATAAAGTGTCAGGGACTGGGTACTTTTTATCATATGTGGTGGACATGTGGGGAAGTAAAAGCTTTCTGGGAAATTATATATAATGAGCTGAAAAAAAGTTTAATATAACTTTTGTTTAAAAAAAGGAGGCTTTTTCGTTAGGTATTATAGATGCAGAATTACCCAAAGAAAATAAAAGACTGTTTAAGTATGCAACAACAGCAGCAAGGATGCTCCTAGCCCAGGGATGGAAAGAAGAAGTACCGACCAGAGAAGAGTGGGAGACCAAGCTGATGGAATATGCAGAAATGGCAAGACTGACGGGAAAGATCAGAAACCAGAAAGATCAAGTTTTTCTAAAAGACTGAAATAAATTTTTTGGCACATTTGAGAGACTGCTGTAAATAGTTGAAATCATTGGCAGGAATACAAGGACTCTTGTAAAGTAACATGAACTTTGGAAACCATGATTATATAATAGATAGATTACATTAAAAGATGCAGAAACAAAATATAGAAATGGAACCCATGGAGGGAAGGAAGGAGGTCTGAACACTGAGTGCATATAGAACCTCAGAATATTCGCACAGCATCCTACTGAAATTTTCCACCAACCCCCTATATTTTGACATGGCCACCCTAGCCAGATAGAAATGTGGCAAGTCTGTGGCTGATGGATTTCAGCACCCTCTCTTCTCCCAGTAGACAGCAAGACACCACGGTGAAGTTTACAAGCGGGGCA
Source organism: Podarcis bocagei (assembly GCF_964188305.1). NCBI lineage: Eukaryota > Metazoa > Chordata > Lepidosauria > Squamata > Lacertidae > Podarcis > Podarcis bocagei. Next base: position 20,462,226 of record NC_138138.1, read on the forward strand.
ATGTCCCTCTCCTCTCATCAGACAGATCACCAGAAGAATCCTGGTCCTGAAAGTTAAACTTTGCTTATCAAGGCAACAGAATACTTGATCTGAACCGATCCTTGCCTCCCAGCTCTTTCATATGCTTGTGCATGTCACAATATTCACCGGCACTGAGACCAACAGGCTTCTTCTTTCACTGTGTGAGTGAAGCCTGTCTCCTAAAACTTTGCATCTTACCAGTTTCGGGGGATGAGCACAAACCTGAAGAGTATATATGCCTTCCTCCTTCAGTGTGAGATCTTAGGACTGTGTGAAGCCCCATTATCCTAGTCCCCCCCCCCATCAGAAGCTCCAGTTATTTAATCGGACAAAGAGCTTGGCTCAGGTCCACAGTCGCTGCCTCTCTAAATTCTGCCCCCCCCCGTCAAGGTTCACCCTGTTCCCCGTTCAGCTTCCCCCTCCCTTAGCAAGTGCAGCGCCTGTTCGCTCAGCAATCAAGGTGGCTGATTCAGAATCGCATCGATCAACACATGATGGGTGAGTGAATGACTGAAAGAGGAGGGAGGGGAGGAGTCTCCCCCTCCTTAATTTACCCACCTACTAAGGATATAAAGCCCTGGCTGAGAGAGAGCTGCTAACAGAGGCATCAGCAAGAAGAAGCAACTTGAAACTTGCAGAAGGGCTGGCTGAATCCTACTTGCATCCCTCTACATCTAGCTTTGCACCTGTTCCTACCTCTTTTTGACAGTGAGTATCTGGGACGGGCAATTGTTGGTTTGGATGGGGGGGGGAAGTCCCTTCGATCTGCTGCTGCGCTTCTTTTCAGGGAGGGAAATAAAGTTGTGGGGACTAGGGAATAAAACCGAAGCATGACTTAATTTCTAAAAGCCGAGGGCTGCTTGGGGTTCCTGAACACAACAGGATGGCAGGTGTTTTGGGGGCACATGCTCCTCTTCTGTTTGCTGTTTCCTGACATTTTAGTAGCAGGTGCTTCGAGTGACCGAGCTGCTATGCTGAGCCTCGGGATCAGGGGTCAAAAGGGAAAGAGGCTGTTTCAGGGAACCGGACATTCTTCTGGTTGAACAATTGACAGCGACGTGTTTGTACGCAGTTATGTCCACACTGAGCATCTGCCGGTGTTCTGTTTTCCGGGCAGTTTAGGAAAGGCTGATGGCCATGCCAGATCTCAACAAGGTGGCAATGTATTAATGTAAAGCTGGCCTTTCCACAAGGGACTATGGGATGCTTTTGCAGGGCTCACCTGGCAGCATTGGGTTAGTTCAAGCTGCTTAGCAGGCTTTGTGCGTTCTCGTCTGTTTCCTTCCAGATGGTGGCCTCTCTGAAGCCCTGGCCTCTTGTGATCGCCGTGACCCTGTGCGTCCTGTTCTGCTTGGGGACCTTAGTGGATGCCTACCCTCCCAAGCCGGAGAGTCCCGGAGAAGATGCTTCCCCAGAAGAGATGGCCAAATACTTCTCAGCTCTCCGGCATTACATCAACTTGGTGACACGGCAGAGGTGAGCAGGGTCGTGTGGGTCTGGGTATGCAGTAGTGGCTTCTTATGTACCAGGGAAATGAACACACACAGACACACACACACACACACACACACACACACACACACACACACCACCCTGCTGCCTGCCTGAATGTTGGTGGGGAATGGGCATTGGGTGAAGAGGTCCAAAGGAATGGAGGAAAGGCTTTAGCTCCCTGCCAAGTAGAGCACACATTCTTAACATTCCCCAGGTGAAGGCAGCAGAGGGAGGGAGTCAGGGCAAGGCTGCTGTCTGGGACTGTATCCAGCTCACTAGCATCCTTGTCTGTCATCAGCTGTGAAGCTGCAAGGAAGCCCTTTCGAAAGATGACACCTTTCTTCAACCTTAGACTGTTCCTGTGCCAGGTTTCATTTTCTCTGTGTTGTGAAAGCACGCTAACAGCATACCCTCCAACATTTCTCCAATGAAAATAGGGACGTCCTATTTACTACTAATACTAATACCCCTCCCATCCAACTGGCTTTGCCCCAGCCACTCTGGGTGGCTTCCAAAATACAGTCATACCTCAGGTTGAGGTTGCTTCAGGTTAAGCCCTTTTGGGTTGCACTCCTCGGCAACCCGGAAGTAACGGAGTGCGTTATTTCCGGGTTTTGCCACTCACACATACACAGATGCTCAAAATGACGTCACACACATGCGCAGAAGTGGCGAATCACAACCTGCACATGTGCAGACGCGGGTTGCATTCACTTCAGGATGCGAACGGGGCTCTGGAACGGATCCCGTTCGCATCCAGAGGTACCACTGTATATAAAAACATAATAAAACATTAAACATTAAAAAACCCCTTCCCTATACAGGCTGACTTCCGATGTCTTCTAAAGGTTGTATAGTTACTTGTCTCCTTGGCTCGAGGGGGGGTCACATGACTCCATACCCTCCAACATTTCTCTGATGAAAATAGGGACGTCCTAAGGAGAAGCAGGACATTCTGGGATCAAAGCAGAAATCAGGAAGGCTTCTGTAAATCTGAAAAATAGGGACATTTGGAGGGTCTGCAAACAGTTTTTATCTTCTGCTGAGTGAGTGTGTAAGTTAAAAGGCCCAAGAAGCATGTTCTTAAACCTTATTTGCCTATGCAAATTATCACTACTTTGTCGAGTACGTTAACTATGGTCTGTGCGCCCACAGAGTGTAGCTTTTCATTTGCAGAGATTGCTGAGCCCTGCAGCTTTTAAAGGCAGCCAATCAAATCAGCAGTCCAGCTGCTTAAAAAAAACAACACCTCCACCATTAGCACCAACTGCCTGGTACAGCCCATTAACTGTCATCTCCTAGAAACTTAATTGGAAATCCGACCCAGGAGGCGATTAGCAAGCCCTCGCCCCTCTGGGTTGATTCATTTTGTCTCCATGTCCTTCTTGAACTCCTGACCCAGTTCTGAACCCAGGGGAGCTGTGGATCTGATTTCTGCAAACCACGGAACGGCAGCGCATATATTCCTGTGGGGGGAAATGCACAAGCCTTTTAGAATCCACTGATAAATGCCCACCTTTGCAGGGAGAGTCACACCCTAAGGGTCAGCTCATGTAACCAATCTTCTCTGTTGTTCTTCTCTGACCAGCCTTCTTTGGGGATGTTCAAACACAGGCAAGATTTGCAATGCAGGTTTTGCATTGAGTTGTGTGCCCAAACCATTGTATTGGGAAATTTTTAATGTTTGACATTTTGTGATGTCTTTATACGTGCTGGAAGCTGCCAAGAGTGGCTGGGGAAACCCAGCCAGATGGGTGGGGTATAAATATTATTATCATCATAATCATTTTTAATTTGAATACCGCCTTTCTTACAATACTCAAGGCGGTTTACAAGCTGAAGAAACAAAAAATGTACATCTTATAACAATCTAATTCAATATTATTATTATTATTATTATTATTATTATTATTATTATTATTATTAAAGGTTGTTTGGGGCTACCTGAAGTTTCTACCCTCTGCTTTGAAATTCCTTGCCAATAATAATAATAATAATAAAATTAATAATAAAATTAATAATAATAATAATAATAATAATAATAATAATAATAATAATAATAATAATAATAATTTCTTATTTATGCCCTGCCCATCTGGCTGGGTTTCCCCAGCCACTCTGGGTGGGTCCTAACAGAATATTAAAAGCACACTAAAATGTCAAACATTAAAAACTTTCCTAAACAAGGCTGCCTTCAGATGTCTTCTAAAAGTCAGATAGTTGTTTATTTCCTTCACATCTGATGGGAGGGCGTTCCACAGGGCGGGCGCCACCACCGAAAAGGCCCTCTGCCTAGTTCCCTGCAACCTCACTTCTCACAGGGAGGGAACCGCCAGAAGGCCCTCGGAGCTGGACCTCAGTGTCCAGGTAGAACGATGGGGGTGGAGACGCTCCTTCAGGTATACTGGGCCCAAAGGTGTAGACGTGAGTGGTGATGCCCCAGTAGCTCATTCTGTACATGCTTAGAGGCATTCCTTTCTTATCCTTGCTCCATCTGTTGCAAGTGGAGTGTGGGGCTCCTGCCTTGTAGCTGCTGAAATTAGGTGACGGGGAGAGGAAGAGCAAAAATCTGGACATCTCTCCAAGGGAACTTCTAAGATGGCACTAACTCAGTCCTTCCTCTCCATCCCTTTCTCTACACAAGGTATGGCAAGAGATCCAGTCCAGAGAGCTTGATGTCTGAACTCATTTTTGGAGACAGCAGCAGCAGCAGTAGCAGCAACAGTGACCACAACATGAGATCACGGTGAGTCCTCCTAGCATTGCAGGGCATAGCCCTTTTTAGAGTACCGAAAGCCACTTGTACCTGACATGGGTCCTATTCTTTCTAGAGGAGTGGGTGGTGCTGTGGTCTAAACCACTGAGCCTCTTGGGCTTGCTGATCGTAAGGTCGGTGCTTCGAATCCACACCACGGAGTGAGCTCCCGCTGCTCTGTCCCAGCTCCTGCCAAGCTAGAAGTTCGAAAGCACACCAGTGCAAGTAGATAAATAGGTACCGCTGTGGCGGGAAGGTAAACGGCGTTTCTGTGCACTCTGGTTTCCGTCACGGTGTTCCATTGCATCAGAAGCAGTTTAGTCATTCTGGCCACATGACCTGGAAAGCTGTCTGTGGACAAATGCTGGCTCCCTCGGCCTGAAAGTGAGATGAGCACTGCAACCATAGCTGAACTTTCAGATTTGAAAATAAGGGATCAGCAGCCTCGAAAATAAGGGTTCAGCAACCTTACCTGTCCTGGGGACAGTCTACGGGATATCTAACAATCCGGGATAGCAGCGGGAAGCAGCGGGAAATGGCGCTGGAATAAGGGAATTTCCCACAAAAAAAGGGAAGGTTGACAGCTATGGCCACAACCCCATAGTCGCCTTTGACTGGACATAACTGTCCAGGGGTCCTTTACCTTTCATTTTTACCTATTCTTTCTAACCACAACAACTTTTAAGGATTGCTAAATAGGAAGGAAAGAACATGCTCTAAATGCTCAGATACTTTTCTGTGTGATTACTGTGATGTCTAATCTGTAGAAACAAAGGTGAGTTTAAGACTCGGACTTGCTTGGAAGCCACCTCCATCTTGACCCAGTGCAATGTTTCCCCTCTGCCCCCCCCACAACCCCCCTGAAAGATTACTCATCACTAGGAAAGCAGCATTCTGCACTTATCCAAAGGAACCTCCCTGCTACCCCATGCTAAACTATAATTATTTATTATGCTTATATGCCACCTTCACCTCAAAGCTGGTGCATGTGATTCAATTTTATCCTCACAACAACCCTGTTAGGTAGGTTGGGCTGAGAGGCAGTGACTGGCCCAAGGCCACCCCAGTAAGCTTTGTGGCTGAGTGGGGATTCGAACCCGGGTCCTGCTCCAGCATTCTGACTGTTACACCATGCTTTCTCTGAAGTCAAATGTGGAATAATCCCAGGAATCGTGCACTGCTGATTCAGAGCCGTGCGTGATCCAGTGCAATTATTCCATCCATTTATCTTTTATGGCCCTTATTTCAGATCTAGCACATCCAAGGGTGACACTGAAAAAAGGTTTATATGAAACATATACAGTGGTACCTCGGGTTACAGACACTTCAGGTTATGTGATTGCGCTCCATGCTGAACCCGGAAGTACTGGAATGGGTTACTTCTGGGTTTTGGCACTCGCACATGCGCAGAATCGCTAAATCGTGCTTTGCGCATGTGCAGAAGCACTGAATCACAACCCGCGCATGCGCAGATGTGGCGCTGTGGGTTGTGAATGCTGTGGGTTGTGAATGCGCCTCCCGCATGGATCACGTTCGCAACCCAAGGTTCCACTGTATTTAACAATGCAATATCATTTAAGCCAGGCTTTCCCAAACTAGCTTCTTTGGGGACTGCAGTTCCCATCATCCCTGACCACTGGTCCTGCTAGCTAGGCATGATGGGAGATGTAGTTCAGAAACAGCTGGCGACCCAAGTGTCAGGCGTCAGAGGAACCAACCCCCACGGCAGGTTGCCAGGAACGGATAAGAGAAGGAAAAGTCCTTACCATCTGCTTTTCATTCAATAGTCACAGAGAGAGGCTCTTGGAATAATGGTGTTGCCCCGAGTAAATCTCCACCTCCCTTCTCTTCCACTTCCCCATTCATCAACAGCACTCCCCCCCCCCATGGTCTCCAAGCCCTTTGCTCTCCTACTTTTAAGGCCTGCCGGGTTCTAGGAGGTTGTGGGTCTGGAATGCTTTCTGGTGATAATCCCACACTTGCCTATTCAGAATCAGAAGTAAGTCATAGTTTAGTGGAGCTTACTCTCTGGAAAAGGGGTATTGTCAGGCAGCAGAGGAACCAGCCCCCTCGGCAGGTTGCCAGGAACTGACAAGACAAGGAAAAGTTCTTACCATCTGCTTTTATTCAATATTCACAGAGAGAGGCTCAGGAATGTGGCCTCTCAGAATTATGGTGTTGCTCAGAGTCAAACCCCACTCCCTCTGTCCCTCACACTTCTCATGAGTCATCACTACGGGTGCTGAAAAGTGCCTTTGGCCAATAATAATAATAATAATAATAATAATAATAATAATAATAATAATAATAATAATAATAATAATAATAATTTATTTATATCCCACCCTCCCCAGCCAAAGCCGGGCTCAGAGCGGCTAACAACAGTAAAAATAGCACCGTTTACATAAAAACACAGTCAATTAAATGAAATACATTCTAAAATCAGTTCAGAATCAAATTAATGGCAACCGTTGGGCTAGAGTTCTATGAAGATTGCAGAAGAAGAGAGGGGGTCAGACTGTGCCTTGGCCAAAGGCCTGGTGGAACAGCTCTGTCTTGCAGGCCCTGCAGGAAGATGTCAAGTCCCGCAGGGCCCTAGTTTCTTGTGACAGAATGTTCCACCAGATCGGGGCCACGGCTGAAAAAGCCCTGGCTCTGGTTGAGCTCTTTGCTCTCCTACGTTCAAGGTCCGCCATGTTCTGGGAGAGAGAGAGAGAGAGAGAGAGAGAGTCTTGAATGCTTTCTAAAGACATGGTATCCATCAGCTGTCACCCTTCTTCTTCTTCTTCTTCTTCTTCTTCTTCTTCTTCTTCTTCTTCTTCTTCTCCTCCTCCTCCTCCTCCTCCTCCTCCTCCTCCTCCTCCTCCTCCCCCTCCCCCTCCTCTCCCATTATTTCCCAACTATCCCCCTCATCTGCCTCTGAGCTGTGACCTCCCTCAAACCCCAGTTGTAATTCTGAGAGCCAGTATGGTGTAGTGGTTAAGAGCGGTAGACTCGTAATCTGGTGAACTGGGTTCGCGTCTCCGCTCCTCCACATGCAGCTGCTGGGTGACCTTGGGCCAGTCACACTTCTCTGAAGTCTCTCAGCCCCATTCACCTCACAGAGTGTTTGTTGTGGAGGAGGAAGGGAAAGGAGAACGTTAGCCGCTTTGAGACTCCTTCGAGTAGTGATAAAGTGGGATATCAAATCCAAACTCTTCTTCTTCTGAACTGTCTTCTTCTTCTCTGGAAGGGTCAGGCTGGGGAGGCAGTCTCCACCATTCTCCCTCTTCCCAGTCCCTAACACCAAGTTTTGGGAAACCTTGGTTTAAAGCACCCACCCTGTGGTATGCCATTGTTCTGGATGGATTTGGAAGGGTGGGTGGCCTTGTTTTTGGGACAGGAGCAGCGAACCGCATTCCTTCCCCTGCAATTGTGTGATTCTGCCTTTGCTTCCTGCAGATTTGATGATTCCTATGGGTGGTGACGACCTTCGCACACCTCAGCCCGCCGGCTGCCACTTTTTAGACGTTCCAATTCTGTGGTGTCGTTTTGCGGTTATTTTATTTTAAAGAAAAACAATCAACCCGTGACGAGAGCCGAAACTTTTCTTTGAAGAGACCCTCTCCTCTCCCCCACTTCGATTTTCTCCACCTCATACTCGTGAGGCTTGGGGAATCATTTCCCCTCCGCAGACAACACTACAACCAAGCCATGCCTCCGTCTTTCCATAAGCCAGCAGGGGGCGACACAAGAGATCTTTGTGTCTGGGGACAAGGTGGGGGTGGGCTGCCTTTGTGGTGACTAGGTTGTATTCGTAGTGACGTCTGTGTTGACTCACCAGTGCAAGAGCCTACTATGTCTACTCTGGGTTGATCTTTTATTTTATACACCATTTGTGCGCGCGTGTGTATGTGTGATTATGGGTGAATGTATGTAAATGTATGCATTTTCAATGAATTTTTCTCTGCATCCACAATAAAAAGCAAGTTTAATGGAGAAGCCTCCTGGAATTTTTCCTTTTTTATGCTCTCTCTCTTAAAAAGATATTATTTTAATTAAATTTCCCCAGTTAACTTCAAATCAAATAATTACCGTACATAACATCTTTCTTCCACGGATGGGCTTCCCACTCACACTCCCATAGTGTTTTTATTCAAACCCTTTTCTTTCTTTCTTTTTTGAAATCTTTTTTATTTGATTTCCCCCCGATACAGAGTTATAAGAATCTAAATATATATCCACATATAGAGATTTCTCTTAATCTCAGGACTCCCCCTCCCCGGAGTCCCATTTTAAACATTTAAAACTGTATCTTTTTCCAAACTCTAACTTTTATATCAATCCGTGTTGTCCATGGTAATTGTTATACTGCAAGTGAAATCAAAGTCCTGCCAAGGTTTCCATCTGCTTACAGTGGTCTCTTAAATAACTTATAATTTCCCCCCATTCTTTTGTAAAAATGTTATCCTCTTGCTTCCTGAGTTTTCCAGTCAGTTTTGCCATCTCGGCATTGTCCATCAGCTTAGTTTACCATTCCTCTCTGGTAGGGACTTGGCCTTCTTTCCATCTCTGGGCTAGCAGCATCCGGGCGGCTGTTGTTCCATATATTAAAAGTCTTTTCTGCTCCTTTGGGATGTCGGTACCTATAATTCCTAATAAAAAGGCTTCTGTGTTTTTTAAACAAAAGTTAATTTAAACATATCCCCCCCCATTTCATTATATATCATCTCCCAGAAAGCTTTTACCACTTTACAAGTCCACCACATATGATAAAAAGTACCTTCTTTTTCTTTACATTCCTAGCAGGTATTTGTACTTGTCCTATACATTTTTGCCAGCTTAGTTGGGGTCAAATACCACGGTACAACGTTTTCATATACAGTGGTGCCCCGCAAGACGAATGCCTTGCAAGACGAAAAACTCGCTAGACGAAAGGGTTTTTCGGTTTTGCGTTGCTTCGCTAGACGAATTTCCCTATGGGCTTGCTTCGCAAGACGAAAACGTCTTGCGCTTTTTTCTTAAAGCCGCTTGAAGAGGCGCAGTTGCGACGGACCGTGCTTCGCAAGACGAAAAACACCGCAAGACGAAAAGACTCGCGGAACGAATTATTTTCGTCTTGCGAGGCACCACTGTAGTTTTCTTTCAAAGTACAGTGGTACCTCGGGTTACATACGCTTCAGGTTACATCTGCTTCAGGTTACAGACTCCGCTACATTTCAGAGCATCCTTAACAAACCACAGTCCCTGGGATTCTCTGGGAAGCTGCAGGTAGACTCAGGGGCTAACGGATGGTTGCCATTTTATCCATGAGCATAGGAGCCAACTCCTAGGGGCCGAGGGATCTTTGCCCCCCCAATAAAATATTTGAGGGGGCCACTCCCCAAAGTTGAATTGCCATTCAAATTGTGTGTGTGAAACCACATCATGCAGCCAGTTATGCAGGGTGGAGCTTACCTGGCCCCCCCAATATTTTGTTCAAGTTGGCACTCCTGTCCATGAGGGAGAGACAGAAGTATGGTGAGGTTTTAATAGGATGATTCCAGATGAGTGTTTTAATGTGGGGTCAATACTCCTCAGGCAACCTCCCTCTTCTATAATTAGATTTTATTCTATTTCTTTCAGACACGTATACTCCACTCAAACCCATTCATGACGATAGTTACTAAATAAATACGCCGTGTATTTCTATAATGCCCAAAGAACAAGTCTTTACGAGTCAAAACACGCATGTCATGTTTTCTGAAACACATCTTCAGAGAACAGCCTTCGTCCTCAGGATAGCAAGGTTTGGGGCAACCATATATTTGAATTTCATCACTGTGGTCCAGCCAGTGTTTGAAAGACATATATCCAGTTAGCACAGCAAGATATTTCGGAATACAGCAGCGTCGCATTATACACATTGTCTGCATTTCAGCGTTGCGAAGCCACACACGATGTTTTGTTTATTACGGTAACTGTACAGCCTATTGGCCACAGGCCAAGGATTTAATCTTTGTGAAGTTTTTACATCGTTTCATATCTATGTTGTAGACATACATGATGTTTATTTAGTACCTTGACTTTATTTGCTCTTTTGCATCTATCAATCGGTTCAGGAAGGTTTGCCTTACAATGACAGAGCACAATACAACAAGCAAGAACCAAATACACCCAAAAAGTCATAAAACATCATTTGGTGACATAAGAGTACCAGCTGCCGGTAAGGGAAAATGTCATCAGCTGTGACATTTCCCATCGCAATGCCTGTGATGCAGAGGTAAGTCACCCTGGGTAAAATTCCCCATTTTAGGGCGTGAACCCAGGCTAACCTATCCACTTTTGGTTCCCTGGCTGACATCATTATTAAGAAGAATATTTATTAAATTTGGGGGTGCTGGAGAATTCTGGAAGGTTCGCAGGCTATGAAGGACTTGCTCACCAATTTATTGGCAGCTAGGAAGTGGAACGGGGCAAGCAGAATATAAAATGGAAGAATGGTATAAAGAGGTGTGGGATTCATGATAAATTTACATGTGCCATTAAGGTAAGACAGGGAATACACAGGAGAAATGATTTTGGGGAGATATGGAGGGTGTTTGTAGAATTTGTACTGTTAAAACGGAAAGGGGTCAACCCATCGCAAGAGGTGTTGAAATTTTGGGAGGTTGGATAGTTACAACAGATGATGGGGTGCACATTTTTGTTCTTATTTATGTATGCTTATTACCTTGTCAAAATAAAAGAAGAAGAAGAATTCAAAAGAAAACAGAAACAGGGGCAGGAATGGCTGATGCTCGCTTACTCAACCCCTGTCCAGAATCAAAATCAATCCTGCAAACACAACTGGTATTTGCTGTTGCTGCTGATTTCATCTCACAAATTATTCACGATTAATTATGCCTTCCTCTGCATTTGGATCATGTTTCCTTGGCATTGAGATGAGCAGGGGTGGAGCAACATAATGATGACATAATTTACATAATGAAGTTGAGGGCGTTTATAGCAAGACCTGCATTCATGGCCACATTGAACTGGAAGAAGGTTTGAAGGCTTTGATTAGAAGTTATGGTATTCCCTCACATGGAATGACAGAAGAAACCATTTTTTAACCGTCGTCCCCAGATCATAGGATGATTGGTAGGGAACAGACATAGGAGTTATCAGAGACTGGGATGTTCCCTTCAGGCCAAAGTATATTCTAGCGCATGAAGAAGAATTCAAAGACTGATGCTGCTGCAACCAAATACCTTGAAACTTTATTCAGATGGTAGATTGGGAAAAGTTATGGAACCACCATGCAACGTTTTATCATATGTGGTGGAATTGTAAAATAATCAAAAAGTATTGGGAAATAATTTATAATGAAATGAAGAAAATGTTTTAAATAACCTTTGTTAAAAAAACCAGAAGCTTTTCTTTTAGGCATTACAGGACAAGAATTATCAAAAGAAATGAAGAACTCATTTATGTACGCCACAACAGCAGCCAGGATTCTATGGGCACAACTTTGGAAAGATGACAAGACACCAACGAAAGAAGACTGGCAAGCCAAAATGATATGCAGATATGGCAAAACTTATAGGAAGATTAAGAGATAAAGATAACAGAGAATTTAGAAAAGACTGGAATCCATTTATACAGTACTTGCAGAAACATTGTGAAGGAATAGACTCACTGGCAGGGTTTGAATAACACTTACAATTAAGGAAAAGATAACAAAAGATATTGAAATACAATTAGAAAGATGATTAGAAGTATACCTACAAAAGAGATTACACAATTAGGTAGAACAATAATAGCAGAAGGAACAAATGCATCAAAAAACCAGAAGGAGAAGTGATTTGTCCCCCCCCCCCCATTATGCGATGTCATTATGTTGACTGAATATAAAATTGTAAAATCTAATAAAAGGAAAGGTTATGGAAAACATGTTGTACGCTGAAAGAAAATTATATGAAAATGATGTACTGGTGGTATTTGACTTCTAGTAAGTTAGCAAAAATGTATAGAACAAGTACAAATACCTGCTGGAAATGTAAAGAAAAAGAAGGTACCTTTTATCACATGTGGTGGTCATGTAAGACAATAAAAGCTTTCTGGGAAATGATATATAATGAACTGAAAAGAATGTTTAAAAGAACTTTTGTTAAAAAACCAGAAACTTTTCTATTAGGAATTATAGATACAGACATTCCAAAGGAGCAGAAAAGACATTTTATGTACGTGACAACAGCTGCACAGATGCTACCAGCTCAGGGATGGAAAGAAGGAAGTGTTCCTACCAGAGAAGAATGGCAAACTAAGCTGATGGACTATGCAGAAATGGCAAAGCTGACTGGAAAGCTCCGGAACCAAGCGGACAAAAACTTCAAAAAACAATGGGAAAAATTTATAATCGATTTAGGAGACCATTGCAAGCAGATGAAAACATTAGCAGGATTTTGATCTCACTTGTAATGTAACAAATATTATGAACAATATGGATTGATAGAAAATATAGATGACAGAATAATATGCAGTTGTAAATGTTGGCAATAGGACCCGTGGAGACAGTGGGGGGCAGTCACGATATTCAGAGTAATCCCGAGTATTTCAGAGTAATGGATGTATTTGGATTGCTATAATTTTAAATTTGCAAAATCAAATAAAAATGATTTTTTTTTTAAAAAAAAGAAATTTTATAGGAAGGCTGGGGAAATTCAGACTGTTTAGTCCTCAGGACTCTTCCTCCCCAGACCACATCTCTCACCAGCCCTGTTCCAGTACCCACTTAAAGTGCTTTTCATTGGCTGAGTCCTTGAACTGAATCAGGCTGATCTGGGGCAATCCAGGTTTTGCTAGGCAGCTAGACTGGTGACTGGGAGTGGCCACCGAGACCATATAACACCGGTTCTGAAAGATCTTCATTGGCTCCTAGTACGTTTCTGAGCACAATTCAAAGTGTTGCTGCTGATCTTTAAAGCCCTAAACGGCTTTGGTCCTGTATACCTGAAGGAGCATCTCCACCCCCACCGTTCGGCCTGGACATTGAGGTCCAGCTCTGAGGGCCTTCTGGCGGTTCCCTCCCTGCAAGAAGTGAGGTTACAGGGAACCAGGCAGAGGGCCTTTTCGGTGGTGTCGCCCACCTTGTGGAACACCCTCCCACCAGATGTCAAGGAAATAAACAACTATCTGACTTTTAGAAGACATCTGAAGGTGGCCCTCTTTAGGGAAGTTTTTAATGTCTGACGCTGTATTGTTTTTAATATTCGGTTGGAAGCTGCCCAGAGTGGCTGGCGAAACCCAGCAAGATGGGCGGGGTATAAATAATAAATTATTATTATTATATTATGTGGGGACAGCCCTGGACCACTTCAGTATAACACAGTCAAATTCTGCATAGACCACTTTCTTTTGATGCTTCTAGTCAGTGCTTTTTTTCCTGGGGAGACGCATACCCCTAAACATTTTCTGAATCTAAGCTTGGCCTCATTGAGGGCCAGGAAAATGAGAGTACACCTAAACAATTTTTTTTATAGAAAAAAAGCACTGCTTCTAGTGCCCTTCATCTGAGCACTCCATGTGTGCAAAGTGTTGTAGCTCATGGAATCTTGGAAGAATTCATTCTCCACCTTTGAAGTATTTCTTCTGAGTAAGAATTGCTCTCTTTGGCCGCTCAGCATCTTCTCTCCTAGGGCTGGACAAATTGGTCCATTTCAGGTTTTCTTACTTTCTCATCTTCCCAGTCTCAAATATGGTTTTTATGCATCTACACCGCAATCTGCCAAGAATTTTTTTATTTTTTAAAAAAGCAACCTTCATGAAAATTTGCCAGCATTTTAGGGCAAATTCCTCCCAATATACACATTTTTGTATGTAGCTGTGAATAGTATATGCATTTTGGCAGTTATCTTCACAAATATATGCATTTTTGTACGTGTTGGACAACAGCATCACAAAATTCGAAGAAGTGCAAATTTCAGTGGATAGTTGTGTTCCAGCTTCAAAAACCAGGTAGTGTTACCATGCCCTTCACAATGTGCCTGTCACAAGAATTGTCGGCGCTGAGACTAACAGGTTACTTCTGTTATGATGTAAGCAAAGCCCACCTGCCCCCTTTAAACATTGCAGTTGATCAGCTTATATTGATGCTTCTCTTAAACTTTGAGAGTACAGTGGTACCTCGGGTTAAGAACTTAATTCGTTCTGGAGGTCTGTTCTTAACTTGAAACTGTTCTTAACCTGAAGCACCACTTTAGCTAATGGGGCCTCCTGCTGCCGCCACACCGTCGCAGCACGATTTCTGTTCTCATCCTGAAGCAAAGTTCTTAACCTGAAGCACTATTTCTGGCTTAGCGGAGTCTGTAACCTGAAGCGTCTGTAACCCGAGGTACCACTGTATACCCCCTACCTCTATAACCAGAATCTCTGTATGAATGTATAAAGAGCTATCATCCTAGCTCCATCAATGTTCCACAAAAGTTCCAGTTATTCAATCCTGCAAAGAGCTCGGCTCAGGAACACAGTCGCTGTGTCTATAAATCCCCACACCCTGCCTGGGTTGAACTGGTTCTCCTTCCTGCTCCCCCCCCCCTTTACTGGGCGCAGCTTCCTCGCAGAGTAATCAAGGTGCCTGATACAGAATTGCATCGATCAACAAAAGATGGGCGAGTAGGATGGGGAGGGAGGGAGGAGCCACCCCCGCCTTAGTTTACTTACCTCCCAAGGATATAAACCCTCGGCCGAGAGAGCGCTGCTAGCAGAGGCACCGGCGAGAGGCGACTTGAAATTTGCACCCCTCGGCATCCAGCTTTTGCACCTGTTTCGACCTTGTTTTGACGGTGAGTACAGTGCGGCAGGAAAGCAATTGTGCTTCAATGTGTTGCGTTTCTTTTCAGGGGGGAAAAGAAAGTGTTGGGGAGTAGGGAATCAGAGGCCGGCTGAAGCACGACGAAGTTTCTAAAATCTGGGGGCTGTTTGCGGCTGACAAACACAAGATGCTCTGTGCGTTTTGGGGCAGCCGGTTCCACGTTTAGATCTGAATGGGAGGAGATCTGATTTTAGAAGCAAAAGAAAATAGCAGCTGAGGAGTGCAGATCGTCTCATTGATCTTCTTCTCCTTAACTCCCAGAAGCCCCTCTTTCTAGCCATTTTCAACCAGTGGAGGGCTTGGATATTGGAACTGATTCTGGCTTAGGGGAGAGGGTCTTGGGGAGAGAAACTGCAAGGGAGAGGAGGCCAAAAGAGGGAGGAGGGATATCACTGGAGTACCATTACCATCAGCTTCAACCAGCATAGCTTATTGCCAGGGATGGTGGAAGCTGCAGTTCATCAAGATCAGGAGGGTCACAGGTTCCTCATCCTTGTTTTAGGTAAAGGTAAAGGGACCCCTGACCATTAGGTCCAGTTGTGGCCGACTCTGGGGTTGCGGCACTCATCTCGCTTTATTGGCCGAGGGAGCTGGCATACAGCTTCTGGGTCATGTGGCCAGCATGACTAAGCCACTTCTGGCGAACCAGAGCAGCACACGGTAATGCTGTTTACCTTTCCACCGGAGTGGTACCTATTTATCTACTTGCACTTTGACGTGCTTTCGAACTGCTAGGTTGGCAGGAGCAGGGACCAAACAACGGGAGCTCACCCTGTCGCGGGGATTCAAAGTGCCGCCCTTCTGATTGGCAAGTCCTAGGCTCTGTGGCTTAACCCACAGTGCCACCCACGTCCCATCCTTGTTCTAAGGATGCTTAAAAGTCCAGTATGGAGAGGGTTTGCCGTGGGAAAGTATTCTTGTCTCCACTACACTGTACAAGGAGTTATTGTCTGGATAGGTAAATCTCCAATCAACTTATGGCCAAATGTGATTTGAACTCTCCCATGCAGGAAGGGAGAGAAGGTCAATTCAGTTTGCACGTCAAGCTGAATCAATCAAATCCACACTTTCCAAAACAACGTGAGATTCAAAGCACAGCCACCCTTCAAAATCCGTGCTCTTCTAAATTTTGCGATTCAGTTCTAGAAACAAGAACCAAAGTTTGCCAAAATGGAAACATTAGGTAGGAAAATCAACATATTAGCGGAAATGAAATGTGTCAATGCATTCTATTAGGAGAAACTGCTTTTATCAAAACCGCTTACCAAAATATGTTTTTAAGGCTTCATTTGCACTAAAATCTGAATAATTTTTACGAGGGTTTTTTTTTAAAAAAAATGCTGCAGAAACATGGGGAGCTGAATTTAAGATTAAGAGAAACTGAGAAATGAGAAACTTAGGAGAACTGAAATCAACAGACCTTTCATTCATACTCCCATATGAACCCAACACACTCTCTCTATTATCCAAGTGCTTCCTTCAGATTCTGCACTTTATATCCTCCTGTTCTGCTCGCTTTCAGTCTGCTTCTTGAATATTAGCAGCAGATGCTTCAAGACACAGAAACCCTAACTGCTATCTATGCTGAGCTTCAGAATTGGGGCAAATGTGTAATGAATGTAGAGAGAGGGCATATCTGTAAGCAGGATGTTCTGGAGCATGGCCTCTGCAGCATGAGGGGCTTATTCCCACACGGAACATCTGCTTACGTTTTGCTTTCCAGGCAGTTTACGTAAGCCTGATGCTTAGTACAGTGGTACCTCAGGTTAAGAACTTAATTTGTTCTGAAGGTCCGTTCTTAACCTGAAACTGTTCTTTTTTTTTATTGGTTTTCGCATATTACATGACAATACAGATGTACCAAAGCCAACACCATTTCTTCCCCATCCCCCCATACACTTATATTTATATATATATTTCCTCAATCCATCATATTATTCTTTTCTCCTTCCTCCCACATCCCTCTGCCCCCACTCGATTTCTTCCACATTATACAATTTACAATAATCTTTGCATTCTACAATCTTCTTAAATTGTAATTTTTCTTTCATCCAATACTTCACATTTTAATCTAGGCATATTAGTGTGTCTTTTTTCCAGCAATATTTTGCCATATATTCACCAAAACATTTCCACTCCTTTTTTAATTTTTGATTCGACTGATTTCTTACTATAGCAGTTAACTTTGCCAAAATTAAACATTCATTTAGTTTACAAATCCATTCCTCCTTTGTGGGTATAATTTGTGACTAGCAGCAATCACTATTCTAGCAGCTGTACTAGAAACTGAAACTGTTCTTAACCTGAAACTATTCTTAACCTGAAGCACCACTTTAGCTAATGGGGCCTCCTGCTGCCGCCGTGCCGCTGGAGAGTGATTTCTGTTCTCATCCTGAAGCAAAGTTCTTAACCCGAGGCACTATTTCTGGGTTAGCAGAGTCTGCAACCTGAAGAGTCTGTAACCTGAAGCGTCTGTAACCCGAGGTACCACTGTACACCAGATGTTGACAAGTTGGCGATGTGTAAGACAGCTAACATAATGTAAAACTGGCGCTTCCACAAGGGACTGGAAGCACAGGCAGCTTTTGCAATTCAAACCTGGCAACACTCAGTTAGCTAAGGCTGCTTTTCGGACTCTGTACATTCTTGTCTCTTTTCCGCTAGATGGTGGCCTCCCTGAAGTCCTGGCCTCTCATGATCGCTGTGACTCTGTGCATCTTGTTCTGCCTGGGAACCTTGGTAGAGGCCTACCCTCAACAGCCAGAGCATCCTGGAGAAGATGCCTCCGCTGAAGAAATGGCCAGATACCTGTCAGCGCTCCGACACTATCTTAACCTGGTGACAAGGCCAAGGTGCGGGTTGCTTTTAAAGTGGTGCAGTGATGGTCTCTGGAGTGGTGTCTGTGAGCCCTGTCTACACACAGACATACACACACACCCTCCTGCCTGCTGAATGTTGGTGGGGAATGAGCATTATGCGCCGGGCTCCCAAGGAAGGGAGAGAAAAATGCAGCCTTCTTCCATCCTGAGCACATTTATTTAACATTCCCCAGGCAAAGCCAGCAGCGAGAGTGACTCCCTATGTGGGTGAATGCATGAGTCAGAGCAAAGCTAGTGGCCGAGGCAGTACAGGTGTCCCTGGGGATGTGGGTGGCGCTGTGGTCTAAACCACTGAGCCTCTTGGGCTTCCCGATCGTAAGGTCAGCGGTTCGAATCCCTGCGACGGGGTGAGCTCCTGTTGCTCTGTCCCAGCTTCTGCCAACCTAGCAGTTCAAAAGCACGCCAGCGCGAGTAGATAAACAGGTACCTATGCGGCAAGAAGGTAAACGGTATTTCCATGCGCTCTGGCTTCCATCACGGTGTCCCGTTGCACCAGAAGCGGTTTAGTCATGCTGGCCACATGACCTGAAAAGCTGTCTGTGGACAAACACCGGCTCCCTCATGAGGCCTGAAGTGAGATGAGTGCCACAACCCCATAGTTACTTTTAACTGGACTTAACTATCCAGGTGTCCTTTACCTTTCATTTTTACCTTACAGGTGTCCCTCCACTTACGCAGGGGTTATGTTCCGGGCATCGGTGAAATTGCATAAAGTGGGGAGCACTCTCTAAACACCTTTTAAACGCTCTCTCGGCTGCTTTCCCTCAAATTAATTCAATAGATTTTTTATTGTTTATCGCCAGTGGCCATCACAATACAATATAAGCACAAATCGCACAACTACAGAATGAAAGATCCTACGTGCACCAGACTAAGACAAACCTAAAATGTCCAAATTTTAAATCCAGACCAAATGCAGACCAAAAAATACTGCACCCAAAAATATCCACAGCTAGAATTGAAGCTCTGGGGTTGGCAGGAGGCTGGAAGACACATGGGAAAGCTGCTGCTGCGATACCCCGCACATCAGCTATGGGGTGTGGAGGCTAGGCAGCCTAAACAAAGCCTGCCACAAGGACTCCCTAGCACCCTCCCACAATTTCCGGGTTTGAACTGAATTTTTAAATTATTTCCCAGCAGCCGTGCAGGAATAAAATGTGCACCAGTGGTGTGCGCGTGTGTGCGCGCGCGCTAGTGTTGAATTCCTTGCCATGCATGTCTGCTGCCATTAAATAACAGGAAGGGGGGCTGCCTCATGGCTGTGCAAATCAGAGGTAGGGTGGGGAGGAGGAAAAATCCCTTTTTCTGTCTCCAAGGGAACAAATAGGATGGCATTAACTCAATTATTCCTCTCCCAACTGAAGGTTTGGCAAGAGGTCCAGCCCAGAGACCTTGATGTCAGAGCTTATTTTTGGAGACAGCAGCAGCAACAGTGGAGCTAGCCATGATGACCGGTCAAGGTAAGTCCTAGCAGCAGAGGGTGCATCATTTTTGCAGCAAACCTACCCAGGACCTGCCTGTTTCTGACCCGGAGCCAATTCTCTCTAACCACCACAACCTTGCTAAAGGGAAGGGCAAGCTCTAGGCTTGGAGACACATTGTGTTTTCTGTGTCATCTACTGGGACGGGGAGGAACATCCCAAGGGCCTCATAAATAGAAAGAAAAGTGATTCTCAAGAGATTGGAAACCACCTTGTCTGCTCCAGGAGCAATGCGTTCTAGACCTAGAACGTCAAGATTACCCAGCAATGGGGAAGCAGCTTTCTGCACATATGTAACCCTTTTCCAAGCTAAACTGCAGACACATAGAAGAATCCCAGGAAGCATGTAATATAGTTTCAGGGCCATTCATGATTCAGTTTAAGCATGGTATCATGGTATCTAGCATGGTATCAACCCTATTTTATGACATTTGTTGAGATCTAGAGCTTATCCTAGCCCATATGCTCAAGCAAATCATGGAAGCATAGAGTTGGAAGGTACCCTGAGGATCGTCTAGTCCAACCTCCTGCAATGCAGGGATATGAAGCTGTCCCTTATAGGGATTGAACCTACAACCTTGGCATTATTAGTACCTCACTCTATCCAATGGAGCTAGCCAGCTGACAATGCAATGCAATGCAATGCAATGCAATGCAATGCAATGCAATGCAATGCAATGCAATACAATACAATACAATATAATAAAAGGTGTCTGTTGTTGTTGTTGTTGTTGTTAGAATTTATATACTGCCCTATACCTGGAGGTCTCAGGATGGTTCACAGAACAATTTTTTTAAACTTACTGGAATCAATTAATCATGGGAGTTTCACTATCAATAATCTATCTCTAACTTGCTCATTAGTAAAAACAATATTTTTGAAGCAACCAGCATTTTTGAAGCCACAATGTATGTAAAATATATGCTTGCTAAGAAGCCATTTTTTAAGCAGTTTGTGCACGCCTGGTACACCAATGCTCTGGGTTCTGCAGGTAAATGGCCTTGGCCTTTGGGACAGGGAGCAGCAGCGAATTGTACTTGAGCTTCTTCCTACAATTCTATATGTTCACAACAATTTCTTTCTTTTTTGCAGGTTCGATGACTCCAACATGTGGTAACGATCCGATGCCTCTCAGCCAGTGGTCCATCTGCTGCTTCTTTTTAAACAGGCAAATCGTTGTGTTCATTCTGCATTTCTCAAAACCAATTAGGCTGTGATGATTTAAAGAGTCCATTCCTCACCTCAACTTTCTCCATCCAATACTGAAGAGGCTTGGGAAAGAAACTCTCACTGCATCCCCCCTTTTCAAGACAACAACATTGCAATGAGCCAGGCCTCTTTCTCCCTACAAGCCAACAGGGGGTGCCAGAAGAGTGCTTTGTGGCTGGGGACACAAAGGTTGCCCCCAGCCCTTGGCAGCAGCCAAGGTTGTAAGACACCCCCCCCCCAGTGCAAGCCCTCATTATGTCTACTCTGAGTTGTCCTGTAAATCATGTGTGCGGGTGTGAATAGGTGTATGTATGTGTAGATGTATGTATTTGAAATTATTTCTGTTTGTCTCAAGAATAAAAAGCAAGTTTGATGGAGAAGCTTATTGCATTCCTCCCTTTGTTCCCAACCAACTGAAGTGGGACAGTCTTTGGCTGCTGGGGTACAGAATATACTATTGGCAAAACCAATTTGGTGTTTCACAACTTTCTGACTAGTTGCAGGACCTTAGCCAGACCTAGCAGAGTACAGTATTTTTCACCCTATAGGACGCACCGTCCCATAAGGCGCACCTAGTTTTTTTGGGGGGGAAATAAAGGGAAAAAAATTATTTCCCCCCCAGGCGCGGGGCTGGGGCGGGGGAGGCCCGAGCTTCCCCCAACCCCAGCCCCCAAACAGGCAGCTCTCTGCAAGCCGTGGGAGCCCAGCGCTGGCTCACTCTGCTTGCGGAGAGGTCCGCGAAGCCTGGACGCGCTGATCTCAGCGCGCGCAGGCTTCGGCATGCCGGCAACTCTCCGCAAGCAGTGGGAGCGCTTCTGCTGCTTGCGGAGAGGTCCGTGAAGCCTGGACGCGCTGATCTCAGCGCACGCAGGCTTCGGCATACCGGCAACTCTCCCCAAGCAGCGGGAGCGCTCCCGCTGCTTGCGGAGAGGTCTGCGAAGCCTGGAGAGCGAGAGGGGTCGGTGCGCACTGACTCCTCTCGCTCTCCAGGCTTCAGCGAAAGCCTGCATTCGCCCCATAGGACGCACACACATTTCCCCTTCATTTTTGGAGGGGAAAAAGTGCGTCCTATAGGGCGAAAAATACGGTACATGCAGAATCCACGGAAGCAATTGGCAACTTGGCTGCAGACAGGATAGACGAAGCAGGAACCAGGAACTTGTAGTTAGGTGTGTATTATATACAGTGGACTATTTACAGGAACAGAACACGGATCTTATGCTAGCTCTCTCTGACACGACTCACAACTCCTACACTCACTGACACACTGAACTCTGAACACGAAACTCTGAACTAACACATTCCAGTTAGTAGGCCATTAATTATCACTCCCTTGAAAGAGCTTGACCAATCAGGGAACGGTCTCCATGTCTCTGTTATCACCAGGCAGACTTACTCCTTCAGATTGCCTTCTGGCTGTCTGCCAAACCTTAATTGACTCTGTGTGAGTAGCTGCACATACACAGTTTCCCAACATATACTAGAGAATTCCAACTGGGAAATAGAATCCTGGAATACCATTTTTCAAGTCATGCCAAAATGTCCTCCAAGGAGAACCCTTTCTCTACTGTAGAGAAAGCCTCGGGTTCTACCCTTTGCTTTCTGTGCCCGTTTTCTATGTCCAGAGAAGCTTCCGACAGAGGAGAGCATTAAAAAACACCTGTCAGGGGTTTAGGAGCAGAGGCACGGGCAAGGGAGGAAACAGAGAGCGAAGGGGAGGAGGCAGAAGAAAAGATGAGTGATGACGACGACCCGAGATCTCCTAGTCTTTCCAGTGAATCAGAGGATTCACAGAAAGGAGCACCAGTGGCCAGGGCAAGGGGGGAGTCAAGGGGGGCACCCCAGGAAGATAGAGCCAGAAGGGACTCAGGGGGGAGCAGCTGGAAATCGGGACCAGCGTCACCGCCAGGAAGCAGGGAAGAGGAAGGGAGCCAGGGGGGAAGCGCTGGTAGCTCACCACAGGAGGGAGGGCATGAGTCAGGAGTGGCCACACCTCCATCGGGGAGCGAAGAAACGGTTAAGAGGAAGGTGGAAGGTTGGGCGCGCGCGCCAAGTTCAAATGCAGAGGAAGGCGGCGCAGTAAGCAGCCCCGAAAGGGAACCAGGTCCTAAAGCCCGGCGCAAGGAGGCAGGAGGGTCCGGGTCAGCGTCAGAAGAATCCCGGAAGGAAGAAGCCCCGGGGGGTAGAGGGACCCAGAGGAGGACAGTCAGGCGGAAAAGGTGGAGCAAGGCTAGGATATTAAGTTGGTGCACAAGGGGCGGAGATTCAGACGGAGCTTCGCCGATCTAGCTACTAGACGTAGAGTTTGCGCGCAGCAGCGTGAGAATGGAAACTGTAATTCAATAAAGACTTTTACTTAATGAGCGCTGGCTAGCGTGATCCTCTGTGAGCTAGGATCTTCAAGCAGCTCTGACAACACCATTCCCTGCTTACTGTCTGAAATAGAATGAACCATCTATTCTGACATCTTGTTCTGGTGACTGGGTAGGCCGGGTTCTGTCCTTCATGTATGGCCTGAACAATGGTCCCCTCTCTACTTCCCCACACCCCTTTAAATATTAAAATTGGCCACCTTTCCCAGTGGTGTAGCGTGGTTTGCCAGCACCCGCAGCTACACAGAGAGGGTGTGTGGGATGGAAATGGTCTCGATTGGTGTTTGTTCCCCTTCAGCACTAAAGATCAAGTTTCCTCAGGGGGAAAGCAGCCGGGCAAATGGGTATGCAGAAGCCCAAAGTCAAGATTGGCTCCCAAGGTGGCCTACACAGCTCTACCACAAAAACACACACAATCTAATTTATGCCAAATGGTTATAACCAAACCTTTTCCAAAAGGTGGCTTAGAATATCATGTAAGATATTCTAAGACATGCACCAACCAGCAAACCATGGAAGAACAGCAACATCATCAAAATCAGGGGTCAGCAAGGTTTTTGTGGCTTGGGTCGGTTCACGGTCCCACTAATGTCGCAGTGGGCCGGAGTGCGCGCACACGCACACATGCTATTTCCGGTGCTTCTTCCGGTGCGGAGGAGGTGTGCACAGCTTCCCATTGGCTGCAGGAGCTTCCTGCAGCCAATGGGAAGCCAGCCAGCATCGTGGAGGGCGGTCCCCACTCTGCTCCGTGCCGGTTTAGCGAGGTGTATGGGAGTCGACTGAGCGGGCGGTAGGGGTCCCTGAGCGGGTGGCAGGGGCCCATGGTTAAATGATCCCCCATGGACCGCTTGTGGCCCATGGGCCTTATGTTGCCAACCCCTGATCAAAATATAAGAAACTCAGTTAAATATCTAGAATTAGTACTTTGTAAAATAGTGATTAAAAGGGAGCAGCATTGGCAGATTAAGTTGACAGATTATGCTGAAATGGCCAAAATGACCAGAAGAATCAGAAATCAGGAAGACCAGAATTTTAATAAGGAATGGGGAAAATTCATAATTTATCTTAAAAACCATTGTAAACAGTTAAAAATCGCTAGCAGGATTGGAAAATCACTTGTAGTTTCATGGTGAATTTTGGATATAACGGAGATGCAAAAGTTTTGGATTATTAGAAAAGATGCAGGAGGAAATGATTAATAATAGGACGCCCACAAAGGGGAGGAGGGGAAAGTCCAGGTGGTTCTTTGGAATCTTGATTTTATGCTGTATGTTGAATACATGATTGTAAAATTATAATCTGAAAATAAAATAAAATAGATAGATAGATGATAGATAGATAGATAGATAAAGGTAAAGGGACCCCTCACCATTAGGTCCAGTTGTGGCCGACTCTGGGGTTGTGGCGCTCATCTCGCTTTATTGGCCGAGGGAGCTGGGGTACAACTTCCGGGTCATGTGGCCAGCATGACTAAGGCGCTTCTGATGAACCAGAGCAGCGCATGGAAACGCCGTTTACCTACCCGCCAGAGCGATACCTATTTATCTACTTGCACTTTGACATGCTTTCGAATTGCTAGGTTGGCAGGAGCAGGGACCGAGTGATGGGAGCTCACCCCGTCGTGGGGATTCGAACCGCCAACCTTCTGATTGGCAAGTCCTAGGCTCTGTGGTTTAACCCACAGCGCCACCCGCGTCCCTAGATAACAGCAAAATTCACAACTATTAATGAAAGGTGCAGGAGCCCTTTTGCATCTGTCCACTCTAGAGGTTTGAAAAGAGATGTCCTTCCCAAGGGTGGAGGGCCAAAATTCTGAACCCTTGACATTTACACTTTTGTAACTTTGGAGTCTAAGTTCATACTTGCTAGACAGTTGACACAAGGGGAGAAGAAAGAATCAGACAGTTGACACCTGCTGGAGATCGGACAGCTACTGCAAGGACAAAAAATAAAATAAAATGCCCATATATTCTGGATGCACTGCTGGGATTCTGGGACTTCATGAATAACTGGGCTGCCACCTGCTGGATGCAAGCGGCAGCAAGGAAGTTCCATTCAGCTGCAACGTAACATCTTATTCTTAGAAGAAACAACGCTAAAAGTCACCAAGAGGGCCAGGTTGCAGCAAACGGAAACAGATGTTTCTTAGCATGACGTAAGCCCAAATCTGTGTCCTGTCGCAGTCTCAGACTGGAATTAAGGAAGTGTGATGGAGCCATGATTACTTTTAGACGATGCTCATATTGCACCCAAAGTCTACTGGGGCAAAGTCGCGGCGGCTGGTCTCCTTCTGAAAACACAGCAGCCAGCCAGCAGTTATTTAAATCTGCCTCTGGCATTAATCAGCTTTCAGGTCATGGATAGCGACATCTGTTTCTCTCCCTTTCTTTCGTTGAACCCGAAGAAGTTCACCCGCTTGGAGCGCTTGTTAAAGATCTGTTTTGAAAATGCCTTTCCGAAGACGGAAGGGAAACTTAAATTAAAATTTTGTCAAAGGTCTTTCTCTAATGGATCAAGGGGTAGAGGGACCCCAAACAACACCCCCTCAAAGTCCGTCTTGCTTTTTCTTGGAATCCGCTGCACGTGTTGCCAAATTTAACGTTGCTTTCTCCAATTTTCACCCAATGTGTTTATCTTCAAGGTGTTTAATAGACAGACACTTAGCACACCTTGACCTAAGTGAAATTATTGCATGTGTGGAAAGAGGTTTCCATGCAGGGATCTGCTGCGCTTGACATGGGAATGGGAGAACTGGTCAGTTTTGGTCTCTCTGTTTCTCATTCTTACAATCTTAAGTTCAGTTCTGTGCATTTCCACATCTGTTAACTTTAAAAAAAAAATCATTGTGAAAATTCGCCGGGATGTTAGTGTTAATTTATCCTAACGTGGACTTTTTTTGCAAAGCAATTTCCCCTAATTCAACACATTTTTATCTGTTATTTTTACCGGTATATGCATCCTTACGTTTAATTTAATCTAATATATCCTATTTTGTACACATTACTTGGCTGGAGAACAACATTACAAGATTTGGATGGCTATGTTTGTGCATTGTTTCAGAAAGTGAAAATTATTTACGTAGGCTTGCTTATATATGTGAACTGAATTGGATTTCTCTACCCATTCCTACTCCATATATCTATATATCTATATATCTATATATATATGCTTTCGTAGATTTTCACGGGTACAGGAATGTAGGTTTTGGTGTCTTCGGGTGTCTTCCCGTGTAAGAGTTGGGGTGTCTAGGCGACGTTTCGACGAGGTCTCACTCGTCATCTTCAGGCTGGTGCTTTCGGCTTCTTGTTACTGGAACAGAGCAGGATCTCAGTGTTTGAGTTCCTATAAATACTGTTGAGGGGGTGTGGTGTATAGCCTCCAACGTTCTGGGCAGAGAGGAAGTTCCCAGGTTAGTGTTCCTTTTCTTCTTTTGTTCATTAATTACTTGAGGGATATCTTGAGAGATTTCTTGAGTGATATTCTGAGTACCATTTAGGAGGGTCATTAGGTGTGAATTAGTTGCTAAAGCTTTCGTGTCTTGACCTCTTGAGCTTGTGAAGAGTTTTTCTGAGAAGATGGCTGTACTGCACTTAGTTGTGCTCTGGCTTGGCTTCGTGTATAGGGGCGAGCTGTGGTTTTGTGCCCTGTGCCAGCCAGATCTGTGTAGGGATTGCAGGGGGGTGCAGCATCCGGAGGTGCCACTATGGTTTGGCTACTGGATGGTGTCTGTAATTTATCTGTGGAGAGGGTCTGGGTTTGGGTCTGGTGTGGTTGATTGGAGATGGCGTTCTGTGTGCCTCTGGTTCTGGTGTCGGTTTTTGTGGGGAGGGCTAATTTCCAGATGTCTGGCAGGCGGGACGTGTCGTCACGCTTGTTCATGTTGTGAGGGTGTTTCTCTATCTCGATGGCTTCCATGATTATTCTCTTGTGGTGATGTTCCATGTTAAAGAGCAATTTGGAGTTTGTCCAATGTACGTGGCTGGGCAGACTTTGCAGGGTATTTCATAGACCCCTTGGTTTTCTAACTGGATTTTATCTTTGGGGTTTCTGAGGATATTGGCTGTTTTTTGGTTGGTGCAAAAGGCTGTTTTGATATTGTGTTTATGGAGGATTTTGCTAATTTTATCTGTAGTGCCCTTGATATAAGGAAGGAGGGCCATGCCATTGTTTTCTTCTGTGTCTTGGTTTTTGGGGGGTGTTTGGGCCCAGCCACGTACATTGGACAAACAAACAGACGAATAAATGCACGTATCGCAGAACACAAGAATGCCGTCAAAAAAGAAGAAAAAACTTCCTCTCTTTACCAACACATGAAAGAAACAGGACACGAAATTAATTTTGCAGACTCCAAATTGCTCTTTAACATGGAACATCACCACAAGAGAATAATCATGGAAGCCATCGAGATAGAGAAACACCCTCACAACATGAACAAGCGTGACGACACGTCCCGCCTGCCAGACATCTGGAAATTAGCCCTCCCCACAAAAACCGACACCAGAACCAGAGGCACACAGAACGCCATCTCCAATCAACCACACCAGACCCAAACCCAGACCCTCTCCACAGATAAATTACAGACACCATCCAGTAGCCAAACCATAGTGGCACCTCCGGATGCTGCACCCCCCTGCAATCCCTACACAGATCTGGCTGGCACAGGGCACAAAACCACAGCTCGCCCCTATACACGAAGCCAAGCCAGAGCACAACTAAGTGCAGTACAGCCATCTTCTCAGAAAAACTCTTCACAAGCTCAAGAGGTCAAGACACGAAAGCTTTAGCAACTAATTCACACCTAATGACCCTCCTAAATGGTACTCAGAATATCACTCAAGAAATCTCTCAAGATATCCCTCAAGTAATTAATGAACAAAAGAAGAAAAGGAACACTAACCTGGGAACTTCCTCTCTGCCCAGAACGTTGGAGGCTATACACCACACCCCCTCAACAGTATTTATAGGAACTCAAACACTGAGATCCTGCTCTGTTCCAGTAACAAGAAGCCGAAAGCACCAGCCTGAAGATGACGAGTGAGACCTCGTCGAAACGTCGCCTAGACACCCCAACTCTTACACGGGAAGACACCCGAAGACACCAAAACCTATATATATATATAGAGAGAGAGAGAGAGAGAGAGAGTGCCTCTTTCACAGGGAGCAAAACCCAGAAACCTAGCAATACATGCATAATTATACAAGTAACTCATAGATATGTTCATGTGGAAGTTTTTAGGTGAAGCACTATGCACCTCCATATGCTCAGCCTTCTGTGGTTTATACAGTTCTCTGAATCTTAGCGCTGTGGATCCCTGGTCTTAGTGCTGTCGGAGTCCCAAAATGCAAAGGATTATATATATATAAAATATTAATGGAAATGGTTTATTGAATATTTACAGATAAATTATAAATAGATAAAAACACTGGCAGGATTATTGTAACAATCTGCAGTTTTATAAGAGTATATATTTAAAGAATATGAATAAATGAGCAAGTTAAGTTAATTTGGATAGGCAGACGGTATTAAAAAATAAATTTAAGGAACTGCAGAAAGCAGGGGCTGGAAGTCAAGTTTTGAAATGTCAAAATGAATGTAAAACTAGTGAAATGTATAAACTTGAAAAGTACAAAGAAATAAATAAAATGGAAGAAAGTCAGGCATAGTCATATTGAAAGCACACCCATTTCCTACTCCCTTTAATATATAGCAAAGCAGTGTCTTTATTGGCACCAGGATATCTTTCTCTCCCAGGGCCATCTGGATTGCAGCAGGAGATGAAAGAGTTAAACCAACTGCTGCATTCTAAAACCAGAAAGATTGCCTTGCAGAAATTAATTGTTCGATTAAACCAACACAGACCCCCCCCAAGTGAACCCATTTGGCATCACATATAAAAAGCTGTAATCCTGTATATGCTAAGGTAAAGGTACCCATGACTGTTAAGTCCAGCCGCGGCCGACTCTGAGGTTGCAGCGCTTTATTGGCCGAGGGAGCCGGCGTACAGCTTCTGGGTCATGTGGCCAGCATGACTAAGCCGCTTCTGGCGAACCAGAGCAGCGCACGGAAACGCCGTTTACCTTCCCGCCAGAGCGGTACCTATTTATCTACTTGCACTTTGACGTGCTTTCGAACTGCTAGGTTGGCAGGAGCAGGGACTGAGCAATGGGAGCTCACCCCGGCATGGGGATTCGAACCGCCGACCTTCTGATTGGCAAGCCCTAGGTTCTGTGGTTTAAACCACAGCACCACCCGCGTCCATCAGGGGGTAAATCTCATTGGACTCAAAGGGAAGAGGTTTTAGATGCCACCCTTGCCTTCAGTGTGACATATGAAGCAGATCTCTTTGGTTTTATTTCATTATTTTCCTTTGGTTAGCTACACCCAATGTGTGTGGGCAAGTTGGCCCTGAGACTATTATCAGTCTATTTTTTGGTAATAGATCTAGCAGGACCATGAAGACATGGTATGATGAAAGCTTACTTTTCCCTCTTCCAGTCTAAACAGAAGTTGTCTATTTTGTTGTTACTACTCTATGGACCTGAAGAACAGAATAAAAGTCCAAACCAGAAATTTTCAGGTCCTGCTGTGGAAACAGCTTTTGAGGAACGAAGTTGAGGGAAGCCGTAGGCAAGTGGTAGGAACTGAACATTTCACTTTGCACCAAGAAAGAGAGGTTTGCTGAGGGTGAAGGATCCGGCCTCTGAGACTTAAAAATAGTAGCCCTCTCTGAATGATTACCACTTGGCGGATTACTGCAGGCAACATATATCTCCTACTTAGGCTTGGGGAGGAAATTCAATTCCATTTGCATCCCACCAATTTTCACTCCTCTGAATTTTGCGATGCAGCACTCCAACCTAACAATGTTTGCAAAAATGCAAATACAGTGGTACCTCAGGTTAATTACTTAATTCATTCCGGAGGTCCGTTCTCAACCTGAAACTGTTCTTAACCTGAAGCACCACTTTAGCTAATGGGGCCTCCCGCTGCCGTTGCACCATTTCTGTTCTCATCCTGAGGTAAAGTTCTTAACCCGAGGTACTATTTCTGGGTTAGCGGAGTCTGTAACCTGAAGCGTCTATAACCTGAAACTTCTGTAACCCGATGTACCACTGTAACAGGAAGGTGTAAATAAAAATCGGCATATTATTGAAAATAAGACACACACCATGAGCTATAACACTAGATGCTTTGTGCTTCTGTTTTTTTCCCTTTTCCTCTTTTAAAGGCGATTCTTTCCATTTTATCTTCAGGTGGACCAAAAACAAACAACTAATTAATCACTCGCACTTAGAGGGGGGGAGGAACCCCCACAATCTAGTTCTTGCCAGCAAAATGTTTTCAGGTGGGTGAACTGTCAGGGGAGGGACGGAACTCACTGGTTGCAAAGGGCTATTAAGAGTGTCCCCCTTTACGCTGTGTGGAGGTGTGAGGGGAAGGGGGGAGGGGAAAAAAGGTATAAAAATCCCCCAGGAGCTGCCACAGTTTGAGATCGAGAGGAAACACAGAAGGACTCACCCAGCCCAGCACATTCCTGTTTCCAGCTTCCGAAAGGCTCAGGGTAAAAACTTTGTGTGGTTGTGATGAAGCGCCTGGGACCAATTTCTCTAGTCAGTTGTCTTGCTTGGAGGAAATTTCCTTTGAAGGTTCTTGAAATCCTGCTGTGCACCCTGATATTTTCCTTGCTTGTAGGACATAAGGGAACGACTACACTGGTTTGCAAAAATGCAAATCCA
Source organism: Podarcis bocagei (assembly GCF_964188305.1). NCBI lineage: Eukaryota > Metazoa > Chordata > Lepidosauria > Squamata > Lacertidae > Podarcis > Podarcis bocagei. Next base: position 20,492,988 of record NC_138138.1, read on the forward strand.
CTGGTACCTTGGGTTAAGAACTTAATTTGTTCTGGAGGTCCGTTCTTAACCTGAAACTGTTCTTAACCTGAGGTAAAACTTTAGCTAATGGGGCCTCCCGCTGCCGCCGCGCGATTTCTGTTCTCATCCTGAAGTTCTTAACCCGAGGTACTATTTCTGGGTTAGCAGAGTCTGTAACCTGAAGCGTCTGTAACCTGAGGTACCACTGTTTGGGTTTTCTCTCTCTTTTCTTTGTAGCTTCTGTTGGGGAAACGAGTCCAAGTAAAAGTGGGGAGTGTTTGGCACTAGTGACGGAAAGGTCTTGAAAGGTGATAAAAGTATTTTCTTTTTCAAAAAGACAATATTTTTCGCTCTATAAGACGCACCAGAAAATAAGACGCACCTAGTTTTTGGAGGAGGAAAACAAGAAAAAAATTATTCTGAATCCCAGGAGCCAGAACAGCAAGAGGGATCACTGCGCAGTGAAAGCAGCTATCCCTCTTGCTGTTCTGGTTTCTGGGATAGCTGCGCAGCCTGCATTCGCTCCATAAGATGCACACACATTTCCCCTTACTTTTTAGGAGGGAAAAAGTGAGTCTTATAGAGCAAAAAATACTGTAATTTTTATTGCTTTTCAATGATAACAATCCAATAATAGCCTCATTATAACAATGCCAAATTATAACACAATTCATAATACCAATCATTGAGGTGCCAAATTATGCAAATTAGGTTGCCCCCCGCATGCTAGAATTAACGGTTTGATGGTTTTCTTTGTTTCTGCATTCCAAAATCTTATAAATTTCAATTACGTTCCAGTCCAAATACCAATCCCTTATATCGCAACTGCAGTTTTATCAACCTCCATTTGTATTGACACATGGAATGATTTCTACAACTACAGTTGAAGCATTCAAACTCTCTCCTTCCTGTGGGTGACAATTATTCTGTCCGTAATGTTTCTTTCTTTTTTTTCTTGAAAAGTTTTTATTGTTAAAATAATTCAGCATTAATGCACACATATTGCGAATACACAAACATACAAACATACATTTCATACAATCCTTAAAAATGTTCAAACATACCTACACTCAATCCCACAGATAATTCCTTTTCCCTTCACCATCCACCACCCCTCACCCCACCTTTGTGTTAGACTTCCAATCTACTCAATTGCAATTTCTTTCCACTTCTATTACTTTCTTTCACACACCTTTAACCTAATTTCATGCTTCTTTTTCTATTATACATTGTTATCCATCTTATTTAGTATTCCAGTATTTAAAACAGAACTTGTTTATTCTAATAGGAGTTCTGATTTTTCAATATGGTTTTGCATGTATCCTTTAAACACCTTCCAGTCCCTATCTATCTTCTCTTTAGAGATCCTTCCAATTTCTCCCATTGTTTTAGATATATTGCAGTACTCCAATATTCTACAATACAATATTCTGTCTGTAGTGTTTCTTCCTGTCCTTGTAATATATTATCTCTATCTTTTGCCAGCCGTTGCTGCTCTCCATCACGCCTTGGGCGGTGCTACTTATTGTTTCAGAAGATCTCCTTTGCGCCGTCCCTGGTTCGTTGCTTGCAGTTACAAAAGTCATACCATCCCAGTGAATTTTCTGTTTTCGCCATCTTTCTCTCAGATAAAAGTGTCTTGCTTGGAGGAAGTTTCCTTCCAAGGCTCTGTCACCTGCTGTGCATTCTGATACTTTCCTGGCTTGTGGGGCAGGAGGAGATGACTATAGGATTTTCTCTCTCCTTCCTAAGCTTCTGCTGGGGAAACGGGACCAAGGAGAAGCTGAGAGCGTTTGATGGAAAAGTCTTGGGAGGTGATAAAAGTATTTTCGACCATTGTGAACTATCAAGTGAAGCCTGCTGAGGGTGGAGGAAAAGCTTCACAGACAAGTCTGTGGGCTTCCATGAAACCTCTGGCTAGCCAGAGACGTGAACAGAAGGATGGGCTTTGATCTGGTCCAGGATGGCTCATAGCTCATCCTTTTGCACTGCGCTTTCAGAGCACAGGTCCACGCTTAGAAGCTTTGTGTCCAGGTGGCATTCCCACCCCCACCCCCCAGGGAAAACCTATGTTTTACTGCTGGATCTGAGCAAACACCATTCTGCGGAAAACCCAGTTGCCATTTGCTCTAATCAAATGTGGGTTTTTCTGGAAAAAAAGAAAGAAAGAAAGAAAGAAAGAAAGAAAGAAAGAAAGAAAGAAAGTGTTCAGACACAGAGCTTTAAAGCCTGCATCTGTGCCTCAAAACATAGCACAAAAGTCAGAGTGAGCCCTTAGGTTCACTGTATCAGATGCAAAAGGATAAGGTAGCCGTAATGTTTATGAGTCTTAGAACGGGGACCGAGGAGGAGGATCAATGCTGCAGAACATGTCCAGCATTGGGGTCAGCACTCATGTGCATCTGCCTACCTTGCTTCACACGGTTTCCAGACCCTCCAAGTGTCCCTATTTTCCAGGGACAGTCTCAGATTTACAAAAGCCATCCTGGTTTCTGATTTGATCTTGGAATGCCCCGCTTTTCCTTAGAACGTCCCTAATTTCACTGGAGAAATGTTGGAGGGTAGCCAAGGAGATAAGTAACTAGACTACCTTTAGAAGACTTCTCAAGGCAAATCTGAAGGGTTTTTTATGCTTAATGTTTTATTAGGTTTTCATCTATGTTGGAAGCAGCCCAGAGCAGCTGGGGCAACCCAGTTGGATGGGTAAGGTATAAATAATAAAAATATTATTATTATTATTATTATTATTATTATTATTATTATTATTATTATTATTACAGTGGTACCTCAGGTTAAGTACTTAATTCATTCTGGAGGTCCGTACTTAACCTGAAAGTGTTCTTAACCTGAAGCAACACTTTAGCTAATGGGGCCTCCTGCTGCTGCTGTGCTGCTGGAGCACGATTTCTGTTCTCATCCTGAAGCAAAGTTCTTAACCTGAAGCACTATTTCTGGGCTAGCGGAGTCTGTAACCTGAAGCGTATGTAACCTGAAGCATATGTAACCCGAGGTACCACTGTATTATTGAATAGGATGTCCCTATTTTCATCAGAGAAATGTTGGAGGGTATGAGTTCCCCATACACTAGCTCATGTTGAACTTACACAATTCCATGGACATAGCAACGTGAGGTTAATAAAACAATCTATGGCCTTTTAAACTGTTTTTCATGTGTACTGTTTTTGTTAGTTACTATTTATGTATTTATGTGTTTTTATAATGTAAACTGCCCTGTGATCCTCGGACGAAGTGTGGTATAGAATAATAATAATAATAATAATAATAATAATAATAATAATAATAATAATAATAATAATAATAATTTTTATTATGAATAGTAGCGCACTAGTTCGTTAGCTACATATATACATTATATACATTATATACCATAATAAAGCTTAGTGATGTTGACATCCATTGCCTCCCAAGACGCCTTGGTATCATAGGGACTTTTCCTTCCCTTTCCCAATACAGATGATCACTCCACGGAGATTCCGTCTCTCTTTCTTCACCTTTGCTTGCTGTCTGGCTGTGTTTCTCAGCCACGTTGGAGACACGGCACGCATTGCTCCCGAATTCCCTGGTGAAGATGCTCCACTCGACCAACTGGTTCAATATTACAACGAGTACCAGCAATACCACAACTCAATCAACCGTCCCAGGTTAAGTGAGATGCATTTAATTCTTCATGTAGACTGTCTCGCCAGAGTGGTGCATGCTCTGCTTATCTCTCACTTGGACTACTACAATGCGCTCTATGTGGGGCTACCTTTGAAGGTGACCTGGAAACTACAACTAATCCAGAATGCGGCAGCGAGACTAGTGACTGGGAGTAGCCGCTGAAACCACATAACACCGGTCTTGAAAGACCTACATTAGCTCCCAGTACGTTTCTGAGCACAATTCAAAGTGTTGGTGCTGACCTTTAAAGCCCTAAACGGCCTCGGTCCAGTATACCTGAAGGAGCGTCTCCACCCCCATTGTTCTGCCCGGACGCTGAGGTCCAGCGCCGAGGGCCTTCTGGTGGTTCCCTCATTGCGAGAAGCAAAGCTACAGGGAACCAGGCAGAGAGCCTTCTCGGAAGTGGCGCCCGCCCTGTGGAACGCCCTCCCATCAGATGTCAAAGCGATAAATAACTACCAGACTTTTAGAAGACATCTGAAGGCAGCCCTATTTAGGAAAGCTTTTAATGTTTGATGGATTACTGTATTTTAATATTTTGTTGGAAGCCGCCTAGAGTGGCTGGGGAAGCCCAACCAGATGGGCGGGGTATAATACTAAATTATTATTATGTAGACCCCCTTTTTACCTTGTAGAGCATTTTGAGAAACCAGGGCCGTCTTGAGCATATGCGGTGCCAGGGTGGGAAGATCTGTCCGGCACATCATCCCGGTCACACATCCCTGGCACACATGCCGGGGTGGAAGATCTGCACCCACATCCCAGTCACCCCCCTTTTTTAGAGAGTTGACACCATGCTTATCTCTGCTCTAGAAAAGAAAACAGGAAACATAAGGAGCCCAGCACAACAAATCAGACCAAGGCGTTGGAGACTGAATGAAGCTGGGCGCCTCGTGGTGTAAGCAGCATGCACTGGGCAGGCCTCTCCACAGCCCTACGCCAATCCTAAGCACGCAGGAGGGTGGAGCCAGCTGGCCGCCTCAGCGCCTCACTGGCTCTCTCGCCCCCGAACTCACGGCGCAAAGCCACCCGCAGCAGCAGAGCCCACCGCGGTGCTCCAACCGACAGGCAGGCTCTTCCCCGGACTCCAACTCTTGGGCCCTGGATTCTTGGCCTGGCGCCCCTGAGAGCCCAGTGCCTGGGTGCCCCACACCCCTAGCACCTATGGTTAAGATGGCCCTGTGAGAAATGCTCCACAGGACTCGCTAGTTCTCATTAAAAGCCAGAATGCAGAGAGAGAGAGAGAGATAGTTTGTGGTACTGCACAGGAATGAATTGTTGTTGGTGATGGTAAAGACAGTTTGACAAACCAGCTTTTCATCTTTACCCAGATTTGGTAAGCGATCCAGCAGCCAGGCACTCTGCGGAGATCCAAGCACCAGATTGGACTGTTCAAACTGACAAGTAAGTTTTATTTTTGGAACCAGTGCAAATTTCTCAGATGCATATCCTAAGGTACGTTCCATCCATACGCACATTTCTGCAAGCAGTTTCCCCCAATTCTAACACACTTTTCTGGGTTATTTTTGCTAATATGTTGGCACACGTTTTGCTAAGGCACACATTTTTGCACTCATAGTTTTGGTTGGAGAACTGCATTGCAAAAAATAAATAAAATAGAAATAAAAATAAAAACAACCTCCCCAGTGATGTGTGAATGTCAGAGGATAGTTTGAGAACTGCGAATTAGGTGGTTTCTCATTAGAATGCAAACAAAGTTGAATTTCTCCCCATGCCTATTCGGTAGTGAACAAATATGGCACGCTGGAAGGTGGTGTCCTTGGTTTTTGCCTTCAGTGTGTTCGAGGATATCCTTTTGCTGGAGTACTTTTGTCCCCGATATAGGGTTGCCATATTTCAAGAGGTAAGAAGCCAGACAGAAAAAGTTGTTAAGCTGTCAGCTGCTGCCCGTGCTGGAGCCAGAGCCCAGGCCAATTGCACCAGAGCGCAACCCTACACCTGAATCGCAGGTGCACAAAATAATATTAAACAAACAAACACCCCCCCAAACCCTGACAATTGCTATAAATTGTAACCCCCCCCGGATGGGCATGTAGCCCCACCCACCCAAGGGGATACGTCTGGTCAGTCAACCTTTTATTCGACCGTCAGTCAGAAAAAAGTACAATTATCAATACACAGTTAAAACATCCAAGAAGATTTTTGAGCTTAGCCAACACTAAAATGGGCTAAACAGATAGCCCCGTATCAATACAATCAATTAAAGTCTTGCGACGCTTAAAAGCTAAAAAAAGAAATTTGGCCACCAAGGAAGGTATAGCTCTAGTGACGTTATTCAGCAAGTGTAAAACCTGGTTTTCTCTGGGTAGGGAGCTAAATTGACATAGAAGTGGGTCTATAAAATTTTGTCTAAGCTCTGCATAAGAAGGGCAAGTCAAGAGAATGTGTTCGGTGGACTCAACCACACCCATGGCACAATGACAGGTTCTCTGGGCGTATGGTACTCCCCTGTACCTTCCCCACAATATCGCAGAGTCAAGGACATTTAATCTAGCCGCTGTAAGAAGTCTGCGGTATTCCACATAGTGGATTTCTGCAAGGTAGGGGGCTGGTATGGTCCGATAAATCTGGTCCCCTAGGAACATCCCTGGTTTTACCTGGGCTATGTCCTCTTGTCTAGCAATGTCACTCAGTCTCCGGGAGATCACAGCTCTAGCTTGATTGTACGACATAGACTCAAAGTACAGATGAGACAATCCGCAGGATTGAACCTCATTAGTGACCTCCCTTTCCCACGATGATTGGAAATCGCAGTCCCTCAATATCAAGGGGGCAATACCCACTGGTTTAAAACAAAGCTTGAGCCATAGCCAGAGCTTCGTCTTCAAGGCCACATACCGTAGAGCTTGCCAGCCGACCTCTAATCTCATAACTGCACCCGCTACCGAGGGGGGAATCCTAAGGATGGCTCTAAGGAATCGCGTTTGGATAGAATCCAGTTTCAGAAAGTCCCTACGGGAGCCTAAAGAGATGCCCACCAAAAGAAGGGGGAGGACTTTCATTTGAAAGAGTCTCAAAGCTATCGTCACTGATTGAGCCTGATTCTTAGCGTATAGAGATCTAATCTGGATGGCTGCTTTAGATGCATTAGTTGTTATATAGTCTCTATGGGCCAGAAAAGACCTATTTGACCGTATTACTTGTCCCAGATATTTAAAGCAGTTAACCTGCTCTAGGGGGATCCCGTTCATCGACCATCGATAGAGTCTCGGTCGGGCAGAGAAGACCATGATCTTGGTCTTAGCATAGTTGGGTTGGAGCTCATGCTGATCACAGTATTCATGTAGAGCTTGCAACATTCTCCTTAGTCCAATAGGGGATCTAGCAAGAAGTGCGGCGTCATCCGCATACAGAAGAACATTCAGAGATCGGCCTGCTAGTTTGGGGGGGTGGAAAGCATCATTGGCCATGTGAGTCACCAGTGAGTTAATGTAAAAGTTAAACAATGCTGGGGCCAATAAACAACCCTGTCTTACCCCTCTAGTGGTGGTAACGGGGTTGGAGACTAGGCCTTTATTGTCTAGCCTGATTCTCAGAAAGGTGTTTGTATGGAGGCTGATAATCAGATGAAGGAGACGACGATCGATATTTGTTGCAGCCAGTTTTGTCCATAGCTGCTTTCTAGAGATTCGATCAAATGCCTGCTTAAGGTCAATAAAAGCCACATGAAGAACCTTTGGGGCTTTGCCAGCATACTTTTCCGCCAGGTGATTCAAGGTTAATATTTGGTCTGTGGTAGATCTTCCAGGGCGAAAACCCGCCTGTTCATCGGCAATGATATTGTCATCCTCCATCCATTTCGATAGTTTGTTTAGCAAGTACCCCGAGTAAATCTTCCCAATGACATTTAGCAAGCTGATTGGCCTAAAGTTGCTCGGCTCTGTACGTGGGCCTTTCTTATGTATTAATACAATCAACGCAGAGCTCCAGCTAGAGGGAAATTTTGCTGTTTTGTTTATATACGTGTAAAGTGCTGCTAAAAGTGGGATCCACCAATCTTTATTTGCTATGATGGCATCAATGGATATAAGGTCATCACCGGGGGCCTTGCCTGCTTTAAATCGATCTATGAGAGTTTCAACTTCAGGGCATGTAACTGGGTCCCAATCGGGCAGTGCTTCCGGCTCCACCGTATCTCCGCAGGCATCATGGGCTGCATACAGATCGGCGAAGTATCTTTCCCAAGTGTCCGCTGAGATGTGGGGTTCTATTCTTGCAAGCGGCCTACCCAGGTATCTGGAAATTAACTGCCAAAAAGAGGCTGGATTTCTATTCTCTGCAGCTATCAAAAGGTTGTTCCAATTGTTTCTTTCTGCCTCAAGCTTCTTTTCCTTTAGTAGGGCTTTATAACTTCTCCTGAGGGTGATAAGACGGTTACTTGGCATGGGGGCATTTGATGCTCTGTATGCCAACCATTCATTATACAGATGATTCTTGAAGTTTTTGCATTCCTCATCGAACCATTTTTTGTGGAAAAACTGTTTACCATGCTTTGTGGGGGACCGGACTAGTGTTGGTTTGGGATACGTCTGGGATTTCCTGGATGTATGGCAACCCTACTCAAATGTCTGTCAACACCAGGCTCTGACAGTTGGGACAAGCATTGTGGTTTGCAACACAGGAGGTCGATCAGGAGTATATTACAGTTTGCATTGAGCTGACTGGGCCTGTGACAGATGAAGACCCAGATGACCTTTCTGGGTGGACAGGGGCTATAACACAATAGGATTCACAGGTGTAGCCTTAAGGTGCCAGGATGCTGTCGGCGGTTCTTGTCTGGTTGCCCAGGCAAGTATAAAGACAAGGAAAAGTTTCTTGCTGTCCTTTTTTATTTCAATCTTTACAGAGAGAGGCTATAGAACCCAGCCTCTTGGATAACGGCATGGTCCCGAGTGAATTCTCCACACCCGGTCTCCCCCACTTCCTCATTCGTCATTCTCATCATCTCCTCTACTGTCAGGGACCATGCTGAGGAGGAAGAATGGTGGGAACCTCCCCCTCCCTCTGCTTCTGGATCTTCCCATGAGCAGGAGGACAGTATAGATTTGGAACTGTGGTTTGCAGAGGCATATAGTTCAGAAGGCAGAAGCTGGGAAATACTGAATGGGGAACAGCTAGGAGAGGAAACACTGGGGGAGAGAGAGGGTTAACAGATTCACTGTCTCTGGGAAGCATTCCTCCAGTCAGCCCAAGGTCAAGAAGGGTTCAGAAAGGGGCAGAACAGAATGCACATAGGGTACAAGCTCAGATTACAAGATGTGGGAGTGATGTAGATTAATAGAGAAGGAGGGGGTGTAAGCCTTAATTGGGAGCACTGCCATTCTGGGTAGATGCATCCTTTTGCCCTGTGCTGTGTTTATTAAAGAAACTAACTGGTAAGAATTCCCTTATATTTGATATGCTCATTTATGGCAATGGGGCAGGAAGCCGATTTCCTGAAGCCTGACTTCTATGGGTGCTGAAATGTGCCTTCTGTCTTTGAGCTCTTTGCTCTCCTTCTTTTAAGACTTGCCAGGTTCTGGGAGATGGAGGGGTAGGAATGCTTTCTAAGGACAATGTGCCAGCTGGGTGTTGTTCCGGCTCTCCCATGATTTCCCAGCTTTCCCCCTCATCTGCCTCTGAGCTGTGATCTCCCTCAAACCCCTCTTGTAAATCTATACTGTCTTCCTCTTCCTCCTCCCTGGAAGGGAAGGTGGTCTCCACCATTTCTCCTCCTCTCTCCAGTCCCAGACATAAGGAGAGATGAGGAATCTCCCACTCACAGCTTCTATTGGATTCTTCCATTGCTTCTTTCAGGGACATGTCCACAAGGAGGACGTCTGCAAGCCTTCCAGACTGAACCCTGATTGCTCCTTGATCCTCTTCACTTGACTTTTTCTTCATCTGATGGCCGCCAGCTTCCAAGCAAGACATTCCCTACTGGGCATTCTCCTTCCTCTCCTCTTCAACTAACTGTTGAATTTAATCATTATAATAAAGCAAGATTCTCGTTGCAATCTGGTTGCCTTTGAATGTAAAACCACTGAAATCAAATGCGGACACATCTCACAGTATCTGCTGCTGAATTGCTTTGGTGGTATTTTAAACCCAGCTTTGCAGGAGGTATCAGTGGTCGTGGGACCAATTCACATCCGCATCATACATTTACAGCACAATGAATGCACATTCAGTGGCTGTGCTGGTCCGGGGGGGGGGGAGGTTACCGTGAGGCGTGGTCAGAGTCCGGTCCTGGGTCGAGGGTCTGGAGACTGTCCACCAAGGGCGAAGCAGGTTGCAAAAAAAGAAGCCGGGCGTGGTCGGGAACTCTGGAAGAACAGGTCCGGGTGCTGGCAGAAACAGGTTTCCAACGATGTTGCTCCTGCAACCTGGGACCGGGCTGACTGGCCTTTATCTTCTCTGAGGCCAGGGGCGGTCCTGGCCCACAGGTGACCCGCCTCTCCTGGCCTTAAGGCGAGCACTCCTCCTGAGAGAACTTAGTTTCCTCCGCCTCTCTGCCCTGAGCCTCTGTAGCTCAGGAGAGGCTGGAGGGTTACTGGACCCAGGGGGAGGCTCACCTTCCCCGACAGGGCTGGGAGAGGCATACCTGCAGGCAATGGGTCGTCAATCACCTCCGGAGCCAGAGTGGATTCATCTGGTGCCTGCTCCTGAGGATCCAGCACAGGTGCAGGCGCTTCAGATTCAAGGCCCTGCCCCGGCTCAGCCGGCCCTGGAGGCGGGGACTCCTGTGCAGGCTGGGACTCCTCAGGTTCTGATTCTGAATCAGATTCCCAGGCCATCACAGTGGCTGGTGGTGGTTGGAGGATGGATGGCGGCTAACAGATTGAGGCTGAATCCAGACAAGACAGAAATACTGTTTTGGGGGGTTAGAGGGGCAGGTGTGGAGGACACCCTGGTCCTGAATGGGGTAACTGTGCCCCTGAAAGACCAGGTGCGTAGCCTGGGACTCATTTTGGACTCACAGCTGTCCATGGAGATGCAGGTCAGTTCTGTGTCCAGGGCAGCTGTCTATCAGCTCCATCTGGTACGTAGGCTGAGACCCTACCTGCCTGCAGACTGTCTTGCCAGAGTGGTGCATACTCTGGTTATCTCCCGCTTGGACTACTGCAATGCGCTCTACGTGGGGCTACCTTTGAAGGTGACCCGGAAACTACAACTAATCCACAATGCGGCAACTAGACTGGCCACCGAGACCATATAACACCATTCCTGAAAGACCTATATTGGGTCCCAGTACGTTTCAGAGCACAATTCAAAGTGTTGGTGCTGACCTTTAAAGCCCTATACGGCCTTAGCCCAGTATACCTGAAGGAGCATCTCCACCCCCATCGCTCAGCCCAGACACCGAGGTCCAGCTCTGAAGGCCTTCTGGCTGTTCCCTCCACGCAAGAAGTGAGGTTACAGGGAACCAGGCAGAGGGCTTTCTTGGTAGTGGCACCCGCCCTGTGGAATGCCCTCTTATCAGATGTCTAGGAAATAGACAACTATCTGACTTTTAGAAGACATCTGAAGGCAGCACTGTTTAGGGAAGTTTTTTATGTTTGATGTTTTATCATGTTTTTAATACAGTGGTGCCTCGCAAGACGAAAAGAATCCGTTCTGTCAGATAGTTGTTTATTGCCTTGACATCTGATAGGAGGGCGTTCCACAGGGCAGGCGCCACCACTGAGAAGCCCCTCTGCCTGGTTCCCTGTAACCTCACTTCTCGCAGTGAGGGAACCGCCAGAAGGACCTCAGTGTCCTGGCTGGATGATGGGGGTGGAGACGCTCCTTCAGGTATACTGGGCTGAGGCCGTTTATGGCTTTAAAGGTCAGCAGCAACACTAGGCTCTGTGGTTTAACCTACAGCACCACCCACGTCTCATGTGGGATCTCTACCAAGCCCCCAAAAGAGGGTCAGGATCTTCCTAGGAACCAACACAGAGTTTCTTCCACCAAGCCTCCCGCCCCACTTTTTCACCAGAAGCCCAATATTGCAGTGTTGATGCAGAAACTGCTGGCCTGAACAGGTTGTGGTCTCTCTTTCTTCCTTCCCTGAGCCTGAAGTACATATGAGAACATTTTATACCCCCTGCTTCCTCCACCCCCAACCCAAGTGCTTTCTCCACCCAGATTCAGCTCAGCTTGAAAGATTTTACGCATGAAACTAAGGGCACACAAACATTCCTGCATGAGTCAAGAAATAACAATAACCATCAATCAATTTCTTTATTCGACCGATAGTCAGAATTAAAACACAATAATTATAAACTATAACATCATAGGAGATACATAGGTAAGGTAGGGCCACAGAAATAGACCTCTCACAGATAACCCACATCAAAGCATTCAGTTATACGTTTCCGACGCTTGAGTGCCAGGAAAAGAAATTTAGCCACTGACAAGGTTGTTTTCCCAGAAGACTTATTTAGCAGATATGCTGTCTGGATTCCTCTTTGTCGGGAACTGAGCTGGGGTAAGTATGGAGTTATAAGATACTGTCTTAAATCGTTGTAGAAGGGACAGCTCAATAAAATGTGCTCTGTGGATTCTACCTCACCCAATGCACAGTGGCATAATCTCTGGTCATATGGAACTCCTCCATATCTTCCCTTCAGGACCGCCGAGTCAAGAACATTCAGCCTAGCCGCAGTAAATAGTCTGCGGTATTCCACGTAGTGGATATCCGCCAGGTAGCGAGCTGGAGCAGCCCGATACAACTGCTCCCCCAGAAACAACCCAGGTTTCACACGGGCTATGTCCTCCTGTCTGGCAATATCCCTTAATCTTTGCGCGATCACCGCCTTTGCGTGGCTATACGTCATGGACTCTATATAAAGGGAGGACAACCCACACTTCTGCACTTCCTCCACTATCTCCCCTTCCCATGGAGATTTAAAGTTATCCCTCAGAATCAAGGGGGCCAAACCCACCGGTCTGAAACAGAGCTTGAGCCATAGCCATAGCTTCGCTTTCAGGGCCACATACCTAAAGGCTTGGCAACCGGTTTCCAACCTCATGATCGCGCCTGCCACGGAGGGGGGGATCCTGAGTATGGCCCTGAGGAATTGGGTTTGGATAGATTCCAATTTTTCAAAATCCCTACGTGAGCCCAAGGCAATGCCCACCAGCAGAAGAGGGAGGACTTTCATTTTAAAGAGACGTAAGGCAACATTGACAGTCTGTGCCTGTTTCTTGGAGTACAGGGTTCTAATCGCCAGGGCTGCTTTGGATGCGTTCGAGGCTATGTATTCTCTGTGCGCCAGGAAGGACCTATTTGATCTTACAACCTGACCCAGGTATTTGAAGCAACTGACCTGCTCTAAAGGAATACCATTAATTGACCATAAATTAGGTTTCGGTCGAGCAGCAAAGACCATTATTTTGGTCTTGGCATAATTTAATTGGAGCTCGTGTTGGATCTCATATTCATGAAGAGCTCGAAGCATCCTCCTTAATCCGATGGGGGAGGTAGCTAATAGGGCGGCATCGTCCGCATACAGTAGGACATTTAAGGCTCGTCCTGCCAGTTTTGGTGGATGGAAATCAGCATTTGCCATATGCACCACTAGCGAATTAATATAGAAGTTAAACAGAGCAGGGGCAAGCAAACAGCCCTGTCTTACCCCCCTAGTGGTGGCAACCGGATTGGAGACTAGCCCCTTACTATCTATCCTAATCCTCAAGAGGGTATTTGTATGCAAATTAATAATCAGCAAGAGAAGGCGGCGGTCGATAGATGTCGCTGCCAATTTTGTCCATAGCTGGTTCCTGGGAATTAGATCAAAGGCCTGCTTAAAGTCTATAAAGGCGACGTGGAGGGCTTTTAGGCCATTGCCAGCGTACTTGGTGGCCAAGTGATTTAGGATTAAGATCTGGTCTGTTGTTGATCTTCCGGGGCGGAAACCCGCCTGCTCCTCTGCGATGATATTGTTGCTTTCCATCCAGGTCGTTAATTTGTTAAGTAGAAATCTTGAATAGATCTTCCCAATAACATTTAGCAGGCTAATTGGTCTAAAATTGGCCGGGTCTGTGCGCGGCCCTTTCTTGTGAATTAACACAACCAGTGCAGAGTTCCAGCTTGGAGGAAATTGTGCTGTTTTGTTTATATAAGTAAAAAGAGCTGCTAGAGGTGGACACCACCAATCCTTATTGGCTTTAATAACATCTATGGAAATAAGATCGTCTCCGGGTGCCTTGCCCGCCTCAAATTGGCCTATAAGTGTTTCCACTTCAGAGCAGGTAACAGGATCCCACTCTGGCAAGGGGGCCAAATCTAACCTTCCTCCGCTGGGTGCGTGAGCTGCATATAAATCGGAGAAGAAGCTTTCCCAGGTGTCAGCTGAAATTTGAGGTTCTATCCTTGACAACGGTCTACCCAGGTATTTGGAAATTTGGTGCCAAAAGGAGGAGGGATTTCTATTTTCTGCAGCTTTTAGAAGGTTCTTCCAATCATTTCTTTCTGCCGCAAGCTTCTTTTCCTTTAATAGTGCTTTATACCTTCTCTTGAGGTTCATAAGGTGACTGCTAGGTGCGGGGTCATTTGATGCCCTATATGCCAAGAATTCGTTATATAGGTTGTTCTTGAAGAGTCTACATTCCTCGTCAAACCACTTTTTATGAGAGAAATGGTTACTATTCATTACCGGGGTCTTAGCCAACGAAGGTTTTAGCAGTTCTACTAAATTGTCATATATTGGCAGTGGCTCAACTGCCTGGATAAGGGAGTCCCTTGTCTCTTGCAGTTGGTCAGACCAAAGGAGTTCATTTATCCGTTGAGCCATATTGTCGGTCCATTTTAGGGCAGTGGGCCTCATCTGAAGCTGGTTATTTGTAATAGGCACACAGGAATAGGTAGCCAATTCTCCATCCAGGGTCAGAGAAAGTTCTAATGGAAAATGGTCACTTTCCAGCCTCGTTACCACCCTAAAGTTGGAAATTTTGGGAATTAGGTCTACTGATGTCCAAATAAAGTCTATGGTAGAGGCTCGGGAGCCTGACCAGAAAGTAAATTCGGCAGGGTAATCAGAACTGAGAGCTCCGTTTAAAAGGTGAAAATTAAGAGCCATCAAGGTTTGTCTACATTTAAAACCTGCATATGTAGCAACACTGTCTTTAAAATTCCTAGGTAAAAGGTCTGAGGTTAAAATGGAATAACAATAACATGTCCTCCAGCATCTCTCTGATGAAAATAGGGACGTCCTATTCCATTATTGGGATGCGGGTGGTGCTGTGGGTTAAACCACAGAGCCTAGGACTTGCTGATCAGAAGGTCGGCGGTTCGAATCCCCGTGACGGGGTGAGCTCCCGTTGCTTGGTCCCTGCTCCTGCCAACCTAGCAGTTCGAAAGCACATCAAAGTGCAAGTAGATTAATAGGTACCACTCCGGCGGGAAGGTAAACGGCGTTTCCGTGCGCTGCTCTAGTTCGCCAGAAGTGGCTTAGTCATGCTGGCCACATGACCCGGAAGCTGTACGCCGGCTCCCTCGGCCAATAAAGCAAGATGAGCACCGCAACACCAGAGTCAGTCACGACTGGACCTAATGGTCAGGGGTCCCTTTACCTTTACCTTGTCTCATTCTTTTCAGTTCCATTTCCCACAAATGCCCACTAGATGGAGCTAAATGATTTTTTTAACCTTTGCTGTGTAGCGCAGAATGTTCTTCATCTGCAGCTCCACTGACCACCAATTTCTAAGAATTCATTGCTTGGCTTTTTTAATAAATCTTTTGATATTGCTTTTGATATTAATTTTTTGGAGGTGGCGGTAGAGGATGGCAGGTCGTTCCTGGAAATGTTTTTACATGGAGTGGGGGGGGGGGCGGGGGCAGGGGAGTCAATATATATATTTTTTGGGAAATATTGGATTGTTTTTATGTCAAAATTTCTCTGAAAAATAATATTTACTTTTTTAAAAATGAAATGTTTTTACACTGAAGGTACAAATTCATAAGCTAAATAACTATGTACAGTGGTACCTTGGTTCTCAAACTTAACCCATTCCGGAAGTCTGTTCCAAAACCAAAGCGTTCCAAAACCAAGGTGCGCTTTCCCATAGAAAGTAATGCAAAATGGATTAATCCATTCCAGACTTTTAAAAACAACCCCTAAAACAGCCATTTAGCATGAGTTTTACTATCTAACGAGACCATTGATCCATGAAATGAAAGCAATAAACAATGTACTTTAGTCACACAATCAGTCAATCAGTAGCTGAACTGGGTTCCACACAGTTAGAAAAAAAGAGCCACAAAAACAAACAACAACAACAAAATAAATAGCAAAAGCAGACAGACCTCAGCGTAACGCTCAAAATGGAAGTGTGGCACTCAAATCGGAAGCGTAACACTCAAAATGGAGCACATTCAGCTTCCGAAAAAGGTTCGCAAACCAGAACACTTACTTCCGGGTTTGCAGTGTTTGGGTTCCAAGTTGTTTGAGTACCAAGGCATTTGAGAACCAAGGTACTACTGTATGCGTATGCACTATGTCTTTAAAAACACATTCAAAGCACATCCTTTCCCTCAAAGAATTCTGGGCCCTGTAGTTCACCCCTCACAAAGCTACAATTTCCAGTTACCCTGAACAAACTACATGGCCCAGAATTCCTTGGGGAGAAGGAAAAGAATGCTTTGAATGTGCTGTAAAGGTTTATTGTGTACGCAGCCAACATTAATTGTTCACTAGACTTTCATTTTTTTCTCCAGGTCTGTGCCAAGAAAAGTTGGACTACATTACTGCCATAGTGGACATGTTGGAAAAGTGATCTCTTTTCGATTTTGTCCAGTTTCCTTTTCCACAGATGCGAATCTGTGTTGCCCACAGAAACCCTTTCTGTCTTCCTCACTTAATTCTGGCTCAATCAGATAATTAGAATTTAAATGAAGTGAAAACTGCATTTTGTCGCTTCTTTTATTTCCTCCCTTTTCAGATTGTTAGATCTGAAATCATATCCAATGGGGATTATTTTCCATAACGGGAATAAGAAATCCCTGACCTACTAGATAATGTCAGCCATGTGTTTGACAGCTGCAACCCCCCCCCCCCAAAAAATATTCCATGCTAGAAATCATTAGGAAAAGTATTGAAAACACTTATCAAAATGAGGATAAGTCTGTTTTAGACTCTGGGCTTGATGGTGGTGGGCCCTTTAGATGCTAACCTGGATTACTCTGTTTCCTTCAAAATGTGGCAAAATGATGCTGATGCTGATGATAATATCATTTATACCCTGCCCATCTGGCCGGGTTTCCCCAGCCACTCTGGGAAGCTCGCAACAGAATATTAAAAACGCGATTAAACATCAAACATTAAAAACTTCCCAAAACTGCCTTCATATGTCTTCTGAAAGTCGGATTGCACCCTCCTCATTGAGATAGGTGGGGTCCTGGCCTTTGCCCTACAATTGTGGCTTAGGGTGGCTATTTTACACCCCTCACACACACACCAATGACAAACGAGGTTGCAGCTATGCATAGACAATGCCATTGACAATATATACAGTGGAACCTTGGTTCTCAAACAGCTTAGTTGATGAACACATCAGCTCCTGGATGCCAAAAACCTGGAAGTAAGTGTTCCAGTTTTCAAACATTTTTCGGAAGCCGAACATCTGACGTGGGTTCCGCTTGAGTGCAGGAAGCTCCTGCAGCCAATCAGAAGCCTCACCTCGGTTTTTGAACGGTTTCGAGAGTCGAATGGACTTCCAGAACAGATTAAGTTCGAGAACCAAGGTTCCACTCAGTGCTGGATTTACGTATAAGCTAAACAAGCGATAGCTTAGGGCCCCACTCTCTTGGGGGCCCCCAAAAAATGTAAAGGAAAAAAATAAACCTGGATGTACATTTTCAAAATATAAGATAAAAAAGAAATAAAATCAAACCTGCATACAGCAACAGTGTTTTGTGTTGTGTAGGCTCCTATGATGGAAGTAATGGGCACCACCTGCTAGCCTGCTCCCTAAAATATCACTGGTTTGCTCCTTTCTATATATAGGGTGCCTACATTCTACCTATTTTGTTATGTGCAAATGGCTTTAGATATCTGTTAGGTCCATAAATTACCATATAGCATGTATTCAACACAAAAAACAGCGACAATTTGTTGTTGACAAAGGACAGCTGGACATATAAAGGGCCCCATTACCTTCAGTAGCTTAGGGCCTCATCAAACCTAAATCCGGCCCTGGATTTAGGGCAGTGGTACCTCAGGTTACATACGCTTCAGGTTACATACGCTTCAGGTTACAGACTCCGCTAACCCAGAAATAGTGCTATCTGCTCAAGAGCACCTTAAGCTGCATTACATTGGTCCAGACGCTTTGTGAATTGTTCTTTGGAGGGGGTACTCAGTGAATTTTTCTAGGGAGGACGCAGGGGTACGCATACCCCTAAACATTTTGTGAATCTAAGTTTGGCCTCATTGAGAGGCAGGATTTCAGTATGAGTAGGAAAATGGGAGTACCCCTAAACTTTTTTTTTATAGAAAAAATGCACTGCCTCTAAACATCTTTGTCCTTTTTTCCATTGACTGCATTTATTTCCCCCGATTTGAACTATGAAGAGGTGATTTTCTTGAGTCAAATGAGAGTATCCCTAAACATTTTTTTAAAAGAAAAGCACAGAAAGTTGTTACTGTTGCTTTGTAGTTGAGCTCTATATAGGCAGGCTGGCTAAACCCTTCAGCCCAGTTCTTTTCTGGGCCTGTGAATAAACAAGAGCTGTTTGAAGAACCGCTGTGTCGTCTGATATGTTCACCCACAACTTAACAGGTGGGAGAACCCAAACCCTGTTGTTGTTGTTGTTTAGTCGTTTAGTCATGTCCGACGCTTCGTGACCCCCTGGACCAGAGCACGCCAGGCACTCCTGTCTTCCACTGCCTCCCGCAGTTTAGTCAAACTCATGCTGGTAGCTTCGAGATCACTATCCAGCCATCTTGTGCTCTGTCCTCCCCTTCTCCTTGTGCCCTCCATCTTTCCCAACATCAGGGTCTTTTCCAGGGAGTCTTCTCTTCTCATGAGGTGGCCAAAGTATTGGAGCCTCAGCTTCAGGATCTGTCCTTCCAGTGAGCACTCAGGGCTGATTTCCTTAAGAATGGCTAGGTTTGATCTTCTTGCAATCCATGGGACTCTCAAGAGTCTCCTCCAGCACCAGAATTCTAAAGCATCCATTCTTTGGCGATCAGCCTTCTTTATGGTCCAGCTCTCACTTCCATACATCACTACTGGGAAAACCATAGCTTGAACTATACGGATCTTCGTTGGCTTTGTTGGCAAGGTGATGTCTCTGCTTTAACCCAAACCCTGCTTTTGCAGAAATAAAGGCTGGTGGGACCCAGAGAAATCACGTTTACCGGGAGCGTCGCCCTTTTAAGGAGGTGCTGCCCCCTAGAGGTCGCTCCGAGTAGCGACGCCAGCCAGTCCTGAGCCTCGCCTCGCCAGATCCAGAGCCGCGGGAATTCGCAGCGGCTTCGGAGCGCAGCGACTCCATCCATCCATTCATCCCATCGCATCCCAGCCTCGCTCGCTTGCTCGCTCCTCCGACGTATCCGTCGCCGGTGCACCGAAACAGGTGAGCGGCGGCCGCGTTCCTTTCCCTCTTTGCCTCCCCTATTCATTCACGCCGTTTCCCCTTCCTACACGCCATGGAGCGTGTTTAATCAGAGCGCGCCTAACAACGTGGGAGTTTCCCCCCCTGCCGGGTCTTTGATCTTCCTCCCCTCTTCTCCGTTCTACCCCCGCCTCCTCTAAACGCACAGGTCAGTTACAACGCCATCAATTTCAGGCTTGCATTCCGCGACCCCCAACCCCCCCAATTCGGATTTTAACACCCCCCTCTTCTTGTGCGGAATAGAGACCTTCGTCTTTGATGGCGAAGACGCGCCTCTTCATTTTAAAGCTCTCGCCGACCACCCCACCCCCTAATTCTTGCCGCTAGGTCGCGGGGGCGCCTTTCACACAGCCCCCCAACCCCTTTATGATCTGAATATTTGCAGTGGGTCCCTTTTCTCTTCATTGCATCCTCCTCCCCGCCCCCTACTCTTGCTTTACTCCTTGCTTTTGATGATGGCTGCTGCGCGCGTGGAGATCCGGCGCTGCAATTCATTCCCCACCCCGGAACGGGAGGAGGGTGATGCCCTGGGTGCTACTGAAGGCTTTTAATCCGGTTTCTCTTTAATTGTTTTTATTTTTATTTCAACTATTTAATTATTTTATTTAATTATTTTTAATTAATTATTTTTTATTTTAATTATTTAATTATTTTTATTATTAATTAAATTTGTATACCGCCCTATTACCCCCCCAGGTCATATTGATTGATGGATTGCGTTTGACCCCATCCTTTTCCCCTCTCCACGGAGCTCAAAGGGGGCATACATGGTTCTTCTCTCTCCCCTCATTTAATCCCCACAACAACCCTGCGAGGGAGGCCGCGAGCGAGCGAGCTTCACGGCCAGTGGGGATTTGAAACCTGGCCTCCTAGGTCCTAGTCCTACACTCTTAACCCATTTTAATGTATTTTTACCCTTTGTTAGAAGCCGCCCAGAGTGGCTGGGGAAACCCAGCCAGATGGGCGGGGTGCACGTTACGTCCGGGTTTTGCCGCTTGCCACATGCACAGACGCTCTAAATGACGTCACGCGCATGCGCAGAAGCGGCGAAAAGCAACGCGTGCGTGCGCAGACGTGCCATCGCTAGTTACGTTTGCTTCTGGATGCGAACGGGGCTCCAGAATGGTACTGAAGGAGCGTCTCCACCCCCACCGTTCTACCCGGACACTGAGGTCCAGCACCGAGGGCCTTCTGGCAGTTCCCTCACTGCGAGAAGCCAAGTTACAGGGAACCAGGCAGAGGGCCTTCTCGGTAGTGGCACCTTCCCTGTGCAACACCCTCTCACCAGATGCCAAAGAGAACAACAACTACCAGGCTTTTAGAAGACATCTGAAGGCAGCCCTGTTTCGGGAAGCTTTTAATGTTTGATGTATTATAGTATTTTAATATTCTTTTGGAAGCCGCCCAGAGTGGCTGGGGAAGCCCAGCCAGATGGGCGGGGTATAAATAATAAATTATTATTATTATTATTATTATTATTATTATTATTATTATTATTATTATTATTATTATTATTATTACTACTACTACTACTACTACTACTACTGTATTTTAAAGAAAAAAGGGTGACATATTCAGTTCTTTCCTCCCTGGTTTATCCTCACAACGACCCTGGGAGGTAGGTTAGGCAGAGAAAAAGGCAGGGACAGAGGCAGACGGACAGAGAGGCAGAAAGAGATATTGGCCCAATGTCTCCTAGTGAACTTAAATGTCTGAGTGAGGATTTGAACCCAGGTCTTTCCAGTCCTAGGGCAGATTCACACCATGCATCTAAAGCACATGAGCACCCCCCAAAAAATCCTAGGAATGGGGTGGGGGGTGGGACTTTGGTAACACAGCACCCTGAGCAAGGACACAATTTGGTGCCCTCCCCTCTCTCACCTTCCATTCTGCGCATGCTCTCAGTGCCCTGGGCGGGGGAACTGAATCCGGCGCTGCTGGGAACTACAGTTCCCTGAATTCTTGTGGGGTAGCCATCTGCTTTAGACGTGTGTTGGGTGTGCTTTAAGTGCAAGGTGTAAATCGGCCGCTAGTCTGTCCCCCAGACCCCTCTGCTGCCCTGGTTCTTGCTGGTGAGGGTGCCATCATATCAGTATCATACTATCTGGGTCTGGACAGAAACCTGTTGTCCACTAGATGCCATTATTCTTCAACTCCAGGGGTCAGCAAACTTTTTCAGCAGGGGGCCGGTCCACTGTCCCTCAGACCTTGTGGGGGGCGGGGCGGACTATATTTTGAAAAAATAAAATAAAAATGAACGAATTCCTATGCCCCACAAATAACCCAGAGATGCATTTTAAATAAAAGGGCACATTATACTCATGTAAATACACGCTGATTCCCGGACCATCCAAGGGCCAGATTTAGAATAATAATATGATAATAATTTATTATTTATACCCCACCCATCTGGCTGAGTTTCCCCAGCCAATCTGGGCAGCTTCCAATCAAGTGTTAAAAACAATACAGCAGTAAATATTAAAAACTACCCTAAACAGGGCTGCCTTCAGATGTCTTTTAAAAAGAAGATAGCTGCTTATTTCCTTCACATCTGAAGGGAGGGCGTTCCACAGGGCAGGCGCCACTACCGAGAAGGCCCTCTGTCTGGTTCCCTGTAACCTCACTTCTTGCAATGAGGGAACCGCCAGAAGTCCCTCAGAGCTGGACCTCAGTGTCCGGGCAGAACAATGGGGGTGGAGACGCTCCTTCAGATATACTGGACCAAGGCCATTTAGGGCTTTAAAGGTCAGCACCAACACTTTGAATTGTGCTCGGAAACATATTGGGAGCCAATGTAGGTCTCTCAGGACCGGTGTTATATGGTCTCGGCGGCCACTCCCAGTCACCAGTCTAGCTGCCGCATTCTGGATTAACTGCAGTTTCCGGGTCACCTTCAAAGGTAGCCCCACGTAGAGCGCATTGCAGTAGTCCAAGCTGAAGATAACCAGAGCATGCACCACTCTGGCAAGACAGTCTGCAGGCAGGTAGGGTCTCAGCCTGCTTACCAGGTGGAGCTGGTAGACAGCTGCCCTGGACACAGAATTTACCTATGCCTCCATGGACAGCTGTGAGTAGAAGGCGATTGGGCTGGATCCGGCCCCCGGATTTGCTTACCCATGTCCAACTCCCATCTGCCCCAGGGAGCATGCCCATTGGTCAGGAATGATCGAAAACAATAGTCTGCGGACGTATGTGTGAGATTAGCACACCTTTGCTAGGTAGATGCAAGAGAGACAAAGAGGGAACTGGGTTGGTGCGACTCTATGGCAGGAGAGGAGAACCACCAGCGCTCTCTAGGTGGCCCTCAGATCTCTCCCCCCCCCTCAGGTTACAACCTTCACTGGTCCTGATTTGCACCCCCAAATATTTTTGCCTAGTTAGAATGAAAGAGGCGCATGTGACTGTGTGTAGAAATGAGCCTACTTACATAGGTAAAATTTGCAATTATTACTCCACCCACTTTTGGCCCTGGCCCCGCCCACCTTCCCACCCACCCACGTGGCCCCCAAACGGTTGCCCAGAAGGGGCATGTGGCCTTTCAGCTGAAATCGTTTCCCCACCTCTGGTCTTGACACGACAAGTTTCACCTGCCAAAATTCCCTCTTCTGCACAATTTTCAAAGTTGCAGATGTCCTAGCCCCTGTTGCGGTCCAGGCACAGACATTGCATATTTTTAGAAAGTTGATTAGCAAACGCGGTGTTACTAGGAACCACCTCCAGTATTTTGTGTCTATTTTTGATTTTTTTGGGTTCTCATACGGTAGAAAATAAAGCGCCTCTTGGCTTGCCTTGTGGGCAGAAAGTATTTAGTTTTTAAGGGGGGGAAAGGTAAAGGACCCCTGACAGTTAAGTCCAGTCGCAGATGACTCTGGGGTTGCAGCGCTCATCTTGCTTTAAAGGCCGAGGAAGCTGGCGTTTGTCCGCAGACAGTTTTTCCGGGTCATGTGGCCAGCATGACTAAGCCGCTTCTGGCGAAACCAGAGCAGCGCATGGAAACACCGTTTACCTTCCTGCCAGAGAGGTACCTATTTATCTACTTGCACTGGCGTGCTTTCAAAATGCTAGGTTGGCAGGAGCAGGAACCGAGCAATGGGAGCTCACCCCATCACAGGGATTCGAACCACCGACCTTCTGATCGGCAAGCCCAAGAGGCTCAGTGGTTTAGACCACAGTGCCACCCATGTCCCATGCTTTTAAAGAAATAGTTTTAAGTATTATTTAAATCATAATAGCTTATATAGCTTTGTATATAACTCAGTTGGTAAAACACGGGACTCTTAATTTCAGGGTTGTGGGTTTGAGAACCATGTTGGGGTTGGACTAGATGACCCCTGGTCCAATTTTACAATTCTATGATTCTATAATACACAAAAGTGATTTACCATGATTTCAGCATTCTAGAGGTGAAAATGGTTGGAGCAGGGCAGGAGCAGCGGTGGCACAACCCTACAGTTTTCTTGCAAATCAAAGCTCATACAGTAGTTAATAACAAGTTAATAACAGTTTCAGCTTAAGTACGGACCTCCGGAATCAGTTAAGTACTTAACCCGAGGTACCACTGTATTCTAATTGCAGTTTCAAGATAGTTATAAGAATGGTTGGACTGGGTGGGGGGTTGTGGTGGGGGAGGGATGAGTTGCACGTTGACACCTAAAACGATTACTTAAGAATTCCCAAGGATAAGAGGACTTTAAAAAGAGAGAGAGAAAAGGCAACCATTTAAGTATGGTGTTAACAAAAGTGGGAAAATAATGGAAACTAAATCTCAGCGGTTCTTTTCAAAAAATGTGTTTGAAATTTTATTTCAGCTGTGCTCTGCTCATCCTCAAAATGGCTCTCTCCGTGGTACCGCTTCGAAAACCGCTGACAATAAAGAGGGCATTTGTGTGTTTTTCTTTGAAAACAAAGAGCCGCAAACATTGGAGCTTTCCATCAGCCTGAGTGGAGCAGGGTCTTACATAAGGGGGAATGTGGTGATAGGCTGGCAGCACAGAGCAGCTCAGCAGCCTACGATTCCCCCCTTTCCCCTCCCTCAGCCCCATGGCAGGTCCTAGCTTGTCACGTGAAATCAGGCTCCTATAATCCAGAAGGCTTCTGCTTTTGAATGGATGATGTCGGAATCTTTTTCAGCTGCTGGGGAGGGGGAAAAAGGCTGGAGGAGGCTGCTGAGTGAGTAGGTAGGATTTGTGTCTGTGTGTGTGTGTGTCTGTGTGTGTGTGTGTGTGTGTGTGTGTGAGAGAGAGAGAGAGAGAGAGAGAGAGAGAGAGAGCTGTTTTACGATGAGATTGATGCTTCCCTGGAGACCATGGCGGCGTAGGCACTAACCTGTTTGCAGCGCAAAAAATGTCATTTCCCCCTCAATCCGGAATCGTGCATGCTCATCCTAAGTGTGCTGCTTTCAGCCTAGATTGAGTCTGGATCATAGCTGTCAACTTTTCCCTTTTTTAAAGGGAAGTTCCCTTATTCCGAATAGGATTCCTCGCAAGAAAAGGGAAAAGTTGACAGCTATGGTCTGGATCCTGCCATCCCCAATGGTTGGGGTGGATTCAAGTTTCAAGAAAGGGGATTTCGACTAACTACCAGGTGGCGCTGTGGGTTAAACCACAGAGCCCAGGACTTGACGATCAGAAGGTGGGCGGTTCGAATCCCCACAACGGAGTGAGCTCCCTGTCCCTGCTCCTGCCAACCTAGCAGTTCGAAAGCACAGCAAAGTACAAGTAGATAAATAGGTACCACTCTGGCGGGAAGGTAAATGTCGTTTCCATGCGCTGCTCTGGTTCGCCAGAAGCGGCTTAGTCCTGCTGGCCACATGACCCGGAAGCTGTACGCCGGCTCCCTCGGCCAATAAAGCGAGATGAGTGCCGCAACCCCAGAGTCGTCCGCAACTGGACCTAATGGTCAGGGGTCCCTTTACCAGGAAGAATTTTCTGGTGGTGGAAGCTGTTGGGCAGTGGAACTGACTCCCTCAAAAACTGGTGGGCTTCACTGGTTTGTTTTTTATAGCAGAGGTTGGACGACCATCTGTCATGGATGCTTAGGTTTGAGATTCCTGTATTGCCGGGGGTTGGACTGGATGACCCTGAGGGTCCCCTTGCAGCTCGATAGTTCTGTGATTCGATGGTTCCTTGATAATTGCTTGAAAGTCCACTCTTAGATGAGGTTTTCCTTTTCCTCCCTGCTCGTGCCCCATGTGAACAGAAGAGGAAGAAGTGGTGATCAGGGTGGATAAAAATCAATGATATTTTAAAAATAAATAAATCAGATTTTTAAAATTTAAATCGGATTTTTTTAAAAATCAGATTTTTAAGATAAAATGCTTTTGGAGGAAAAATCTTTCTAAAGATCGTTTTCTGTTTAAGTTACTTTATAGTCCAAAGGCTATTCATCAGGAAATAAGGATTTGTTTTAAGTTTTTCATGTGTGCTAAAACTCAGTCTAAGTTTTTTTAAAAATTGTTTAACCACAACAGTTAACAAACATGGATACATATGCTATAATGTTACTGTTGTAGTTAAATAAATTGTTTAAATTGTTATGAAGGAAATGATTGTTTTTCTCCTTCCAATAAAGTACAGCAGAAAAGTTAAAACAGTTAACTTATTAAACCTCGCAATAATTTTGTAATTATCGATCTATGTATTTCTAATAGTATAACCAAGTCAGTAATTTTGGATATAACTTGTAAAAACTACTGTGAAAATTTATTAGTCCAAAAATGAAACATTCGTCTGGTTGTAAATATTAAGATTATACCAGCAAGAATGAGTCTTTCTGTAAAAACAAACAAATAGATTTAAATCAAGTCTTACTGACTAGTGATTTAAATCATGATTTAAATCGATTTGATTTAATCCACCCTGGTTGTGATTGTGATCTTGGTACACACCCAGCCATAACATCGTGGGGCAGGTATGGACACACACACACACACCACACAATGCACAGACCACCTTCATCTGTTTTCTAATGTACACATTGTGGGGTAATGCAGAATCAATCTGTAGTTTTTGGAACAGAACCAGTTCCTCAAGAAGCACTTTTCAGGGACTAAAAATACGCAAGATCTCGATGGTGTTTGGACTATGTGGAATAAACAAGTATTCAATCTCCATTGATTCTAAAATAAAATGTCTCAGCCTGCAACAAATCTCTCGCCAACCCTGGACTGCTTGTAAGTATGCAGACAGGCAGGTGGGAACTGGCTGAGAGCAGACTGAGGCTGGTGGGGCAGTGCCCCATTTGCCCTAAGGAACCAATCTCTACCCTACCCACACACTTTCCAGTTCTCCTTGCAGTCCTCCTGTCCCTTAAGCACAGGTAAGGGCCTCATCCAGCCAGCATGCTGCTCACAGTTGTGCAGTCAATTGGTCTTAATTCTCTTTCCTTGACAATCCTCTTGTCCACTGGCAAAATTCACGAGCTCTGCTTTATGGCTGGCACATGGCTTCAGAAAACTTCCTACTAAGGAAATATGCTGGAGTTTTCCTGGCACCCAGCTTTGGCTGTCTGCCCCAGAAGCAACAGGTGTTCAAAATTAGCCAGGCGCCAGGTGTATTTCATACCTGGTTATGGTGACAGCAGTCATGAAATTGAAAGGCGCCTGCTTCTTGGGAGAAAGGCAATGACAAACCTAGACAGCATCTTAAAAAGCAGAGACATCACCTTGCCAACAAAGGTCCGTATAGTTAAAGCTATGGTTTTCCCAGTAGTGATGTATGGAAGTGAGAGCTGGACCATAAAGAAGGCTGATCGCTGAAGAATTGATGCTTTTGAATATGGTGCTGGAAGAGACTCTTGAGAGTCCCATGGACTGCAAGAAGATCAAACCTATCCATTCTTAAGGAAATCAGCCCTGAGGGCTCACTGGAAGGACAGATCGTGCAGCTGAGGCTCCAATACTTTGGCCACCTCATGAGAAGAGAAGACTCCCTGGAAAAGACCCTGATGCTGGGAAAGATGGAGGGCACAAGGAGAAGAGGACGAGATGGTTGGATAGTGTTTGCGAAGCTACCAGCATGAGTTTGACCAAACTGCGGGAGGCAGTGGAAGACAGGAGTGCCTGGCGTGCTCTGGTCCATGGGGTCACGAGGAGTCGGACACGACTAAACGACTAAACAACAAAAAGCAGATGCTTGTGACCAGGTACATAGAGTTGCCTGTCACCGGACATCTCCACCATCTGGAGGTGCATGCCTGTGATTCATTGGATCTGGACTGTTTTCATACATCAATGCCCCATCCTGTAGACTTCTATCAGTTATATTTTACGTGCACTATCAGAATGAATTTCAGGAACCAAAATGCTTCCCCAGTGCAGCCTGAGCAGGAGCAGTGAATTGTTGCAGCTTGTCTTCGCTTGCCCCACCCCACTGCCCTGCTCACAGTTGTGAATGATATTCTTAATGTTATGAATGGTCAGTGTCGCCATTAAGAAAAAGAGGTCAGTGTAGGCCAATATATATGTGGACTGTCCCTGGATAAAGTGACTTTTCTTCTTTAAGTACTCAAAGTTCTGTACCTAGCTCAAGGTTGTCACCTGAACTCTCCAGATGTTTAACTGAGACTCAATCACAACCAGTCCATCATTTCAAAAATAAGGCTTTATCCTTGCCTTGTCCCCAGATGGCAAGTAGGGATTCTGTTTTGGTGACCGAAACCTTTGTTTCGCAGGGGTCAGCAAACATTTTCAGCAGGGGGCCGGTCCACTGTCCCTCAGACCTTGTGGGGGGCCAGACTATATTTTGAAGAGAGAGAGAAAAAAGAACGAATTCCTATGCCCCACAAATAACCCAAAGATGCATTTTAAATAAAAGCACACATTCTACTCATGTAAAAACACCAGGCAGGCCCCACAAATAACCCAGAGATGCATTTAAAATAAATGGGCACATTCTACTGATGTAAAAACATGCTGATTCCCGGATCGCCTGTGGGCCGGATTTAGAAGGTGATTGGGCCGGATCCGGCCCCTGGGCCTTAGTTTGCCTACCCATGGTTTAAGGAGTCATTTGGCACCTAGATTATCTGTATCTGAGTTTCAATAATAATAATAATAATAATAATAATAATAATAATAATAATAATAATAATAATAATAATAATATTGATACCCTGCCCATCTGGCTGAGTTTCCCCAGCCACTCTGGGCAGCTCCCAACAGAATATTAAAAACACGATAAAACATCAAACATTATAAACTTCCCTAAACAGGGCTGCCTTCAGATGTCTTCTAAAAGTCAGATAGTTGTTTATTT
Source organism: Podarcis bocagei (assembly GCF_964188305.1). Taxonomy (NCBI): domain Eukaryota; kingdom Metazoa; phylum Chordata; class Lepidosauria; order Squamata; family Lacertidae; genus Podarcis; species Podarcis bocagei. The sequence goes on from NC_138138.1 coordinate 20,521,527, forward strand.
CCTTGACATCTGATGGGAGGGCATTCCACAGGGCGAGCGCCGCTACCAAGAAGGCCCTCTGCCTGGTTCCCTGCAACCTCACTTCTCACAATGAAGGAACTGCCAAAAAGCCCTCAGAGCTGGACCTCCGTGTCCGGGCTGAACGATGGGGGTGGAGACGCTCCTTCAGGTATACTGGGCTGAGGTCCATGCCTTTCATACTGTCTTTTGTTACCCTGATTTCCAGCTAGCCTCCCTGCCAGCTCAGAATCCCTCTGGCTCGCTCTCCATGCTCTCATCCCTACAATAAATTCCATCTCTTGTTAGACCAGAGATGGGCAATCTTTGGTCCTGGAAGCTGAATGTGACCCCCAGGTCTCTCTGTCTGGCCCTTGGGAAATACCCCAGGCGATATTTTCCCCAGCGTTGCTCCACACCCTCTTAGAGTGCTTTTGCCTGGCTAGCAGAATGTACCTTTGACCTGCTGTAAAGAATATTTCTTGCTCGGCTGGCTAGAAGATGGAAAGATGGTGTGAGCTGATGTGTACTGTATGTAGAAACCTTTGGATTCTGTGTGTGCCTGTCACATAGCCTACTTTACAAAAGTACTTCCTGCAGCCAACCTGTTTCTTTCTGTCCCTTCCTCCAGGGATGCCTTGCCACGGATCGTAAATAGCCAATTGATTTTATTTATATGCTTGCAAGAATTTTAGAAGGAGGTTGACCTCCATTTCCAGCTCCAGACAGATTAAAACATTCTATTGCAGGCAATTTCCATGATCGAACTACAGTGGTACCTTGGTTCTTGAACGCCTTGGTACTCGGATGTTTTTTGCTCCCGAATGCTTTTCGGAAGCCAAAAATCCAACGTAGCTTCCTCGGCTTCCAATTGAGTGCAGGAGATTCCTGCAGCCAATAGGAAGCCGTGCCTTGGTTTTTGAATGTTTTTGGAAGTCGGACGGACTTCCGGAATGGATTACATTTGAGAACCTAGGTACGGTTGTATTTATGTATAGCCCAGATCATCAAATCAGTGCAGAAAAAGTGTTCGAGAAATTTCCTGGCTTCCTCTGCTGCCAGAAAAAGTTTTGCTCTTTGCTTTACAGTTTTTCCCATTGGGATTTTAAGATTTTATAAAACTGGCATCTTTAAAACGCTTACAAAACATTTGCAAAATGTTGTAACGTTTCTAGCTGCTTAGTTCAGGCAGCAAGGATGGAAAAATACCTGCTCAAGATATTTACGCAGTCTTTAGACTACAGATCCATGATGCAGCAGAGCTGGAGACAGAATATGCATGTGTGATTATATCTGAGGCCCCACTGTAATGGAAGCAATCCTCTGATAACTCAAGGCCAAAGATCAAAAAGGGTTTCCAAAAGAAATCCATTGTGCTTCCCACCCCCCACTAGATCGAAAGACAAAATTCTTCCTTGCGGGTTTCAATATCCCTAATTTAAGTGGCTGAGGGTAGTATTCAGGAAATGTTCATCAGGGTCCTGCCTTGGAATCTGCTAGCCTAGGAAGCTGTGAGTAAGCAGGTGATATAGGCGCCTCTGGGCATGTGCAGAAGGCCAGCTCCAGAAGGGGGGCATTTGCCAGAGCTCAGTCGGTAAAGTATGAATCTCAAGGTTGTGGGTTCGAGCCCCATGTTGGGCAAAAGCTTCCTGCGTGGCAGGGGGTTGGACTAGATGACACTTTTGGTCCCTTCCATCTCTACAATATGGAGAAGCTCCAAAACGAGTGGGGCTTCTGAAAGCAGCTCACCATTTCAACTTTGCACAGAGTATCCCAATCAGATAAGATGCAGCCCGAGAGAATTCTCATTTTGCACATTCAACCTCTTCCAGTTTAACCGGGTCGTGCCGAGGAAACCACGCTTGACTCCCTCCCAGATTCTGGATCCGGGTCTGCCTTCGGGCCCCACCAAACATCTATGAGTCCATTAGCAAAAGGGATGTGACTCCTCCATCCCCAGAGTACTATTGATCCCTCGCTTATTGATGGAGCCCCTGCTCGTGGGCATGTTGGCTGTGTGATGGATTATTTCCCTCTGCTGCCAGAAGACCAGGTTGAGATTTCTCTTGCGAGCTGTCAGCGAGGGCTGCATTAATAATGGAGTGTCTTAGGGGTGACCGGCCAGGACAATTTCCTTGGCTTGTGTTTTTATTTATTTTTTAAGTGGCTTGCTTGGAAAGAGAAGCCTGCAAATTGCGTGGCTTCTGTTGGCTGAAACCCTGGAAGGTGTAGAAGTGAAACCTGAAGCTCAGGAGAAGCTCATCATTGCAGCCCCCATAGCCCCCAAATACCAACAACTATGTTGATCATGTGGTTGTTGTTGTTTAGTCGTTTAGTCGTGTCCGACTCTTCGTGACCCCGTGGACCAGAGCACGCCAGGCACTCCTGTCTTCCACTGCCTCCCACAGCTTGGTCAAACTCATGTTCGTAGCTTTGAGAACACTGTCCAACCATCTCATCCTCTGTCGTCCCCTTCTCCTTGTGCCCTCCATCTTTCCCAACATCAGGGTCTTTTCCAGGGAGTCTTCTCTTCTCATGAGGTGGCCAAAGTATTGGAGCCTGGAGAGCCAGTGTGGTGTAGTGGTTAAGAGCGGTAGTCTTGTAATGTTTAGAACCGGGTTCGCGTCTCCGCTCCTCCACATGCAGCTGCTGGGTGACCTTGGGCCAGTCACACTTCTTTGAAGTCTCTCAGCCCCACTCACCTCACAGAGTGTTTGTTGTGGGGGAGGAAGGGAAAGGAGAATGTTAGTCGCTTTGAAACTCCTAAAGGGGAGTGAAAGGCGGGATATCAAATCCAAACTCCTCCTCCTCCTCCTCCTCCTCCTCCTCCTCCTCCTCCTCCTCTTCTTCTTCTTCTTCTTCTTCTTCTTCAGCTTCAGGATCTGTCCTTCCAGTAAGCACTCAGGGCTGATTTCCTTAAGAATGGATAGGTTTGATCTTCTTGCAGTCCATGGGACTCTCAAGAGTCTCCTCCAGCACCATAATTCAAAAACATCAATTCTTCGGCGATCAGCCTTCTTTATGGTCCAGCTCTCACTTCCATATGTTGATCATATGTAATACAAACTGGGATGTTCAGTTGTTGTTGTACTACATCCTTCATCATCCCTGACCATTGCCTGTGCTGACTGGGGCTGATGGGAGTTGGAGTGCAATGACAGCAGGAGGGCCACAGGTTCCCCGTTCCAGATATAAATCTGAAAGAGTAGTACCTGCTCCCCAGTTTATTATGTTCCGCTAACATTTACAAGATGGCGAGCTGGCAAAGGGCTATGCAGTGGTTAACATGTGTCACTTTGGGGAGAGCTGGGCTCATGTGCCTTGATCAGTCCTAGTTGCGGAATATTATCCTGACAGAGAAGGGGTTGGAAATCTTTTTGGGTTCCCTCATGGTCTTCCCGGGACGGCAATACCTCAAGGATCGCCTCTCCCCATATGAACCGACCTGGACTCTGCAACCATCCTCTGAGACCCCTCTTTGTGTGCCTTCTCCACGAGAAGTTCAGAGGGCGGCAACACAAGAGCAGGGCCTTTTCTGCAGTGGCTCCCCATTTGTGGCATGCTCTCCACAGGGAGGCTTCCTTGCTGTTGGGAGAGGGGCAAGATTCAATTCAGTTTGCATTTAAATGTAAACAACTGGAATAATTTGCAAACTGATGCAGAAATGTGGAGAACTGAATTTGAGATTGGGGGGGGGGAAAGAGAGAAAAACGAAGTTCACAGATTCATCTATCCCTTGCCTGGAGATGGCGTGTGGTCCTCTCTGGGGGTGGGCCTTTGCCCCACAGAGGCAGTGTCCTCAGCGTTATACTCCCAAAGGAAGTGTAAGTCTGGTGCAGGCTGCTCAACCCCTTGTAGCAACCTGGTTTTAAATAGGTAAAGCTGCACGAAGTTTGAAAAGCCGCTTCGCCTGCTTATGGTTAGTAGCTAGCTTAGGACTATTTTTATGCTTTGAGTGTGAGCATCTGTTGAGCTGTTCAGCTCCAGTTTCGAGAAGGGAGAGGATGCAACGAATAAAGGCCATCCTGTACAGGGAAAGCACAGGGAGCAGTCCAAGAACTGCTAAGAGATGCAAAAAGAAAACAATCCAAAAATCATAAGCAGTGTAGTGAGAAGCGCCACTGCAGCAAATCCCCCGCGATGGAGTCGAATGCCTTATCCCGAGCATCCTGAGTCTATTGCTTCTGTCAGAAGCGTCTCCATAGGCTTGCAAGCAGCAGTCACAACTCCGCAAATGGAATATACCCAAAAGGACAGCATCCCAAAGCAGAATCAAATGGGAGGGGGAGATGCAGGAGGCAGACTTAGGAACTCATGTCATATAACCCCCATTTGGGGTCTCCCAATTAGGTCTCCATTAGATGATTATTGAGATTTCTTAGCCGACTAGTTTCTAAGGAGCTACAGATTCCTATGGTTGTAAAAGGTTAAGGGAAGAAAGTGTTCGCTCCCTTTCCTGGAGTGCTGATCTTCAAAACATAGATAGTGGGTACACTGGGAGAGGTGTTTTGCCTAGAGCTCCCTGAAACCTAGGCCTGGTCCTGTTAGCAGTGTGGGTAGACAATCTCAGCCTGCTTTTTAATGGTTTTAAAAGGCTCTTAAAGAGGAGCTTTCCAACATCAAAGCTTAAGCGGAGAGCGCAGAGAGACCCACCTGCCTTTAATTCTGGCTCTGCCCACCACTGACATTGGCTCTGCCCATTATGGACATTAGGTCCTCGACCAATTACCAGTAAGGGGAAGTGGTCCTCAACAATGAAAGCTCAGAGACCAGGGCATGGTCAGGGAGTCAGCCAGCAATAAATCACACAGAGTCAGTGAACGAGGAACAAGGCCTGCTCAGGGACACAAAGCCTAATGAGCACACCAGCTCTTCTCAAGGTAGGGCTTGTCCCTATGAGGCAGTTGTGGGAGCAGAAGGTCCCCGGCTGCCTAAATCTTCTCCTCCCCTGGGTCTTTCCCAAGCAATCTGAGACTACGCCGCAGTGCCTGTCTCTGCTGCTCTCTCTTCATACTTCTTCTGGTTCTGGGAGACTTGGTGGGGGGAGCGGAGCTTCTTCACCAGTCTGACTCATCTCTGCCTCTTGGCCTCCTTCCTCTCCTGCTTCTGCTGCTGATTCTGGACTTCTCTCTGCCATAGACTCTCCCTGCTCACTAAGCCCTGTTACCTCTCCTGCTTCTGACACCTCTTCCAAATCTTTTCCATCTTCTCCCTCATCATCATCCCACCACCATTCCCCTGGGCTCTGAGCCTTCTTCCCTTGGGGGTTCCCCAGCTGGTGCCTACCACCATCCCTCTGTGTCCAGCCAGCCCATGACAGGCATTTGCTGTCTCTGGGTTCAGTACAGTAGACCCTCTGAATGCGCCTCTTGGTGGCCTCGACTGACTCCTCCCCAGCTTTCTGGAAATGAGAGCTGGTTTTGTAAGCTCAGCTCCGTTCTGGCCCTAGATTCAAAACATGTTCAGAGTTCCCTGTTCTCTAATTTTAGGTGCCTTTCTGCAGTTGGCAGATCTTGTAGTTGTAGGCACAGACAAGACAAGCTGCCCTCCTCATGCCCTAGACTAGGCATGTCCAACAGGTCAATCTGTGGTCCCCTAGTTATATCTCTCTGCCAAAAGAAAAGCTCAAAAACTCTGGCTTCCTAAAAAAAGCTCAAGAACTTTGGCTCCCTAAAAGCATAGATCACTGTCAGTTTCTTTTATACTGTGAGTAGATTGCAATCTCTTGGGAGTTGGACATGCCTGCCCTAGACCATCTATCAGTTGTTCCATTTCTCTCCTCTTCACAGCACCGCCAAGAAGACTCATCAGAAGGAACGCCAGCCACTTGAACTTCTGACACTGCGCAAACATCCCCAGCTGCTGAGATGCCTGTTGCTTCCACCGACTCTGAGACAGGTAAAGACTTGCTCCTATCTCAGCATCCCCAAACCTGCTCCACTCCGAGTACAGTCGTACCTTGGTTTTCGAACAGCTTAGTTCTCGAATGTTTTGGCTCCCGAACACTGCAAACCTGGAAGCAACTGTTCCGGTTTGCGAACCATTTTTGGAAGCTGAACGTCCGCTGGGGCTTCCGATTGGCTGCAGGAGCTTCCTGCAGCCAATCGGAAGCTGCGCTTTGGTTTCCGAACATTTTGGAAGTTGAAGGGACTTCCGGAATGGATTCCATTCGACTTCCAAGGTACGACTGTGCTACGGGTTATTCCCCAAATATCTGCTTTGTACCGTTTTATGACTGTGCCTGCAAGTATCCACAGAGGGCTACGGCTGGGACCAAACACTTGCTCGCAAGCACACCTTGGCAGACGAATCCAGGTGGGAAAAGTTTCCTTGATGATGGGGGGGGGGGCGGGGAGCTCGCAAAAGCAGCTATAGAAAACAAACATGCCTATATGTAAAGGTATATAAGGAAATTCTAAAATCCACCGTAGGGTGGTACCTTCAATTAGGCCAACCAAAATATCACAAAACAGTGGGAAAGCTGTTGCGTTCTCCAGAGCTCTTCATCAGATCAGGTGTGGGGAAGCCCTCGAGATGTTGCTGGACTCCAGCTCCCATCAGCCCCAGAAAGCATGACCAATGGCCGGGGATGATGGGAGTTGTAGTTCAGCCACATCTCGAGGGCCACAGGCTTCCCTCCCCCCGGGCTAGACAGTAAATGGAGCAGTGTGAGGTGGAAGACTTCATTGTTGTTGTTCTTTGGGGCTGATGTTGAAGCCAAGGAGTCTGCCTCTAGGGCTGGGCAATATACCGTCCCAAACTGTTTTGAAGTCCATATCAAGATATTGGTTTCATAATTTTTGACCTGGCGATATATACCACCAATCGTGATGTGTCTTTGCTATGCAAAAATCACCATGTGGGAGAGGGTGCTCCAGTCAGGCTTCCGAAGGGTCCTGCCGGCTCCTCCATTCATGAGCATCCCGCTGGCCCTCAATGCCTCTTACCGGGTCTACCTTGCAGGGGTGGCAGCGGCGGCGGCTGACATGGGCTATGACGGTTACTACTGGTCCTCGGTGAAGGAGGAGATGGAGAAGGGGAGCTGCTCTGGGGGATTCCCTGCCCCCGAGGCTGTTAGCGGCCCGGAAGGGAAGGGCCCCAGAAATAACCCAGATCTCTCCCCGTGGTCTTGCAGCTCTGGGTTATTCACTTATTATACACCAGATTCTGCAAACAGCCCCAACAAGCCGCCCCCTCCCCAGATCTGACTGCAAGGAGGAAAGAAGAGCAAAACTCGCACCGCTTTCTCTCAAAAACAGCTGCAGATCTTGCACCACAGATTCCAGATGCAGAAATATCTCAGTCCACAACAGATCCGAGAACTGGCCTCAGCCTTGGGACTCACCATGTGGGAGAAAGCGTGATAGCTCCATCCTTATTCCAGACATTGTGATATATCAGTATATAGCGATATTTGGTCGATGATACATTGTGATGTTGAAAACCACGTACCACCCAGCCCTGGTGATTCAGTGGGGGGAGAAGGTAGCAGACATCAAAATGAGGTCCTGTGCAGGTATTTGCTTTCCTTTGCCCTCGCTTTTGTTGCTGCGAAGCCGAGTGCACTTTCCCATGGCGTAACATGATCCTGACTCATTCTGCTTTTTGTATCAGGGTTTGCGTGGCCTTCATTTTCCGCGGTGTTTTGCATCAAAAGTTCTTATTGTTGCTGGGAAATATAAGCAGGAGCGTGAACAGTGCTGAGTATCTTAATTTCCCTCCAGCTTCTTTGAGGTGTTTAGTCTAAGTGGGGCTCTCAGAGTTTGTTGTCATTCCTACGAGTGTCTCATAAACTGTCTTTTGTGCTTTTGTTTTCTTGGCGCTGAGGACAAGATTATAACATCGTTTGGGAAGTACTTGATAGTCAGGGTGCTGTGTATATGGCACAGACTTGTTGTCAATAACTTTTGGGATTTTCACCATTCCAAATATTCCGACACTCATCTTGACTCAAAAAGGTGCATATTTTGAGAGAAACTGCAACTCCATTCACACAGCAGTTTGTTCCATGTGGTCTTTGTTTCAGAAATGCTGTTGGGCTACTTCAGTTGCTTTTGTTTGATTTGGAAACAGCCCAAAGTCTGCGAATTTTGATAACAAACGTGGTTTGCGACGGGGGTTGAATAACTTCGAACACAGCTGTACATCATAACGTGGTTTGTCCTTGAAGGAGGCGGCCTTTGTTCTTTCAAATTTCAAAGGTACCTACAAGAAATATGCAAAATAACTAAGCAAGTATTAGAAGTCACCCCAGAACTGGCCCTACTAAACATCTCCCAAGATAATAATGCCCACTCACATCATAAAGAGCTCATAACCCACCTACTCTCAGCAGCCAGAAACATCATAGCCAGACACTGGAGAGACCTGTCGGGAGTAAGCATGGATCACAGGTAGGCAAACTAAGGCCTGGGGGCCGGATCTGGCCCAATCGCCTTCTAAATCCGGCTCATGGATGGTCCGGGAATCAGCGTGTTTTTACATGAGTAGAATGTGTCCTTTTATTTAAAATGCATCCCTGGGTTATTTGTGGGGCCTGTCTGGTATTTTTACATGAGTAGAATGTGTGCTTTTATTTAAAATGCATCTCTGGGTTATTTGTGGGGGATAGGAATTCATTCATTTCCTCCCAAAAAATATAGTCTGGCCCCCCACATGGTCTGAGGGATGATGGACCGGCCCCTGGCTGAAAAAGGTTGCTGATCCCTGATGGATCAATGGGATCAAATAGTATGGGAAACAGCCTTATTAGAAAAACTAACCAATAAAATGAAACTGACATGGGGACAAATAGAAGAAGATGCCTTCACCCTGGTATGGTTCCCCTTTATCACATACATAGTCCAACAAGGCAACAACAAGAATCCCCTGGCAGCATACGGGTCAATCTGGCTAACCTGATCCAAACACCCACCCCTACCCCCACTCACACACAAAAACAAACCTCACTACAGCCAACCAAAGACAACCAACCACATCCTAAGGCACCACTAACCTCTCTTACCGTTTAGTTTAGTTAAAGCTATGGTTTTCCCAGTAGTGGTGTATGGAAGTGAGAGCTGAACCATAAAGAAGGCTGATCACTGAATAGTTGATGCTTTTGAATTATGGTGCTGGAGGAGACTCTTGAGAGTCCCATGGACTGCAAGAAGATCAAGCCTCTCCATTCTTAAGGAAATCAGCCCAGAGTGCTCACTGGAAGGACAGATCCTGAAGCTGAGGCCACCTCATGAGAAGAGAAGACTCCCTGGAAAAGACCCTGATGTTGGGAAAGAGTGAGGGCACAAGGAGAAGGGGACAGCAGAGGACGAGATGGTTGGACAGTGTTCTCGAAGCTACCAGCATGAGTTTGACCAAAATGCGGGAGGCAGTGGAAGACAGGAGTGCCTGGCGTGTTCTGGTCCATGGGGTCACAAAGAGTCGGACACGACTAAACAACTCAACAACAGCAGCCTCTCTCACCACCAAGGAAATACAACAAGCCAATAGTAAGAGAACCCACACAAGTGATGCTGATAAAAAAACCAAGGAAAAAGAGGAGCTTTCACACAGCTTTGGGGACATGAGTGCGCCAGAGGTGCAGTGATGAGCTGCCGTGCATGGGGGTGGTGGCGAGAGCCCCCCGTGGTGTTCCTTTTTGTCACACCCCCTCAGGGATGGCACCCGGGCCCCCCGTCCCCCTTCGTATGCCTCTGCTCCCAGGGGGCACATCTCATGGACCACAGGAGCCATTTGGTTTCAAGTCTCTGCACTCATCCTCAGCATCTACCTGCTAGCTCTTGTCTCGATTTCTAAGCTCCTGCCTGTCCAATTATATCTCCTCTCTGAATCTTCTGATTACACAGGGAGCGCAGCCTGTAATCCTCACAGCTCTGCATAAGCCGGTTAACCACACATGGTAGTGAAAGTGTCAGGTCTTGCCCTAAGCTGAGAGCTACCACAACTGTGGATGAAGTTTGCAGGCTAGACTTCCAAACAGCCTTCATACATACCCACAGCACCTATTAGACTGGATAGTAAAAGTAAAGGTAAAGGGACCCCTGACCATTAGGTCCATTCGTGACCGATTCTGGGGTTGCGGCGCTCATCTCGCTTTATTGGCCAAGGGAGCTGGCATACAGCTTCCGGGTCATGTGGCCAGCATGACTAAGCCGCTTCTGGCGATCCAGAGCAGCGCACGGAAACGCTGTTTACCTTCCTGCTGGAGCGGTACCTATTTATCTATTTGCACTTTGACGTGCTTTTGAACTGCTAGGTTGGCAGGAGCAGGGACCGAGCAACGGGAGCTCACCCCATCGCGGGGATTCGAACCGATGACCCGCTGATCGGCAAGTCCTAGGCTCTGTGGTTTAACCCACAGTGCCACCTGCGTCCCAGTCTGGATATTAGGCAGCCCCTATTTCCTCTCTCCTTTCCTTTTCTCTAGCCAAGTACAGAAACCCATCTGCTAGGGTAAAGCATGGCTCTGTGTGCATATAATAGGGGTACAAGAATGTTTTCTATTGGGGAATGTGGGTGGCACTGTGCTCTAAACCACTGAGCCTCTAGGGCTTGCCGATCAGAAGGTCAGCGGTTCGAATCCCCGCAACAGGGTGAGCTCCCGTACCTCTGTCCCAGCTCCTGCCAACCTAGCAGTTCGAAAGCACACCAGTGCAGGTAGATAAATAGGTACTACTACAGCAGGAAGGTAAACGGCGTTTCCGTGTGCTCTGGTTTCTGTCACTGTGTTCCGTTGTGCCAGAAGCAGTTTAGTCCTGCGGGCCACGTGACCCAGAAAGCTGTCCTGTTGACAAACGCCGGCTCCCTCAGCCTGAAAGCGAGATGAGCGCTGCAACCCTATAGTCACCTTTGACTGGATTTAACCGTCCAGGGATCCTTTACCTTTTGCCTTACCTTATATTAGGGGAAATTGCTTTGCAGAAAATGTGCGCATCAGGCAAAATTGCATATTTAATATATACATATATATATGGAGAACTTCGCACTAAAATGCTGATGAATTGTCATGAGGGTGCTTTTATTTTTAAGTAACACATTGCAAAACTGACATGGACATGCCGAGAACTGAATTCAGTATTGGACAAATGAGAAATTGGGTTTATTTGCCCCTTCCTGTTTGTGACTTCTCCCATTCTGAGAGATTTGATGTGCTGGTGCGATTTGGGTTCAGGGCTGCAGGCAGAGTTCTGCTCCCTCTGTCTGTCTCCCCGTCTCTCTCTGTCTCTGCTTCTCTCTTTAAATCTTTCTCTCATCCATCCCTAGTTTTAGCGTAACCTTGGATGCAAATCTCTTCCCCTCGTTGCCACAGAAACGAGGATGTAATAGAGCAGGCGCCGGGGAAGGGGAGGAGTAGGGGAAAATCAGGGAGCATCTTAAAGAGATTAGAAAACTGATGGCTTCCTGTGCAAAAACCCTGCATCAAGTGGAGCTCATGAGGGAGGCAAGGGGAGAATGAACAAGCACCCCCCCAAGCATCTTGGCCTCTTTTCAAAGCCTCAAGAAGTACAGGGATTCATATGATTGCCATGCTTCAGTGAAAATGTTTGAATATATATACAGGCGTATGTTGGTTCTTGAACAGAATCCATTCCGGAAGTCCATTCAACTTCCAAAATGTACAGAAACCAAAGTGCCGGACGTTCGGCTTCCAAAAATTGTTTGAAAACTGGAACAGTCACTTCTGGGGTTTGATTGTCTGGGAGCTGATTTGTTTGGGAGCCAAGTTGTTCGAGATGCAAGGTACCCCTCTCTCTCTCTCTCTCTCTCTCTCTCTCTCTCTCTCTCTCTCTCTCTCTGTGTGTGTGTGTATCCTATTCTTCCTCCCAAAGGAGCCCAAGGCGGAAGACAACAGAACAGCAAAACAATAGAATTCAACACAAACATACAATCTTTTAAACCATTTCAGAATATTGGAAAACACTTCAAAATAATGTATTTTCACAGCTAACAATTTCAGGCTTGTCAGAAATGGAATATTTTAGACATTTGACATCTGGATGAGGAGCGATGCTGATCATCATCATCATCATCATATCCTCCAGTTGGTTAATATGAAGGAGACACTGTGGATGATGCTGAACTTGGCAGGATGGTTTTCAGGTTCTCAAGTTTTGGTTGTCTTCTCAGCACCTGCAGGTGAAAGAAGTAGGTCTTGGGGTGATTGGTTAGAGCATGGGTAGGCAAACTAAGGCCTGGGGGCAGGATCCAGCCCAATCGCCTTCTAAATCCGGCCTGCAGACGGTCCGGGAATCAGTGTGTTTTTACATGAATAGAATGTGTGCTTTTATTTAAAATGCATCTCTGGGTTATTTGTGGGGCATAGGAATTCATTCATTTCCCCCCCAAAATATAGTCCGGCCCCTCACAAGGTCTGAGGGACAGTGGACCGGCCCCCTGCTAACAAAGTTTGCTGACCCCTGAGTTAGTGGCAGCAGCGAAGCTGTTATCTGGTTGGCTTTAGCCCTTTTCTCCTTAGCTCTGCCCATGCTGATCAAGCCTCGCCTCTGAGCCTTCAGGCTCTAATCCCCACTCCAAACCCTGCCAGTGCGCTGCCCACCAGCTATGGAGGGACCATAGCTCAGGGGGAGTGTGCATAAAGTCCCCCATTCATTCCCTGGCACTTCCAGCTGGGAGAATCACATAACAGGTGATGGGAAAGACACTCTGCTGTAGTGGAGACCCATCTCCTGGTATGCCCCACGGAAGACCTTAAGGTCCACAAATGACAACATTTTGGAGGTCCCGAGTCACAAGGTGGTTAGGTTAGTCTTAACCAGGCCAGGGCCTTTTCAGTACTGGCCCCGACTTGGTGGAACGCTCAGTCACAAGAGACTAGGGCCCTGCAGGACTTGACATCTTTCCACAGGGCCTGCAAGACAGAGCTGTTCCACCTGGCCTTTGGTTTGGACTAGGTCTGACCTTTATTTTTCCCTCCCCTTATGGTCTTGATTTATCGGCTATTTTAAAATGAGGCTGCATTTTAAATTGCATTTTAGCCTGTATTTTAAATTGCTCTTTTTCTTTTTTCTTATTATGTTTTTACTGAAATTTTATTGGTGTTAGCTGCCCTGAGGCCAGCTCTAGCCACGGAGGGCGGGGTATAAGTAATTATTATTATTATTATTATTATTATTATTATTATTATTATTATTATTATCATCATCATCATCATCATCATCATCATCATCTAGAGTAGATGGTCAAAATATCTTGGCAAGACAGCTACTTCTTATGCCCTGCGCCATATTTGAATGCTAACCAGGCTTTGCCCAAACCTCACCAGGCTCCACCCTTTAAATTTCCGAATCTGAGCCTCTAGAGTCCTAGCAAACTGGCTTGGGAGGCGGCAGGAATCAAGACCACACCTTTCTTCAACAGTCAAGATAAATTTGTGTTGCATCCGTAGTTGGCACCTGGAATTCTCCATCCTATTCAGCAACTGTTAAAATATAAGCCAGGCTAGCTTTCTGGCGAAGCGATAGCCTGGGTGATGGGCCATTAAGGGAACAAAGGAAGTGGGTCTGTGCCAGATAACAAATGGGTGGGGTTCCTCCCTCAACTCTCGAATAGTGAGAAGGACAAAGGGCAGAGTGGAGAGAGTTGGGTGGTGTGAACTAAAAGCTAGAAGGAAAGTGGTAGATTAGGAAGTCAGAGGGGTGCTTGATTTCTGTTTGAATCCAAGGCTGTGACTATGAGGGAAGCAAGGCACTCTTGGGGTGTTACTGTTGTGACCTTCCCCCCCAGTTGTAGGCTCAGGTTGTGTGTGTGTGTGTAGGCTGGGGGAGGCATTTTTCCAAATTTTCTCCTGTGCTGATACTTTCCAACAGTTTGAGGGGAGACTGAAAGTTCTCTGGTAACTTTTGCTGGTAAAGTTTGGCTCAAATCCAGCCTGAACAGGCTTGATAGATTTAAGTACCATTTATAAGATTTAAGTACCCTTATAAGATTTAAGTACTCTGTAGCTGGAAGTGGCACCCAGTTCCTAAAAAACACTGGCAGCAATCTTTTAAAGAGACAACATTATAATTTTGAGAACCAAGCGGAATAGACAATTATTTGATTTCTGGCCACTTTGGGAGGGTTTGTAGCCTAAAAGTGGGATATATGTACTTAAAAATAGATTCCTAGGTGTCTGGGATGCAAGTGTTTGGGAAGGTTCCATATTTGGTTTAAAATCTGAGCGATCTTTTTAGCTAGACATTCAGGGTGGTGAAAGCCCATTTTTAATGCACAGTAGTAGTGAGGGTTCATGGCAGCAAAGCACATTTATATCACATTTAAAGGGCGGTAGCTTCTGGTCCAAATCAATTAACCTGCCCTTTCCAATCAGTTTATTACAGTCATAGACCAGCAGTCAGAGAATAGAATATATATATATATTTATATATTTATTGAAAATTTTTGAAATTACAAAGAAAAAACAAAGCAGAAAAAGAAAAAAGAAAAAACAAAGAAAAAACAAACCACATTCAAAAAACAAAAATACACCGCAAACAGACAAAAATAAATCCATCATTCTCAAATCCTCAACTCTCATTACCTTCTTTCTTTGACCTCCTCCTCCTCCCTTTTTTTGTATCCTGCTTAATAATTATCACAGCAAATCCTTTCCATATTTCATAGTATTCTGTCATTACATTATCTTAATCTATTTTCATCTTATCTTATAAAAAACCTTAAAAACTTAAAACTTAAATCTTATTTTTACCGACTTCTCACAACCATAATATTCTTACCTAATTCTTTAAACCTTTTTGCTAGAGCCAAGTAATTTCGTTCCAACATTTTCCTAACATTCATCAATTTTATAAAACAATCCTGGTAATAAAAAGAGAAATAAAAACAATCCAATCTTCATCCAGCGTCCCTTCCTCCTGGTCCCGGGTTTTGTCAGTCCTTTTTATCCCATCGATCTAGCGCATTAACCTGGTAACCTTATATCCAAGGCCCTTAAATCTCTTCCATGTCCCTTCCGCAGCTCTTCTTCATGTTCTCCTTTCACTCGTTGGAACTCCAGCTTGATGATGTTTTTGACCCTTTTCAACAAATCAGCCCCTTTTCCATAGTCCAGACTCAACTCCATGTGGTATTTAAGAAGATATTTCAGAATCCCTCCAAAATTGAGAGCCCCCACAGCTCCTAGCATCTCACGGCCCATTGCCAGACTCGGAAAGTCCAAACATCCCTGCATAGGGGGGTCTATCCAACCCCCCATTTCCAAACCAATCCAAACTTTATCTTTCCAAATCTGGCTTTTCCCAAGTTCATTTGTCAAGTCCAAAAACTCTTGTTCCTGCAAGGCTGCAGCTCCCTCCATCTCTGACGCCCAAGATTCAGCAACATCCTCTTCTCTCATCTGCTCTGTCAGGACACACTCCTGATTTAATTCCACATAGTTTCCCACTGCCTGTTCAAAAATTCTGGCCGCATTAGTCATCAAATCCATCTTCTCACTTAACTGTTCCAGTAGGGCACTTGTTTTACAGAGAGCACACAATAGAGCCTCTGAATACATTGTCCTACAAGGTCACAAGTCCATTCCCACGATTGTAATCTGAGACAGCTGCAAGCTCCCTGGAATTAGTTACAGTTTCACAGTCTCCCTCTAGGGGGAGAACTTCTATTTGAATTTAGACACACTGTGCAACAATAAACTATCCCAGGGAGTTGACTCAGAGTCACCTATGGAACCGGGTTTGGGGATTTTCATACTGGACTATTTTGAGTTGAGCGATAGTCTGCGTCTACAGATTTGCACACAGAATCTGGCGACCATCCAGGTCTTCTTCTGGTCTTTGCCTAACAGCAAAAGGTCAAATTTTTGCTTTTGCGGGAGGTCGGCGAGCCTCACCAGTATTATACTCTGGTTTCACCTCAGATTGTATAATTAATCTGCCAGTTTCACTTGTTGCCCCATCAGAGTTCAGTCCAAATTTGCTGGCAGTACAAGAGAGAACAC
Organism: Podarcis bocagei; assembly: GCF_964188305.1. Taxonomy (NCBI): domain Eukaryota; kingdom Metazoa; phylum Chordata; class Lepidosauria; order Squamata; family Lacertidae; genus Podarcis; species Podarcis bocagei. The sequence continues at coordinate 20,537,482 of NC_138138.1, forward strand.
AATTCACAAAGCCAACCCCCTTGACAAGTGTTACTTGCTCTCGTAAGCAGGCACAAATGCGCACACACAGTGTTTATATATTTTGCATCTCATTGTCTGGCAATTCTTTTTTGCCTCATTTGAGACTGTTAGAAAAGAGGTGGGGAAGAACTGCCTCCCCTTGCCTTTGGTTCCGCTGCAAAACTGAGCTGAGAGCAATCTTAGCAGGGCTGTGGTACCCTGAGACGGTTGCCACGGCAGCAGAAAGAAGTGCCCTCAGCATCTTTCCAGAAGACAGCTGTGAATGGCAGCCCAGTGAGTGACCTCTTTTCGGAAGAGAGGTTCTTCGTTTCCTCTCTGAAATCGGAGCTTCATAGAGGAGGTAGGAGATAGCTGTCCCCGAGGCAAGAGACTGTGGGGATGATAATGTTGCCCACTTCCCTGGTGTTCCAGATTAAGGCTCCGCCCTAGATATGTGTGAAATATTTAGTAGGGTTAATTCTGTGGAAGCTGCTTTCTGTCTACCCAGGGGTGGAAGCAACAGCAGCCAGTTGAGAGACAGAAAGAGAGAGAGAGGTGAAAAGCCGAGCCACACATTCTGCTGTAGCAAAGATGACCTGGATAGCTCAGTTGGTTAGAGTGTGGTGCTGATAGTGCCAAGGTTGCAGGTTCGATCCTTGCATGGGACAAAATGCATATTTCTGTCAGTTTGCGTTTCTTAGTACAGAAAGTGTTGATCTGATGTGTAGATATCTTTCCTATTCTACTTAATTCAGGAAGGTTCTGGGAGCTTCTCTGTGTGAAAGAAGCAAGCAGAAGGTTCGTGAAGTTTGGGTTATTCCTTCAGAGAAGCTGAGTGCAGTGGTACCTCAGGTTAAGTACTTAATTCGTTCTGGAGGTCTTAACCTGAAACTGTTCTCAACCTGAAGCACCACTTTAGCTAATGGGGCCTCCTGCTGCCGCTGTGCCGCCAGAGCCCGATTTCTGTTCTTATCCTGAAACAAAGTTCTTAACCTGAAGCACTATTTCTGGGTTAAAGGAGTGTGTAACCTGAAGCGTATGTAACCTGAAGCGTATGTAACCCGAGGTACCACTGTACAGCAGGCTTAAACTGGCTCTCTTATCCAGGGGCCAGAAAACATTTTCAGCAGGGGGCTGGTCCACTCAGATCTTTGGGGGGCCAGACTATATGTTGGAAAAAAGAAGGAGGAACGAATTCCTATGCCCCACAAATAAACCAGAGATGCATTTTAAATAAAAGCACACGTTCTACTCATGTAAAAACACCAGACAGGCCCCACAAATAACCCAGAGATGCATTTTAAATAAAAGCACACATTCTACTCATGTAAAAACACGCTGATTCCTGGACCGTCCATGGACTGGACTTAGAAGGCGATTGGGCTGGATCTGGCCCCCAGGCCTTAGTTTTTCTTATCTCTCTCTGTCAAGGTCATGCCGACTATAATAGTAAGGCCAGAAGGAGCCTCGGTTTCACTTTCTCTTTCTGTCTCTCTTCCTTCAGGTGTGGTGGTCTGTATGCTTAGTGTTAAGGTTTAGACTTCTTATAAGTTATTGGAAGTTTAAGTTAAGTCTTCCGCAACTGGATTTCTTATGGGCTGTGCCAATCCTGAATGTATTGGATTTGTGACCATAATGCTCATATGCTTTCAGTAGCGGTAAAGCTCTTCTGGAGGAAATACAATTGCCTCTGCTCTATTTTTTTGGGGGGGAATCCTGCAATGTGTTTAAGTTGTTACTCTGCTAACTATACACTGGAATCTACTCTGGATCAATATTGAGTAGAATTCCATGGCAATTCCTGCAATGGCAAAGGGTTGGACCGGTGGTGGGCTTGCACCTGGAGGGAGGGGCTAGTGTCCCAGGGGCAGTGGTGATGTCAACCCCCCCCCCCAGGGATGACACCCAGGGCGGACCACACCCACCTTGCTCTGCCTCTCGGTTGGACTCGATGATCCTCAGGGTCCCTTCCAACTCTACAATTCTGTGATTCTATGTCAGCTTTCAGATGGGCAGCCATAAATGCTGGGGCTTGAACCTAGGAGCTTCTGCATGCAAAACAGATGCAAAACCGCTGAGCTTTGCTTCTTCATCTAGGCTTTGTGCAAGGAAAGAGTTCTGCATAACCTGGAAGCTTTGTGAATGTTCTGAGTGGCATTCGTGTAGGGAAAGATGCCATCATGCCTGTTTTGGTTAAACTGAAATAAAAGTCCGCTTTCCCCTCCTTTCTTTGCATTCACGGAGCTGGAAGGGATCCTGAGGAATAATTATTGTTATTTAGGGAAGTTTTTTTAATGCCTGATGTTTTAATGTATCTTTTGTTGGCAGCCGCCCAGTGTGGCCGGGGAAACCCAGCTAGATGGGTGGAGCAGAAATAGCAAATTATTATTATAGAAATTATAAATTATTATTATAGAAATTATAAATTATTATTAAAATATTATTATTATTAAGTAGTCCCATGGTTCCCAACATGGGGCACATGGCCCACTGGGGAGCAATTTGATTTTTAAGGGGGGCAATTTGGAAGCTTGCTTAGACCAAGCCAATGGCCTTTTAGGCTTCCTCCATGTGAATAGGAGTTCCCTTTTTGACTAATAAGAATTATATGCCACCGGTGGGGGGCGGGCAGTGCATGAGGAATTTAGAGATGCTTAGGTGGGGCATGGCCAAAAGAAGGTTGGGAACCACTGATCTCGTCCAACCCCCTGCAATGCAGGAATATGCAGCTGTTCCTTACGGGGATCGAACCTGCAACCTTGGTGTCATCAGCACCACGCTTTAAGCAACTGAGCTTTCCAAATACCTTTTCTGACTCTGGCTGAACTAACAGTTCAGCCAACTGGACAATAGGGGCCCAGCCCCCTGGTTAGGATGTGCTAATGCATACCTATCTACACTTCCCATTTGAAACTGGGTTGACCCCAAAACCTCATCCCTGGCATCTCCCCACACATCCATGATTGAACATGGTTAATATGTACCTTCTTTTGTCACTAAGTGCTGCTTACTGGTGGCAGCTAAATTCCTTCACAAATGCTGCTACCCACCAGCTGCCTGTTGAGCTATTGCAGGTGGCACGTTCCTATCTTGGTAACAGACTGACAGCTCAGCCTTCTTTAAGTTATCGGGAGTGTGTGTTGACAACGACTAAGAAGTGGTAATTCATAGCTTCTGGTTGTGGCAAAAGGGGGCGGCTTTCTGCGTTTTAGGGAAATGTACAATTTCGGGTTGATCTTTCCAAATGTGCCCCTGGACATTTCGAAAATGCATTTGGCTTCTTTGGAACCACGCTTTGAATCCTCTTGTTCACTTAACGCACAATGAAGAATGCCCATTCCCCTCCATCGGATGGGGAAAGGAGTAGATTCAAAAGCATTGGTGGCGAGTGGCGCTGTGGTCTAAACCACTGAACCTCTTGGGCTTGCCCATTAGAAGATCGGCGGTTCGAATCCCTGCAGTGAAGTGAACTCCCGTTGCTCTCTCTCAGCTCCTGCCAGCCTAGCAGTTCGAAAGCAGGCCAGTGCAAGCTGATAAATAGGTACCTCTGCGGCGGGAAGATAAACGGCGTTTCCGTGCACTCTGGTTTCTGACACAGTGCCCCACCGCACCAGTAGTGGTTTAGTAGCAGTTTAGTCATGCTGGCCACATGACCTGGAAAGCTGCCTGTGGACAAACGCCGGCTTCCTCAGCCTGCAAGCGAGATGAGCGCCGCAACCCCAGAGTTGGCCACAACTGGACCTAATGGTCAGGGGTTGTCAGGGAACTGACATCGGAGCTAGAGGCGGAGGGAAGGCTCTCAAAAGATGTTGGAGAAGGGCCCAGCAGGGAGAGAGGCAGCTCCGCAGATGGGGAAGCAAATCAGCGCAACACCAGGGATATAGAGGGGCTGATGGGGGAATCGGCGAGAGGGCTCCAGGACTCTTCACCGGACACCAGCGAGGAGAGCACGGGTCCTCCGCTACCCATGCCCACCCTGCACAGAAGACTTCCACACAGAGAGAGTAGGAGGAGACTGGGTGTCAAACAACTTTTATGTTGGAAAAGATTTAAGAAACGCCCACTGACGGATTCTGCCAGTGACTGAGGCAGCCACCATGAGAAGGGGCTGTGCAGTCAGAAAGTTTTAACAAGGCAAATTAGCTGAGAAAGGCACCAGTTTATGCACGAGTAACTCATACCCATTACAGGGGTCCCTTTACCTTTACCTTTATTCCATATCTTCCAACATTTCTCTGATGGAAATAGGGACATCCTATTCCATACCCTCCATCATTTCTCCAATGAAAACAGAGACATCCTAAGGAATAGTGGGACATTCCTGGATCAGATCAGAAACTGGGACGGCTTCTGTAAATCCGGGACCGTCCCTGGAAAATAGGGGCACTTGGGGGCTGCTGGATCCAGGCCTCCTGCCAACAAGCAGGAAGCGGTGGCAACCCAGCCCCAGCCCCCAAACCTGAGCATGCAAGGCAGCCTCAGAAGCCTGGTCTGTTACAGGTGTAGCAGAATATGGCAGCAATATCCCATTGCGGAAATTATTATTATTATTATTATTATTATTATTATTATTATTATTATTATTATTATTATTATTATTATTATTATTATTATTATTATTATATTTATACCCCACCCATCTGGCTGAGTTTCCCCAGCCACTCTGGGCGGAAAGATTGTGCTGTTTCGGAACCTTTCTCCCTGGTGTGATAGTTTTTATTTTCAGGATTTTTTTTGTTTTTAATCGAGGGAGCAGTGTTTTAAAAGATGCCATGTGGAACCCTGCAGTCTGGAGTACAGTGGAACCTTGGTTCCCAAACGTTTTGGCTCCCGAACGCCGAAAACCCGGAAGTAAATGCTTCCGTTTTTGAACGTTTTTTGGAACCCAAATGTGCCACGTAGCTTCCGCTGAGTGCAAGAAGCTCTTGCAACCAGTGGGATGCCAAGCCTCAGTTTCCGAACTTTTCGGAAGCCGAACGGGCTTCCGGAACGGATTTCGTTCGAGAACCGAGGTTGCCACTGTCGTACGGTCTAAGCTGCCCCCTCAGGGTTGAGAATCCCGAAACTCCCGTCAAGGGCTGGCAGAGACTCCAGCTGAGGCAAAACCCCCTCATGAGGAGAGGGAACTGCTGGCTCGCTTCTCCCTCTCCATCTGCTGTCTCTGCCCTGTCCCCTCATAACTCACAGGGACAATTAGCCGCTATAGTGGGGGGTGGGATACACAAGAAGAACGGCCGTCCGTCTTTGGGAGAGCCTCACAATTCTCAGCAGTTAGTGCCTGGCGTTTGCGTGTGGCTATTTCTGTCACAATGTTTTCAACAGCCTCTCAAACGTTTGCCCCACAGCGGTCAGTCATCTTCAGAGGCCTCTCTGCCTGCTCTGTGGACTGACAGGCAAGAGAGGAACCCCAGTTATATCCTGTATTAATGAATTTATCATCTGGGGATGAAGCAGATGTTTGTGGCTGTCTGCCAAGACCCACAAAATGCTGCTTGTTTGTTTGTTTGCGCTCTGTGTGTGCATGTGGACAAAGGCAGAGAGGCTGCAGTCTGGCTTTCCCTTCCCTCTCAGGGAATGCAAATATGAGGGGGAATTCCGCCTCCCCCCATCGAACACAGCAAATGAAGTCGGATTGGTGATCCAGTCAGTAAATTGATCAACAAAAGTGTCCGTCGTTAATGAAACGTTCTCCTCAATTAGCTAGTGGGCCTGGAAATATAGGGCACACTACTGACTAGGCTGTGCCAAATACCTCCCCGTTTGGTTAAATTTTGTGAAGGGAAATGGCTTTCCCCCCTTCCTATTTGTATTCTGATGAAGCAAGATTCTTTATTTATTTAGGGCATTTGTCTAAGGTAAAAGGGCCCCCAGAGCAGCTGAAAACAGACCCTCTTTTCCAGGGACAGTTTCAGATTTACAAAAGCTTCCCTGGGTTCTGATTTGATCCCGGAATGTCCCGCTTTTCCTTAGGACATCCCTATTTTCTTCAGAGAAATGTTGGAAGGTATGGAGTTATCCGACTGCGGAGCCAAGGAGATAAGTAACTATAAAACCAAGACATCTGAAGGCAGCCGTGTATAGGGAAGGTTTTTTATGTTTTTTGTTTTTAAAAAAGTTTAATGTTTTATTATGTTTGTATATACAGTGGTACCTCTAGTTATGCACTTAATTTGTTCTGGAGGTCCATTCTTAACCTGAAACTGTTCTTAACCTGAAGCACCACTTTAGCTAGTGGGGCCTGCTGTTGCCACTGTGCTGTCACCGCATGATTTCTGTTCTCATCCTGAAGTAAAGTTCTTAACCTGAGGTACTACTGGATTAGCAGAGTCTGGATGGGTGGGGCAGGAATCGTAAAATTATTATGGGATAGGACGTCTCTATTTTCATTGGAGAAATGTTGTAGGCTATGGTGGGGAGGTAGTTTACATTTTGTGGCTTGCCTCAGGTGCCGGAATGTCTTGGGCTCGCCCTGATTGCACCTGTTTTGTTATGATTTCTGTCCCCACCCCAATAAAAAATGAAATAACATCCCTGTTGTTTCTCTACACAGCAATGCAGCAGGTCTTGGACAACCTCAGTGACCTCCCCAACTCTATGGGAGCCGGAGACCTGGACCTCATCTTTCTCCGTGGCCTCATGGAGAGTCCAATAGTAAGATCATTGGCTAAGGTACAGTTACATGGGGTAGTTGGGAGAGGGGCAGTTTGCTGCAACAGATCCTGCTTCTCCACTTCCGCTGCATCGCTTACTCCTTCTTAATCTTGCCCTTAACGCTTTTGCCGAATAGATTAGCCGACAACCTATTCTCTGCTCGCTTTATTTCCCCTTTACCTGGATACACAATCCGGCCTTCACACCGCACACACATAATACAGATGCACACACACACACAAATGCACACACATATATGACTTCTTCCGTGTTTTTTAGCTGAATGGGTCCCATGTGGTGTGACAGAATGGATGACGGTGTCTTGCCAAGTGCAAGGTGGTTCTTTTAAAATGAGATTCAGGAGGAATACACAGCAGAAGCGGGTGAGAAGATTGAAGATTCCATTCTAAATTGGTTACGACACGTCCAGATAAATGAATGATTTAAAAATGATAAGGGAAAAAGAGATTTGCTCACGAAATCTCAAAATTCCAAAGAGAAATAATAGAATGTGATATTAAAGTAAACGTCCTCGGTCCAGTATACCTGAAGGAGCGTCTCCACCCCCATTGTTCAGCCCGGACACTGAGGTCCAGCGCCGAGGGCCTTCTGGTGGTTCCCTCACTGCAAGAAGCCAAGTTACAGGGAACCAGGCAGAGGGCCTTCTCGGTAGTGGCACCCGCCCTGTGGAACACCCTCGCACCAGATGTCAAGGAAATAAACAACTATCTGGTTTTTAGAAGACATCTGAAGGCAGCCCTGTTTAGGGAAGCTTTTAATGTTTAACAGACCACTGTATTTTAATATTTTGTTGGGCTATAATGTAACTTAAACAGAAAACTATCTATAGAAAGACTTTTCCTCCAAAAGCATTTTATTTAAAAATCCAATTTAAAAAATAATAATCTGATTTATTTATTTATTTAAATCTTATTTTTTTAAAAAAAACATTGATTTTTATCCACCCTGTTGGGGACCATCCCCCCTGCCCAGCCTATTTCCACTATTACAGACAACTTCATTTTAGCCATAGTTCATCACAGCACAGCTCCAGCTTTGGATTATACAGGACACAGGCCTGAGACACATGAACTGCCTGTATGCAGGCTCAAGATTTCTTTCTTTCTTTCTTTCTTTCTTTCTTTCTTTCTTTCTTTCTTTCTTTCTTTCTTTCTTTCATGTTCCAGGAGAGAGGTGGTGGTCAGAATCTGCAGAAATATAAAACTCTGGCAATTTTGGGACAAGACATTTTAAGTTTAAAAGTGTCATTTTAAGCAGGAAAAACTTCCTCCTGAAAATTCAACTGCTTTAAGCCACGAGTGTCTCTCAGGGTAGTTTTTCAAAAAAACAAATCTCCTAAGTTGTCCAGCTGTCTAACGCTGTCAAATACTAACTACCATTGCATGCTGTCGATCATGTGGGCTGGCTGGTATTTTTGTTTGTTTTAAAAGCCATTGCATATCAGCTGGGGACCTTTGCCTGATTCCCCGCTGCTAAGTAGTTTTGTGTATTATTTACTCTCCTCTGCTTGTTCATATTCTTTGTTTTTGTTGATGTTTATTGATCAGACTTATTGATTTTGCTGCAAGCTGCCTCAAGCTGAGGCAGAAAGGCCCGGTTATAAATGGGTTTTTCATTTAGTGTTTTTATAAGAAAAAATGTTACAAACAAGGTGTAACACAGTTAGGATAAACTGCGGGATGGGGGTGGGGGCAATGCTAGGTCTTACTCAAGAGTAGACCCATTATAGCTAATGGACATGACTAACAAAATTCATATTTTATTTTGTCTACTCTGTGTAGGACTTACCGTATTTTTCTGTGTATAAGATGCCCCCACGTATAAGACGACCTCTATTTTTTGAACCCAAAATTAAGAAATAATGAATTGCAACATCCTGTGTATAAGACGACCCCCAATTTTAAACTTAAAAAAATTGGGGGAAAATATAGTCTTATACACAGAAAAATACAGTAATTCAATAAAGCCCAAACATGTTTACCCCCAGTTTTAGAATGAGCTTTCAACTCTTGTTTAGCATAGGGTGGGATACTATCCCCCAATTCTATTATTCCAAAAATGTATAAATAAACCCCACATTTCAAGAAATTTGCTTTCTTGAACATTTATTCCAGCTGTTGCTTGGTGCGCCAGTTTAAATACCAATGCTGATTCCCACGTTTTTTTCTTAACTACTCTGGGATGGAAAGTGGTTTTTTATTTTTCTAGTATAAAATGTTTTCATTTACTTTTTCTTATTTAAAATATTTACGGATTACCCTTCAGTGGGGCTTTCCCAAAAGAAGATAATAACCATCTTATTAGTAGATATAATTAGCCGTAATCTGAGTGTGGTTTTTGGTTTGAAGCTCAATAATACAATTTGTGTACTTGCTATCTGTCCAGCCTGCACTATCAAACACAATTGCTAACATCAACCAATAAATTCTTGTCAAAACCTGTCAGGCATCAAACAACAAAATTCAGTGTAGCTGGATGTCAAAAGCAGCCATCAAATATTCAGCCACTTAGAGAATAGCAGGAGAGTATTTGAGAAAAGCATTCACTAGTTAGAATTTGGAGGGGATAATTTTGTCTCAGCACACATTCCTGTGCAGAGAACTCCTGTTCAGGCTTCCAGCCAGTGATGTGCTTTTCCAGAATAATTCATTCCATCCTCCCCGTCCATAGTTTTCCATTTTCTTCCCTGAACAGTCAGGCAGTATTCTGCACCTACCGTATTTTTCGCCCCATAGGACGCACCGCCCTATAGGATGCACCTAGGTGTTTTTTTTGGGGGGGGGAAATAAAGAAAAAAAATTATTCCCCCCCCCCCAGGCACGGGGCTGGCGCGGGGGAAGCCCGAGCTTTCCCCCGACCCCAGCCCCCAGAACAGCCTGCTATCCGCAAGCCTAGGGAGCCGTGCCGGTCTCCCCAGGCTTGCGGACAGCTGTGCGAAGACCGGGCGTGCTGAAGAGTGCGCAGCTCGGAATGCAGGCAGCTCTGCGCGGACCCCGGGAGGGCAGGCAGCTCTGCGCGACCCTCCGGAGGCCGGTGCGGCGTGCAGAGCTTCCTGAAGCCTGGAGAGCGAGAGCCTCTCGCTCTCCAGGCTTCAGCGAAAGCCTGTATTCGCCCCATAGGACGCACACACATTTCCCCTTCATTTTTAGAGGGGTAAAAGTGCGTCCTATAGGGCGAAAAATACAGTACTTAGCATGCTTATTCCTCCTCATTGGGCTGTTTTGGGTACTTCTGCAAATCTTGAGTCCCCACACTCCATTGATCCATCCCTCTTCTGATTGGATGGCATTGTTTTGGCTGCACAAGAATGCACACTTGAAGAATGAGTTCCCTGTTAGAATATGGGATACCATGGAAATAGCCTGATGAACCTGCAAGGGCTTATATATCCATAATGGGAACGGGTGGCGCTGTGGTCTAAACCATTGAGCCTCTTGGGCTTGCCAATCGGAAGGTCGGTGGTTCAAATCCCCGCGACGGAATGAGCTCCTGTTGCTCTGTCCCAGCTCCTGCCAACCTAGCAGTTCGAAAGCACATCAGTGCAAGTACAGTGGTAGCTCAGGTTACAGACGCTTCAGGTTACAGACACTTCAGGTTACAGAGGCAGTTCCCCTAGAGGCAGGCAGAGGAAGATGGGGTGTGTGAGAAATGCTCACAATTGCGGGTGCACACACACTCTCAGAGACATTAATCCCTGGCCACCTTTCTGTTGTTTACCTCTGCTTATCTTTCTTCTGGCAGCTAATTGTCCCTCATTCTCTCCACTGCAGCCACTAGGGAAAATTAGCCATTAAAATGAAAGATAATATAAGCAAACAACCCAGGAAGAGTAGACAGCCAACAGCGCCTGCTCTCAAGTGTGTGCAGTCGTTATTGTCATGGAATTCTACTCAGTACAGTGGTGCCCCGCAAGACGAATGCCTCACAAGACGGAAAACTCACTAGACGAAAGAGTTTTCCGTTTTGGAGGTGCTTCGCAAAACGAATTTCCTATGGGCTTGCTTTGCAAGACGACACTGTCTTGCGAGTTCCTGCTGGTTTTCCCCCTCCCCCCCCTTTTCTAAGCCGCTAAGACGCTTATCAGCTGATCCAATCAGCAGATAAGCCGCTAAAAGCCGCTAATAGCGCTAATCCGCTAATCCTTCAATGGGCTTGCTTCGCAAGACGAAAAAACCGCTAGATGAAGAGAATCACAGAACGGATTCTTTTCGTCTTGCGAGGCACCACTGTATTGATCCAGAGCAGAACTGCAACGTATAGTTAGCAGAGTAAAAACTTAACAGACCAGAGGCAGAGCTTTACTGCTGCTGAAGGAAAATGAGAACAATGGTCACAAATCCAATACATTCAGGATTGGCACCGTCCGTAAGAAATCCAGTTCCGAGACAATACCTACAAAAGATGACTGGCTACACAAATTAAGCGAATTTCTAGAAATGGCAAGCTAACTGCAAATATAAAAATGCAGTCAAATCAAAAACTTAAGACAAGAATGGCAATGTTTTGAAGAATATATGGATAAACACTGTTCAAAAAAGAATATGCTGATATGTTTAGATTAAAGGAGTAAAGTGGAACAGAAACCATTAATAAGTCATGTCATATACAAAATTCAAAATATATGGGACTTCCGGGGGCGGCGCGAAACTGTAATGGCGGTCCTCTTCGGGCTCTGAAGAGGGGCTCCGCGGAAAAGGGTCGTTCGCTGCGGCATAGCGACGACCCATCAAGATAAACCACGGGTAGAGTGAGCCCGTGGCCGTGGGACTCGGCGGGCACCAGAAGCTGCTCCGAAAACACAGAAGGGACCCCGTAAGGAGACCCGGAGTGAAGGAGGGGTAGCGGTGCTGTGAGTTCATCGCTCTTTCCGCGGAAGTGAAGCCGCGCGGCCGTTGCAGATGAGCGCTGACCCTTCTTCCTAAAACCAACACCAAACTGCAAGTAACATACCCGTGAGTAAAGGGTTTAAAATTGGCAAAGAATTTGTTAAATTTGGCTGAAAACGGGAGACGAGAAAAGGGAAGTCCGTCTTCCGACATTGCTGACAAGATCAAAGCAAAGCTTTAAAAAGCGGAAAGCGCTTGAAACGGGACTGTGGGAAGTTTTAACTTTTTCGTGCTATTAGACCTGCTCTTTTTCCTTCTAAACTGAAGGTGGAAATGGACATTGATTAAAAGAAGGAGTAATGGGGACTTCCCTCCTACCTCCCTTTTTCTTTGGGCTGTATTTCTAAAGAGCCAGATCGTCGGGCTGCCGGAGAGGGAGACTGTGTCAAACTGCGGAAACAGTTGCAAAAACTTTGCAAAAACTTTGTTGGAGCGTAACTGATATATTTGAGCAGAAAAGACTGGATGTGATACTGTTGCAAGCACCTCTTGTGAAACTTTGCTGAACTTTAAAAGGTGCTTTGGGGAATTTTGAGTCTTTGAAGGGACTGTTGGACTATCGAATTTACTGAGTTGAAATAATTTGGAACTTTAATGGCGGATTACTTCCTTCTTTGTCTTTGAAACCTGGTGGCACTCCCCCTACAGGGCTTTCGGATTATAAAATCCTGGGAATTGACTTTTGTTTTGAATTCCACCTCATTGGTTGTTTATAACTGAATTTGTCTCTCCCATGGAACAATAGACAATCTGACCTTGAACACTGACAGATGTGTAATGAGTGGTGCAGGGAGAACAAGAGCATCTAAAGCTAAGGAATCTAAAGAGGCCAAGGAAAAAGAAAAGGAAAGAAAACCAGCACAATTTGTACAAACAACACTGACCCAAGGACGCCGATCGTCGGTTCCAGCTGTACTGGTGACCCAAAGGGAACAAGGGGAAATAACAGAGAAGTCCACTGAGGAAGATATGGCAGCAGGTGGGTCAGATACACTATTAAAACAAATATTGGAGCAATTATCAAGTTTAAACCAGAAGGTGGACGACCAGTCTTTGAAGATAGACAAAGCGACTTCCTCGATTCAAAAATTGACTGATCAAGTTTCCCAGCACACGCAAGCTATAGAGAATTTGCAAGGAGCAACAGCGGAAAATCGGGAATTAGCTGGAGAAGCAATCCAGAAAGTGGGAGCTCTACAAAAAGAAGTTGAAGAAATAAAAGGAGAAGTCAAGCCCCTGCACAAACAGGTGGGTGAACAACAAGTCTATCTGTCAATGGTGGAACTGAAAAATCGTGAGAGTAACATTAAATTGAGAGGCATCCCGGAACTCGAGCAAGGAGACTTGATTGGATACTTGACACAGGAATTTTCGAAGTTCTGGGGTTTAAAGGAAGATACAGACTTCAGGATTGTCTCGGCATATAGACTGGGAAGATTGGTAAGGAAAGACAGATCCAGAGACTGTTTGATAATTTTAAGATCAAAGGAAGAGAGAGACAAGATCCTAGGTCTTCACTTCAAAAAAGCAATTGAAATACAAGACAAAAGGGTGGAAATTTATAGAGATATTCCGAGACAGTTGCTGGACCTCAGAGCCACCTACACAGAACTAGCAAAATTGCTGAGACACAACGCAATTCCCTATAGGTGGGAGTTTCCACAAGGATTATCCTTCACCTACAAAGAAAGGAAGGTTAAAATTAGAACACCTGAAGATAACCAAAAGTTCCTTCACGACCACGGAGAAGATCTCCAAAAAGGAGTAGATTGGCTTCCAGTCTTACCAGCACCAATACTGCCTGGAAGCGGGCCAACGCCTGCACCCTCGGGACCTGAGCAAAAGGAAGGCACCTCATCCTAAGAACATCTTAAATAGAACAGGATGTCTCTGCAGCTACTTAGTTGGAATATAAATGGCGGGAACTCTCCGGAAAAAAGAAGGAGGATATTTCATATCCTAAAAAAAGAACAATTGGATGTAATATGCCTTCAAGAAACACATGTGACTAGGCTCCACAGGAAAGTATTAATCAATAAAAGACTTGGCCAAGAATTTATCTCATCAGACAAAGTTAAAAAAAGAGGCGTTGTAATTTATGCAAAGGAGAACCTGTCACCAAAATTTCTATTCAAAGATGATCATGGAAGAATTCTCGCAATTGAAATTCAAACACAAGGGGAAAAGATTTTGATATTAGGAGTTTATGCGCCAAATGATGGAAAATCAGAATTCTATAAGAAGCTGCATGAGACAATGATGGACTATTTGGACTATTCTAACATTATTGTGATGGGAGATATGAATGGGGTGGTGTCAACAAATATGGACAAATCCCAAAATCAAAACTTAACAACAGACGGCAGACTCCCTAAAACCTTTTTTGAAATGACAGACAATATGGACTTGATTGACATCTGGAGGACAAGGAACCCCTTGGGTAAAGAAGGAACCTTCTTCTCTGAGGCCCACTTGTCATGGACACGAATTGACCAAATTTGGATATCTAGAGGGCTGGCCCCGAAAACAAGAAAAGTGGAAATCTGCCCAAAAACCTGCTCCGACCATAATGCCTTGAAAATGGAATTGAGACTTTTCCCAACTGGATCCTTCAGATGGAGAATGAATGACACCCTGTTAAGAGATCATGAGATTGTTAAGAAGGCCCAAAAAATGCTAAAGGACTACTTTGAAATAAACTTGAACACTACGGTGGAGAAAAGAACAATCTGGGACGCAAGTAAAGCTGTAATGAGAGGGTTTCTGATACAACAGAATACAATAAAGAGAAAATTTTGGAATGGAAAAAAGGAAAAAATTTTAGAGAAAATAAGTGAAGGAGAGAAAAAGTTGAGAACCAAACCGAAGTCAAAAGAGGTGCTAAGAGAGATCAAATTCCATCAAGCACAATATTCGAAATTGATCAATCAAGAGATTGAGTGGAAAATTAAACAAATGAAGCAGAGATCGTTTGAATCAGCAAACAAATGTGGAAAGTTGTTAGCTTGGCAGTTGAAAAAAAGACAAAAGTTAAATACGGTTACAAACTTGGAGATTCAAGGAAAAATAGTTCAGAAACCAGAAGAAATAAGAAAGTGCTTCCACAGATATTTTAAAGAGCTTTACGCACAGGGGCCTCAGAAAGAATCGGAAATAGATCAATTTTTGAGGACAAATGGATTATCTAAAATAAGTCAAGATAAAAGATCAATTCTTAACAGCAAAATAACTCAACAGGAAATTGAAGGTGCCATCCAAAATATGCAGCTGGGCAAGTCTCCAGGCCCGGATGGACTCACCTCCAAATATTATAAGACTTTGAAGGACTTCTTGATACAACCGTTGTTGGAGGTTTGTAACCAGATCATGGAGGGGAGGAAGGCACCGGAAACGTGGAAAGAAGCATTCATCACATTGATTCCCAAGTCAGAAAGGGAAAAGACCCAGCTTAAGAACTACCGTCCCATCTCACTCCTGAATGTGGATTACAAAATATTTGCAGACATTTTAGCGAATAGACTTAAAAATGTACTAAATGAAGTAATTCACAAGGACCAAGCAGGCTTTCTCCCTGGTAGACACATGTCTGACAACACCAGGAACATTATCGATATATTGGAGCTGTTGCGAATTAGAAATACAAGGGCTGCTTTAATCTTTATTGATGCGGAGAAAGCATTTGACAACATTTCTTGGATGTTTATGAAGAAAAACTTGAAAGGGATGGGAGTGGGACGGGGGTTTGAAAATGGATTAGAAGCAATCTATTCAGAACAAAAAGCTAAACTGACAGTGAACAATGTGGTATCGGAGGAACTCCAAATTGAAAAAGGGACACGACAGGGGTGCCCTCTATCCCCTCTGTTATTTATTTCTGTTCTGGAGGTATTGCTGAACATGATCAGGGAGGACCAGTTGGTGCAGGGTATAGTGGTCGGAGCGAAACAATACAAACTGAAAGCTTTTGCAGATGACCTAGTCTTGACAGTACAGGAGCCAGAATCTAGCACAAAAAGAGTTCTTGAACTTATCTCGGAGTTTGGTCGGGTGGCGGGATTCAAGCTAAACAAACAAAAAACTAAGGTCTTGGCCAAAAATTTGACGCCTACAGAGATAGAGGGGTACCAGAAAGAGACAGAGTTAAGTGTGGTTAAAAAAGTGAAATACCTGGGGGTATCTTTGTCCACCAAAAACTTAAATCTATTCAAAGATAATTATGAAAAATGTTGGCTGGAAATTAAAAAAGACTTGGATATTTGGTCAAGATTGAAACTTACCTTGTCAGGCCGAATCGCAGCTATAAAGATGTGTGTTTTGCCAAAAATGTTATTTTTATTTCAAACCCTCCAGGTCGTGGACAGAATGGAATGTTTTGGAAAATGGCAGAAGGATATTTCTAAGTTTGTCTGGCAGGGCAAAAAGCCCCGAATTAAATTCAAAATACTAACTGACTCAAAAGAAAGAGGGGGGTTTGCCCTGCCGGATTTAAGGTTATACTACGAAGCTGCAGCCTTCTGCTGGCTGAAGGATTGGTTTCTGTTGGAAAACACCGATGTCCTAGATCTGGAAGGGTTTGACAATGTTTATGGTTGGCATGCATACTTGTGGTATGACAAGGCGAAGGTTCATAAACTGTTTAAAAACCATATTGTCAGGAAATCAATTTTTGCCGTCTGGATGAAGTATAAGGACTTACTAGAAAGTAAGACCCCGAGGTGGCTATCACCAGTGGAAGCCAAGATTTCTAAAAAAAGGCCCAATATGGAGGCCTACTGGCCAAAATATTGGGAATTAATTGAAAGAGTTGGAGACAACTGGAAGCTCCAAAGCCAGGACAAATTAAAAAGTAAGGTGCGAGATTGGTTACATTACGCTCAAATTCAAGAGGTATTTAAAATGGATAAAAAAGTGGGTTTCCAGACAGAGAAATCGAAACTGGAGACGGAGCTACTAGAACCAAAGACTAAGGTACTTTCGAGAATGTATGACTTGCTGCTTAAATGGAACACACAGGATGAGACAGTTAAATCTGCTATGATAAAATGGGCACAGGATGTAGGACACAATATTATGTCTGAGGACTGGGAAAGGTTATGGAACACCGGTATGAAATTCACGGCATGTAGTGCCTTGAAAGAGAATATTATGAAAATGGTATACCGGTGGTACATGACCCCAGTCAAGTTGGCTAAAATATATCATCTGTCTGATAATAAGTGTTGGAAATGCAAGGAGGCAGAAGGGACATTCTTTCACCTCTGGTGGACCTGCCCGAAAGTAAAGGCCTTCTGGGAAATGATATATAATGAGTTGAAAAAGGTATTTAAATATACCTTTTCTAAGAAACCAGAGGCCTTTCTCCTGGGCATGGTGGACCGGAAGGTGCCAAAGAAGGACAGAACCTTGTTTATGTATGCAACCACAGCAGCAAGGATTCTTATTGCAAAGTTCTGGAAGACACCAGATTTACCCACACTGGAGGACTGGCAGACGCAGCTGATGGACTATATGGAGTTGGCAGAAATGACTGGCAGAATTCGAGATCTGAGCGAAGAAACAATGGAGGAGGATTGGAAAAAATTTAAGGACTATTTGCAAAAATATTATAAGTTGTTTGAATGTTAAGATTGTGCACGATTAAGAAACATTATGCTTCTGCAATTTATCTAAGTAAATGATAAAGTAAGTATTGATAAAAAAATGAGACAAATTAGAAACAAAATATTATGTTTATTAAGAGTGTTAAAACTAAATTACAAATTTCCGAAATTGGTAACATAATAAATTCAAAGGTACAATAAGATGGGAAACAAGATAACAAATTGCTGAACTGGCTAGAATAATGAATGCAATGCCGAGAGGATGTGAGGAGGTCCAAAAGAAAGCGAACTGTTGAAGGACGTTGTGAAAGTTACTTAATTTTTTCTTCTTTTTCTCACTTTTCTTCATATATAAAAAATGTTTCTTGCATGTTGCTATGTAAACAAATCTGCTAACCTATGGAAAGAAACGCAATAAAATTTTTTTTTAAAAAAACAAAAAACAAAATTCAAAATATATGGTAGTCGAGGTGTGGTGGAGGGAAGCGGTGGGGTGGGGTGATGGGTAGTCACGGGGTGGGAATGACTTTTGTTTGTGTAAATAGTAATTTATTTTTTTCTTATCTATGCATTTCCTTTTCTCTCTTTTTTGTTTTGTTTTATTATTCCCCCTGTACCAATAAATTCAATAAAATTAAAAAGAAATTAAAATAAAAAAAAATCCAGTTGCAGTAGACTTAATTTAAACTTACAGTAACTTATAAGAAGTCTAAACCTTAACACTCAGCATACTATGTACAGAACACCACACCAGAAGGGAGCGAGACAGAAAGAGAAAGTGAAACCCGGGCTCCTCCTGACCTATTATTTTAGTCAGCATGATCTTGGCAGAAAGAGATAACAGAGCCAGTTTTAACCAGCTGTACAGTGGTGCCTCGCAAGACGAAATTAATTCGTTCCGCAAGTTTTTACTTCTTGCGAGTTTTTCGTCTTGCGAAGCACGGTTTCCCATAGGAATGCATTGAAAATCAATCAATGCGTTCCTATGGAAACCGCCTTCAGACCAGGTCCGGGGACAGTCTGTCTTCTGAAGGCTGGGGGGGGGACAAGGGCTTTTCTTCCCACCCCCAGCATTTTAAAAAACCCTGGGACAGCGGAGGACTTCTCCGCTGTCCGGGGCGATCTTAAAATGCTGGCGGGCAGCATTTTAAAATCGCCCCGGGACAGCGGAGGACTTCTCCGCTGTCCGGGGCGATTTAAAAGCCCCTGGGAAGGCAGGCAGGGGGGACAAAGACTTTCGCCCCCCGCCAGCCTTCAGAAGAGGTCCTGGACCTCTTCTGAAGGTGGGCGGGGGGGGCAAAAGTCTTTGCCCCCCCCGCCTGCCTTCAAAAGCCGTCCGGGATAGCGGGAAGCGCTTCCCTGCTATCCCGGACTGCTTTTAAAATGCTGGCGGTGGGGAGCAAAGCCTTTCGGCCCCCGCCGGCCTTCCTGGACCTCTTCTGAAGGCCGGGGGGGGGGAGGCTTTGCTCCCCACTGCCAGCATTTAAAAGAGGTCCCCGGAGATTTCCCTATGGGCTTTCTTCTTGCGAAGCAAGCCCATAGGGAAATTCGTCTTGCGAAGCAACTTGCAAACGGAAAACCCTTTCGTCTTGCGGGTTTTCCGTCTTGCGAGGCATTCGTCTTGCGGGGCACCATTGTATTCAGCTTCTCTGAAGGAATAACCCAAACTTCAGACACTTTCTGCTTGCTTCTTTCACACAGAGAAGCTTCCAGAACTCTCTTGAATGAATTAGAATAGGAAATATTTCTATACATCAGATCAGTGCTTTCTGCACTAAGAAATGCAAACTGATCTCTGTTATTGTTATTAGTGATGACCACTTTAGGTGCGTCCAAATGATCCAGAAGAGGGAAGAACGGAGGCAGAATTATACACGCTCTGCTGACAGGTGTGGGGACCCGGAAACAGACCCCCATGCGAAATGGTTGCTGCCTAGATCATTAATATACCACCCTCCATCCGCAGAGGGCAGGGCAGTTCGCAGCAAACCTTTTTCTGGCTTTGGAATTTTTAGTCATTTGGAGCCAGGTTGCTTTTGAAATGGGGAATGCATAAGCAGGATCTGAAAAATACATTTTATTTCAACCAAGTTCAGATAATAACGAAATTTAATTTATTTATAATCAAGTAACAATAACTGAAATAGTAATTGAAAATGAAATGGGTAGCATCTCTCAGTCTGAAATGCTGAATTCATTTCTAACCAAGCTAGCTGTAACCCATAGTCTTTCAATTTTCTTGATTTCTCGCTTTTCAAATCTTAATTTCAGTCCTTCGCATTTCCACTTCAGTTTGATTTTTAAAAATGTCCTCATTAAAATTCACCAGTGTTTAAGATGCACATTTTTTTAATGTCATATACCCATTTCTGTAAAACACATTTGTCTTCGTTTGTATGCTTTCACAGTTAATATGCATTTTCACGCACACTTTACCTCAGTTATATGCATTTTTGTACACATTACTCGGCTGGAGAATGGCAGAATTCAGAGAAGTACAAATCTCGAAGGATTGTTGCTTTTCCGTTTACATACAGTTTCAGGAAACTGCATATTAGGTAGATCTGCCTTTTGATGTGAATCGAATCAAATTTCTCTCTCTCCTCTCCTGCCACATCCTTACCCCAAGCCGCTTTTCTCCTTGAGGGAGAAGATACAGGGACCACATATCTTCCAGCCACAGGCTGAAAAAAGAGCTTGGGGAGTGATTTTGAGCAGGGAAATGGCCGGAAGGGTAAGGGTTAAGCAGACCCTCCCTCATGCTGTACCTCTGATCCCAATCACTGCATCCGGCAGCTTCTCTGCCTTCCACACCCATTTCCCCCTTTTAATAATAGTAGAAATAATAATAATAATAATAATAATAATAATAATAATAATAATAATAATAATAATTATTATTATTATTATTATTATTATTATTATTATTATTATTATTATTATTTATACTCTGCCCATCTGCCCATCTCTGCCACTCTGGGCAACTCCCAACAGAATATTAAAAACACAATAAAACATCAAACATTAAGAACTTCCCTAAACAGGGCTGCCTTCAGATACTGTAAGAAAACTGGACATCTCCTGTTTCTCCTTTAGTTTGGCCCTGAGCTGGCCGCAGAAACCTAGCGAAACTTGTATGTTAATGTTTCCTGGATTGAGAGCCCCAAATGCCTTCTCCCTTCTCACCCAGCCCCTGTCAAGTAGTGGAGTCTGGGAAAGTTGCTCTCGAGAGGGCTAGAGTCAGGATTTTTTGTCCTATTTTTCAGCTAAAGCTATCCAGAAACATCCCACCTCGCTATTTCCCAGTGCTAGCCCTGGATTCCAGAACTGGCTCATATTTAGCTCTCCGTCCCACCGCCCTCCTGCTGACTTCAGGCAGGCAACTCCTTGAGAGACTTCTTATTTTTAGTTCCTTCTCTTTTGTGTCTGCCTCCCTTTGGGTAGCCTTTCTTGAGGCTCCTTCAGAGCCAGCGATTCACCCCTTTTGCAGCAAAGACCTGCTTGATTTTTTACTGCGCTCCCTGTCAAAGGCTGGGAGAGGCTCTGATCTTTCTGGGGATGCTGCTCTGAGCAAGTGGGCTGTGTGTTTGTGTGAGAGCGGCATGTGTGAGTAATTCTTCCAATCCCCTTTCCTTTACACAGTTCACAACACACCCTCTCTTTCCCCCCCAACCTTACCCTTTTGGCTCTGGAAAGTGCTGATGAGTTTTCCCAAGCTCTGCAGGAACCCATATTTAAAATTTGGAGAGCTCTATCAACCACACACACATGCTTTTGGTTTAACTTGGGGGACAGGGCCATGGGCATCCACATAAACATAACCCCCGTAGGTCTCCAGCATCCACAGTGTCAGAAGGACAAAGGGTTCGCGGGGCTTTGTTGGTTTATTTACATGTGCCTCTCTAATCCACCCCCCCCTCCTTCGCCCTTTTGCCACCCGCCCACTGTGCAGGCTCACGAGCGACTGGAGGAGACAAAACTGGAAGCCGTGAGAGACAACAATCTGGAGCTGGTCCAGGAGATACTCAAAGACATCACTTCCATCGCTCAGCAAGACAGCACGGCTGCCGAACTAGCTCGCATCCTCCAGGAGCCTCACTTCCAGGTAGGCAGCAGCTGTCTCTCAAGATCCGGGGAAATGGCGAAACTTACCAGAACAAATCAAGATAACAAAACTTTTTATAAAAGAATGGTAATGGTTTATTGAATATTTACAGATAAATTGTAAACCAAAACATGAGCAGGATCGTTGTAATAACCTGCAATTTTATAAGAGCGTATGTTTACAGTAGACAATTAAACGAGCAAGTGAAATGAATTTGGATCTTAAAAAAAAAAAAATTTAGGAACCGCAGAAAGAGGGGGAAGGAAGTCAAATTTTGAAATGTTAGATTGATTGTAAAACTAATGAAATGTATGAATGAAAAATTAAAATCAGCAACGAAAACAACTTCCCGATACAAAGCTGCCTTCAGATGTCTTCTAAAAGTTGTGAAGTTTTGTATCTGAAGGGAGCCTCACTTCCAGGTGAGAGGCAGCTGTCTCTCAAGATCCGGGGAGTGAGAAAAAGGTGTCACTTCCAGACCTGAACTGGGGTAGTTGATTTTGCATGGACCCTGGAGCCCGGGCTCGTTGTAAGTGGCCCAGGAAGGAGGACAGACAATTCACGAAGGGCTCGTTTCTCGTAAGGAGGTGTCAGCAGGAATCCCAGCGCATATCAGCTTTGTCTGTGCGTGACACACACAGAGAGAGAAGTGTCGGGAGAAGTGCCCTTTCGCACAAAGACCCACAGGGCCAGGATATTAATAAGGGACATCTGTGGATTTGCCCTATTTGGCAGCAGGAGTTGGGGGGAGGGTTCCGACTTGGCGATGGATAAAGCTTTCTGCTTCATGCCAGGCTGAGGGGCAAGGCGCCTTTGCTCAACAACAAGCAACAGCAAGATTTATTTTTTCCCGTGTGTATCAGAAAGACATGGTTTATGTCCTCTTTTTTTGCAGAGACACCTGAGGCATCCGGCTTAATACTGTTGGTTTATTTGCTTGCTTCCTTGTTGCATTTGCATCAGGTCTTTCTTCTGTATGGGCTGTGTGGCAACACACCAGGAGTTCCCAGGTGTTTTCCCACTTAGGATCTGACCAGATGAATACCTGCTTAGCTTCAGCAAATTTCCTGGATCGTGTAACTTCAGACTGTTGATGTATATACGCAAAGTGTAGATTCTCTGTGCTAGTGTTGCCTCTCTGGGTCTGTGTCTAAGGTGGCATGAGGGAGTGATTTAAAGGCTCACAAGGATTTGCCTGTTTTAACTGGTAGGTTTATGCATCATCATCATCATCATCATCATTTATTTATACCTGCCCATCTGGCTGGGTTTCCCCAGCCACTCTGAGTGGCTCCCAACAGAATATTAAAAACACAATAAAACATCAAACATTAAGAACTTCCCTAAACAGGGCTGCCTTCAGTTTTCACAGGAAACTGAAGTAGAAGCTTATTAACAGTGAAAGCTTCATTTATTGCCCACCCCAGTTAAAAGCTTAAGACAATAGTTAAAAAATATTTAAACATCCTTGGCCCAGTATACCTGAAGGAGCATCTCCACCCCTATCGTTCAGCCCAGACACTGAGGTCCAGCTCTGAGGGCTTTCTGGCGGTTCCCTCACTGCGAGAAGTGAGGTTGCAGGGAACCAGGCAGAGGGCCTTCTCGGTAGTGGCGCCCGCCCTGTGGAAAGCCCTCCCATCAGATGTCAGGGAAATAAACAACTTTCTGACTTTTAGAAGACATCTGAAGGCAGCCCTGTTTAGAAGTTTTAAATGTTTGATATTTTAACGTTTTTTAATATTCTGTTGGGAGCTGCTCAGAGTGGCTGGGGAAACCCAGCCAGATGGGCGGGGTAATAATAATAATAATAATAATAATAATAATAATAATAATAATAATAATAATAATAATAATAATAATAATGGTAATAATAATTTAATAGTCAGGTATCAGAAGCCAAGTTGTAATACACTTGGAATTCTGCTCTTTAGATTCTGCCCCCCTCCCAATGTCATTCAGATGTTGTGATCTCATCTCCCTCTAAAGAGTTCAAGGTGACACACATGGTATTATCTCTGCAATAATCCTGTGGGCTCAGAGAGAATGAATGACCCACAATTACCCAGTGACTGTCATGGCTAAGTGGGGATTTGAAGCCTGGTCCGCTCCCTAGTCCCAGCTTGATAGGCACCTCTACACCTGTTGTACTATATATCTAACCATTTATATATGGCCTAATAGTTCCCCAGGACGCTGTGCGTTTGTGTATGTTCTTGCTGGGCTGAATCTAGTGATTTCAGAAATCACCGTGGAATAGATCCTCTTCTGATCAAGAACATACTGTATTTTTCCATCTATAAGACGCCCCCATGTATAAGACCCCCCCTATTTTGGAGGACTCAGATTTAAGAAAATGGAGGGGATGTATCTGTGTATAAGACACCCCTTAATTTTTGACATTCTGGGTACGGCTTGGAAGATTTGCCCCTGCTTCCAGTGTTGTGACTAGGGACTTTAAGGTCTCTGGACACAGGCCCATGGCACAAATTTGCACAAATATGCATATTAGCTGCAGAACGGTTGTAGTCTCAGTGGTCGAGCACCTGTTTATGTGCACGCAGAGGGTCCTGGGTTCATTCATGGGCATCTCCCAGTGGGAATGTCTGAATCCCTGGAGAGCTCTTCCAGTCAGTGTAGCCAGGTGGACCAAGTGTTTGACTCAGCATAGGGCAGTTTCTTAGGCTTCCTATATGAAGGGATGCCTCTAGGCAAGCCATCACTGTGCTTTCTGGGGGTATCATGAGTGTGCTGTTTGGAGAGAAAGGCCTGGAGATCCAGGACCTACTGCAAAAGACTTGATCCTCATGACCCCCCGTAATGAGGCCTGTTCCCCTCCTTTACGTTTTACTTAATCTGTCTCTGGTCTCAGCTGAGCGAGTCTTTCTGTTGTCTCCTTTTTCCCACCCCTGCCGCGCCCCTTTCTCAGTCCCTCTTGGAAACCCACGATTCCGTTGCCTCCAAGAGCTACGAGACGCCACCACCCAGTCCAGTCCTGGACCCCATGTTCAACAACCAGCCGGTGCCACCGGATGCCGTGCGCATGGTGGGGATTCGTAAGACTGCTGGGGAGCACCTGGTGAGTAAAGTCTTTTTCCACTGTCATGGCCTTGCCATATTTTAGTTTAAAGGCCAGAGTACTGAGCAGACCTGTAACAAACCAACTAACCAACTAACTAATCAACAACTAACTAACTAACTAACTAACTAACTAACTAACTAACTAACCAACCAATTAACCAGCCAGCCAGCCAACCGACCAACCAACCAACCAACCAACCAACCAGCTAACTAACTAGCTAATTAACTAACCAATTAACCAACCAACCAACCAACCAACCAACCAACCAACCAACTAACTAACTAACTAACCAGTGCTGGATTTATGTATAAGCTAAGCAAGCTATAGCTTAGGGCCCCACTCTCTTGGGGCCCCCCAAAAAAATTAAAGGAAAAAAACCTGGATGTACATTTCCAAAATATAAGATTTAAAAATAAATGAAATAAAACCTACATACAGCAACTGTTTTGTGTTGTGTAGGCTCCTATTTGTTATGTGCAAATGGCTTTAGATACCTATTAGGTCCATAAATTACCATATAGCATATATTCAACACAAAAAACAGTGACAATTTGTTGTTGACAAAGGACAGCTGGACATATAAAGGGCCCCATTACCTTCAGTAGCTTAGGGCCTTGTCAAACCTAAATCCGGCCCTGGGACCCACCAACTAATCAACTAACCAACCAACCTGTCACTTACCACTATTTTCGCTCTATAAGACGCACCCGACCATAAGACGCACCTAGTTTTTAGAGGAGGAAAACAAGAAAAAAAATATTCTGAATCAAATGCTGTTGAAGAGGCTTCGCAGCAATCCCTCTTGCTGTTCTGGCTTCAGCGATAGCTGTGCAGCCTGCATTCACCCCATAAGATGCACACACACTTCCCCTTACTTTTTAGGAGGGGAAAGGTGCGTCTTCTAGAGCGAAAAATATGGTGCATAGCAATTGGGTGCCCCAGGTGGAACAGCTGCTTCAGCCTGCCTCACGGCTGGGCTGGCCCTGTCCCCATTACCCATAACTGCTTTGCATTGACTCTGCACTCTTTCTGGTTTCTTTTCCCTCAGGGTGTGACGTTCCGGGTGGAGCGCGGCGAGCTTGTCATTGCCCGCATCCTGCATGGTGGCATGATTGACCAGCAGGGGCTGCTGCATGTGGGTGACATCATCAAGGAGGTGAACGGGCAGGAGGTGGGCAGTGACCCACGGGCATTGCAAGAGGTGCTGAAAAACGCCAGCGGAAGCGTCGTGCTCAAGATCCTGCCCAGCTACCAGGAGCCACACCCACCTCGCCAGGTAGGAGGAGCCATCATTTAATTACTTGTCTCCCCTGTGCTAAATAAGGTCTTGCTAACTGCCACCCCCCTCCACCCCACCTCTGCCTGGAACAAAGATAAAATGTGATCATCATCTCTTGACTGAAACAGGCAGGCTTTCCACTTTATTCTTTCATTTCTTTCTCCACTCCTTTCTTGCTTCTCTCTTCCTTTCAGAAAGATTCCCCGTCCTAAAATCATAATGATTACGCTGTCGGCTGATTAAAGAATTCGTCAATTATTTATCTGTTTTCTTTTTTTGGATATTATCAGAACATCCATATTGGTGCCTTTCAGAGCTGCTGGGGGGAAGTCTATGATAACGTCCCAAAGCTCTTTTTCCGAAAAGGAAAGGCCGTCAGTAGTATTTTCTTCTGCATTCCCTGTTGCAGGAGGAGCACACCGAGAATTAAAAATAGCCCCTGAAAACAAACAAGCATGCTCTTAACTTGCAGGGCCACCAATTTAAATTTGGCCACCACCACCAGTTAATCAACAAAACGTTGAGTCAGTACCGATTAAACATTTGAAAGCTCAAAGTGCTTTTAAAAGCCCCCCTGTTTTCGGTAGCCGCATGTGTGGCCATACACTGATAATTATTTAGGTAATTGAAAATTGCCTGATAAGACTCTGTAAGTGCTGAGCATGGAGACTTCCTTGGCATTTGCAAGTGTTGCTCCGATGCTCTCGTGTTCATAGCCGGCGCCTACAAGAGAACCACAAAAGACCCTTTATGGCCCTCCAGCAATATCTGCAGCCTTATAGCATGAATATCCCCCCCCCCCCCCGTGTGACTGTTTTGAACGCTGTGATGCCGTTAACTACTGTGATTTTTTTTTTGCTGAAAGATTCAGAACAGATAAAAGAAAGTACTTCTCCATGCAGCACATAGGAAGCAGTGATGGCCACCAACTTGGATGGATGGCTTTGAAAGAGAATTAGACAAAATCATGGAATAGAGGGCTATCGATGGCTACTAGCGGGTGGTGCTGTGGTCTAAACCACTGAGCCTCTTGGGCTTGCCGATCAGAAGGTTGGCGGTTCGAATCCCCACAATCGGGTGAGATCCCGCTGCGCTGTCCCAGCTCCTGCCAACCTAGCAGTTTGAAAGCACAACAGTGTGAGTAGATATATAGGTACCGCTGCGGCAGGTAAACAGTGTTTCCTTGTGCTCTGGCTTCTGTCACAGTGTCCTGTTGTGCAGAAGTGGTTTAGTCATGCTGGCCATATGACCTGGAAAGCTGTCTGTGGACAGACGCCAGATCCCTTGGCCTGAAAGCAAGATGGACTACTGCAATGCGCTCTACGTGGGGCTACCTTTGAAGGTGACCCGGAAACTGCAATTAATCCAAAATGCGGCAGCTAGACTGCTGACTGGGAGTGGCCGGCGGGACCGCATAACACCGGCTTTGAAAGACCTACATTGGCTCCCAGTACATTTCCGAGCACAATTCAAAGTGCTGGTGTTGACCTTTAAAGCCCTAAACGGCTTCGGCCCAGTATACCTGAAGGAGCGTCTCCACCCCCATCGTTCTGCCCGGACACTGAGGTCCAGCGCCGAGGGCCTTCTGGCGGTTCCCTCATTGCGAGAAGCGAAGCTACAGGGAACCAGGCAGAGGGCCTTTTCGGTGGTGGCGCCCGCCCTGTGGAATGCCCTCCCATCGGATGTCAAGGTGATGGACAACTACCTGACATTCAGAAGACATCTTAAGGCGGCCCTAATGAGGGAAGCTTTTAATGTATGATATTTTTAGTGTTTTTTGGTTTCTGTGGAAGCCGCCCAGAGTGGCTGGGGAAACCCAGCCAGATGGGCAGGGTACAAATAATAAATTATTATTATTATTATTATTATTACTTACTCTAACCTCAGCAAACTGCCCAGCTTTCTGTTTGAAGCTGTTGCCAGTGATTTCTTCCTTCCGTTTTATGTAATACAGTATTGGGAAAGCTGGCCAAACTTTCTATACGCTGTAACTAAAACGAGCCGTCGCGAGGGGGGTCATCTGGGGAACAACCACCAGTCTCAACCGAGGATGGGTAATAGGTTCTGACAGGCAGGCAACAGAGTGGAATGAAATTCAGCACCTTGGTCAGCGCACTTTGGAGTCAGAGACAAGATTTTGCATTTGCAAGCAGGGCTCGCTCAGCAAACTGAAGTCTTGCCCCAGCACCAGTCCGAAGCCTAATGACAGCTGATATAGTCTTGTTCTTTAGTCAGGGGTGCAAAAATCCCAGGTTTCACCTCCCTGGAGGAACTCCGGCTTCAACCGAATAAAATAAAATAATTCCAACTTAAAATAAAATAAAATAAAATAGTGAATCTAAGGAACCCAATAGAAACCATCCCCATTCCAGCCACAGTTGAGTACATGGCTCTTCCCTGTATACTCTCTCCCTGTTCCTCACTTTTCTTTGAATTATGATCTGGCAACCATTACTTCTGGCAGCATTCTTACACAGTTGGACATACCACCTCCTGGTATATCTTCTTAGATGTTCCTAATCCCTATCTATATTTATTTATTTGATGGCCATAGGGGTCGCCAGCCTTTTCAGACCAGGGGGCACATTTTGAATGTTGAGAGTTCTGAGGGCACAAGTCACAAAATGGCTGCTGTGGGGGCACAAAATTAGAACGTGTGCAGTCAGGGCGATGCTTTCCTCATAACTGTATTTCCATATGAGAGCAAGCATAAACTGTTGAATTTCCGCCTGGAAAATAAGACAGAAGCAGGAAAAAAAATACATTAAAAAGGAGAAAACAGCAGGCCTTTAAGACCCCAGGAATTCCTCTTGCCTGTTGGCTCAACAATTCACTTATCAACCACAGCTCTGACTTCACTCATTGGTTAAAAACACTAGAAAGCTAGATCAGCCGGGCTTGCTCATTTCACAAAAAATGCTTGAAAGGGTATCTGCATATTTTTGTTTCAAAACTTTCTTTCTAGGAGAAAGCTCAAAAGACTGGGGCTGCTGTGCAGGGGTGCAAATGAAGACCCTGCATGAGGTTGGCAGCCCTTGAATTGCTGCATTGACTAGAACCCTAAATCTTTGCAGATTCCTGTACAAAATTAACACCTCTTGGTTTGATTTCTATCTCTTGGACAAGTGTGCAGATTGCATCTACCCAACAGATTTCATACTTCTCATAATGTTTGTGCATTTATTAAAACAACTCATTCGCCACCTTTAAACCAGAAGTTATAATGTTGTGACATAAACATACCAAAATACATCTGTACCTTGGTTTTTGAACTGATTAGTTCTTGAATGTTTCGGCTCCCGAATGATCGAAACCCGGAAGTGACTGTTCTGGTTTGCAAACTATTTTTGGAAGCCGAAGGTCCGATGGGGCTTCCGTGGTTTCCGATTGGCTGCAGGAGCTTCCTGCAGCCAATCACAAGTCATGCTTTGGTTTCCAAATGTTTTGGAAGTCAAACGGACTTCCGGAACGGATTCTGTTTGACTTCCAAGGTACGACTGTACGTATTTAAATGCTTTATTGGAGATAAAAAAAATATGCATTTTTGAATATTAAAGGAAGTAGAAATTTAAATGAATACTTACATGGAGAGTTTTTGGTTTTTTAAAATCACAGATTAATTCACAAATGGCACAAACAGATTTAATGGGTAAAAACAGAAATACCGATTTGTCCCTCCCAGGCTGAGGGTTGTAACTCCTCATCTCTCACAACCCTTTGGGAAGGAAAGAGAGAGAAATCTGCTGCCTCAGCCAATGTCCGTGTCCCTCTGTTCCATCCCTCCTTTGCCAAGTGACTTTTCCATTCTGCTCTGTCACGCGTCCCCTCTCTTTGTCTCATGCGGCGGAGTTCAGAAGTGACTTAATGCTTGGGTGCTTTGGGTATAGTGGCGTAAGAATTTAATGAGCAGGTGTCAAATCAATTACACATAGCCGTCTCAGGCTCCGAGCATGGGAAGCTGTGTAGGTGTGTCACACAGCCTTTTTTTTGGTAACCTGGTTCTGGGTGAGGCCTAAGTCGACGCGAGCAAATTTCTGCTCAGGAGGTAGCGCTTTTCTACCTCAGGCATTCGTCTCTGGCCTAAACCAACCAGGACTTCACACCTTGGAGGGGACCCTGGCGCAGCCATTAGTCCTTTGGGGTGCAAGAAAAGGATGGGGAAAGGTTTTCTGCTTCTTAAGACCACCCCATCTCTGCTTCCCACATAAGATTGGTTACCTGAGACCTACTCTCCAGGCATCCTGCTACGGTGTATAGCAGGAATGCCTGAGGCAGGGGGACCGGAGGTGAACAAGTTTCTCCCTCCTCTCCTCAGTGTCGTTCTTACCATCTTCCGTGAGTCGGAGGGTGCCTTCATGAAGCGCAGTCACTCCCCGTGTAAGGTACTGAACGAATTGTGGAATTCCCTTCTGCAGTTACAGAAGATTCCCCACTTCACTGTCTCGCCAGAGTGGTGCATGCTCTAGTTATCTCCCACTTGGACTACTGCAATGCGCTTTACGTAGGGCTACCTTTGAAGGTGACTCAGAAACTACAAAATGGCCTTGGTCCAGTATACCAGAAGGAGCGTCTCCACCTCCAACGTTCTGCCCGGACACTGAGGTCCAGTGCCGAGGGCCTTCTGGCAGTCCCCTCGCTGCAAGAAGCCAAGTTACAGGGAACCAGGCAGAGGGCCTTCTTGGTAGTGGCACCCATCCTGTGGAACGCCCTCCCACCAGATGTCAAAGAGAAAAATAACTACCAAACTTTTAGAAGACATCTGAAGGCAGCCCTGTTTAGGGAAGCTTTTAATGTTTAATAGTTTATTATATTTTAGTGTTCTGTTGGAAGCCGCCTAGAGTGGCTGGGGAAACCCAGCCAGATGGGTGGGGTATAAATAATAAATTATTATTATTATTATTATTATTATTATTATTATTATTATTATTATTATTATTATTATTATTATTTGTTATTATTATTATTATTACAACTAATCCAGAATGCCGCAGTCACTCTGGGTGGCTCCCAACGAAACATTAAAAACATGATAAAACATCAAACATTAAGAACTTCCCTAAACAGGGCTGCCATCAGATGTCTTCTAAAAATCAGATAGTTGTTTATTTCCTTGACATTGGATGGGAGGGCGTTCCACAGGGTGGGCACCGTTACCAAGAAGGCCCTCTGCCTAGTTCCCTGTAACCTCACTTCTTGCAGGGAGGGAACCGCCAGAAGGTCCTTGGAGCTGGACCTCTGTGGAGGTGAAGACGCTCTTTCAGGTATACTGAGCCAAGGGCATTCAGGGCTTTAAAGGTCAGCACCGACACTCTGAATCATTCATATATACAGACACTGCTGAGAAGTAAGGTCCATTGCGCTGGACCAATGGGAGTTAACGCCCAATTAAGCAGGTATTGTTTTACAGCCAAAGTCGGGGCCGCACTCTGCATCAAATTGCAACCAGCTGCAGAACACTTAAGTTTAAGGTGGGCAGGGTAAAAGGAAGCCAAACAAGCTTCACAGTAAGCAGAGTGGAGGTGCTGCTTCTGTAGCCTCCAGCATTGAACTGGAAATGCCTCAAAAGACTCCTGATCTTTGCGAGTTTTGATGGGAATCAACCTGCTCTGTACCTCTTGGACTAATGTTCTGGTTGGAACATGGCAGAAACCAAAAAACCTTTAGAAAACCATATGGAATTGTGCATGTCGAGTGAAAATACATATAGGGATGTGTCTTTTGAGAGGAAATGTGTCTATTGCAAGGGGAAAGATGTTTAGTATTGCATATTTAAATGCAGAATTTTGTGCAGATTTTTTTTTAAAAAAATTAGTTTAATACAGGAATGGGGTAGAGTGGAACTATGGATTAAGAGAAGTGAAAGTGACATGGAGCAGAAGTAAACTGATACTCTTATCCTTACCTCCGGCATCCTTATTCTCATTCCCGCCCTGTGGAACGGCCTCCCTTCAGATGTCAAGGAAATAAACAACTATCTGTGACTTTTAGAAGACATCTGAAGGCAGCCCTGTTTAGGGAAGTTTTTAAAGTTTGATGTTTTGTGCTTTTAATATTCTGTTGGGAGCTGCCCAGATGGGCGGGGTATAAATATTATCATTATTATTATTATTATTATTATTATTATTATTATTATTATTACACTCCCCACTTTGCAGCACCTCCCACCACCAACCATTTCACTTGGATTGGGAGCCTCCAACCAGAGGAAGTTTAGGGAAGTTTTTAATGTTTGATGTTTTATCGTGTTTTTAATTTTCTGTTGGGAGCCACCCAGACTGGCTGGGGAAACCCAGCCAGATGGGCGGCATATAAATTATTTTTATTTTTATTTTTATTTTTATTTTTATTTTTATTTTTATTTTTATTTTTATTTTTATTTTTATTTTTATTTTTATTTTTATTTTTATTTTTATTTTTATTTTTATTTTTATTTTTATTACAGGACCAGTTAAACCTGGTATGCATCCCTGTTTGGCCCATGAGGTTATTTTTCCAAAATCAGTCCCATCTGCCCCTCACCTGATATCATACGTGAGGCGGGGAGACATATAAGAAAGTAGTTGCAATTGGGAGCTTGAAAGGAGCTCCCGATTATTTCCAAGAGGAACTCCCCAGTGCAGCTGAGTGAGGCACAACCCTTTGCGAGTCCCGACAATCCGCTGATCCTCAGTGCCTGCAGGGCCCTGCGCTGCGCAAGTGGGGGGCTTGCAAAGTGCTATGTCTTTGCCTACAGATGTTTTGATTTCAGACTGCGCAGCCAAAGGAAAATGGGTCACCCAATGTCATGGTGACATCAGGTGATTGACAGGTGGCTGGCCCTGCAAGGGGAGAAGGGGGGTGGAGATAAGAATCCACCCGCCCCCCCCACCAGCTGCATCCAGTTCCCCACCCCTTCTTTATTCCATAGAATCTATGCTGTGTTTTGCAGCCTTTTAAAAGCAGCCTTAGCAGCTGATGGTTGTTCTTTTGGCTAAACTAAAGCTGTACAAGGAAACATCATTTCCCTACAGTGAAGCAGATCTTCTTTAATACATATAATAATATTGTATTCTTTTTCCGTACAGAAAGTTACATTTGCTACTCTGTCTTATTGATTTCCCGCTCGGCCAGCATCAATGCTTATAACCCAAATCACATACAATTGCATTTTAGGTTTCCTCTTTATCTGATTCCATCCTCTGTGACATATTTCTCAATATGTTCCGCTGTTTTCTTACACTTCAGACACCGCTGTGGTCCTCATGTGTGGAAAATAACTTTTTATATAGACTAGGAAAGATTTCCAGTCGTCTTTAAAAGATTCTAAATTTAGACAGCATCGTAAGAAGCAGAGACATCACTTTGCCGACAAAGACCCGTATAGTTAAAGCTATGGTTTTCCCAGTAGTGATGTATGGAAGTGAGAGCTGGACCATAAAGAAGGCTGATTGCTGAAGAATTGATGCTTTTGAATTCTGGTGCTGGAGGAGACTCTTGAGAGTCCCATGGACTGCAAGAAGATCAAACCTCTCCATTCTGAAGGAAATCAGCCCCGAGTGCTCCCTGGAAGGACAGATGGTGGAAGCTGAGGCTCCAATACTTTGGCCACCTCATGAGAAGAGAAGACTCCCTGGAAAAAACCCTGATGTTGGGAAAGATGGAGGGCACAAGGAGATGACGGAGGACGAGATGGTTGAACAGTGTTCTCAAAGCTACCAGCATGAGTTTGACTGAACTGCAGGAGGCAGTGGAAGACAGGAGGGCCTGGCGTGCTCTGGTCCATGGGGTCACAAAGAGTCAGACACGACTAAATGACTAAACAACAACAACAAAAATTTGTATCTTTCATCAGTGCCGTCAGTTTTGCCATCTCTGCCCATTCCAAGATTTTCATCAAACGTTCTTCCTTGGAGGGTGTTCTCTCTTCGTTCCATTTCTGTGCGTGTAGAATCCTTGCTGCTGTAGTCACATGTGCACATAAATACTGCTGAGGCTTCCTTTGGGATTTCACCGTCTACTCTCTGTCAGCTTCACCTTTGAGCTGGTGCCACCGACTGGGCTCAACCTCTTCTGCCCCGTCTGGGCCAGGCGAGCTGGAAAAGCACTCCCAGAGACCTTCCACTGCAGGGAGCAGGTCTAAGTTCTGTGGACTCACAGCTTAGAGCTGTGAGCACCAAACTCAGTTCCAAAAGTAAGCGGAGCACAGCAGAGTATGGACCACATGAACGACGGCTCTGAAGTATAACTTATTTTATTCTTTACAGCTACTGCAGAACTAAAATAAACTACAGTGGTACCTCAGGTTAAGTACTTAATTCATTCCGGAGGTCCGTACTTAACCTGAAAGTGTTCTTAATCTGACGCACCACTTTAGCTAATGGGGCCTCCTGCTGCTGCCGCGCCGCCGGAGCCCGATTTCTGTTCTTATCCTGAAGCAAAGTTCTTAACCTGAAGCACTATTTCTGGGTTAGCGGAGTGTGTAACCTGTAGCGTATGTAACCCGAGGTACCACTGTAACTAAAGACTAATCGGAGACGCTGGACTGCATGAGTGTTACAGTTGCTTGAGCAGTCACCTTATCTAGATACAGATAACACTCAGACTCCTACAGGCTGGAGCAGAAGAAGCGATGAGCAAAATCCGCCCCCTCCTTTCTGAAACATTGTCAGATTCTTGCAATGGGAGGGGTGAAATATCCTCACTCTCCCAGTGATGCAGTTTTCACATAATGCTAAGCCAAACTGTAGCTTAGCCAAATAAAAAATTGGGGCCGTCCTCAGTCCTGCTGTGCCAACTAAGCCATGGTTTGGCTTAGCATGTCGTCCGGGCCCAGTCTCATGGTTCTGCTTGCTGCAGACAAAGATTTCTTCGTGGTTTCCTGCATATGGATTTTTTTGCAGATGCAAGCCCAGGTTTAGTTGTAGTGCTCAGTGGTGAACTTGTAAAAGGGTAAAATGCTTCTTAGGCATTCAAGCAAGCAAAAGAAACAACATTTTCCCGCTCCTAGCAGACTTGTTAAAATATATAAGTCTGAATCAGATAAGTGCTGTAGAGGTTGAGGGTACATTTTATCATATGTGGTGGACTTGTAAAAGGGTAAGAGTATTGGGAAATGATATATAATGAATTGAAAAAACAACAACATTTAAACGTACCTTTCCCAAACAAACCAGAGTCTTTTTTTGTTGGGAATAATTCAGAGGGAAATTCCCAGGTGTCAAAAAAGACTACAGTGGTACCTTGGGTTACAGACGCTTCAGGTTACAGATGCTTCAGGTTACAGACTCCGCTAACCCAGAAATAGTACCTCAGGTTAAAAACTTTGCTTCAGGATGGGAACGGAAATCGTGCAGCGGCAGCGGGAGGCCCCATTAGCTAAAGTGGTGCTTCAGGTTAAGAACAATTTTAGCTTAAGAACGGACCTCCAGAACGAATTAAGTTTTTAACCCGAGGTACCACTATATTTGTGTATGCTACAACCGCGGCCCATGTTTTGTTACCCCCAAAATGGAAAACGAGCGAGGTCCCAACCAAAGAAGAATGGCAACTTAAAAACTGATGGAATACACACAAGATTTAACATATAAGAATAAGAGAACAAGAAGAATGTATGTTTAAAGAAAACTGGAAAATGTTTACTGTATATATGGGTGAAAATTGTGTTCATTTAAAAATGCTGGTAGCAGTAAGATAAATTCCACAGTGAAAGCAAGTTTTAATGGATGTAACAATGGATTACTGAATGGCTTAGTTCATGTAAAATATGCAGGGATGTGTGGTATGCAAAATGAACCGCGGAAAGAGAAGAAGGGAAGTCATGGATTTAAGGTTGTTTAAATGAATATTTTGAAAAACTATAGATAGATAGATGATAGATAGATAGATAGATAGATAGATAGATAGATAGATAGATAGAGATAGATAGATAGATGATAGATAGATAGATAGATAGATAGATAGATGTAGTGCTCAGCCAGAGCATGACATAGCCTTGGGTAGCACAGGTCATGCTAAACCACATTTTGGCATGGTATATCATGTCCAAACATATGTAAAAAACCAGTGCATGGTGCCTTGCTTTCCCAGTTTAGGATGGTATGCATTGACTCATCCACTGGGAGATTGAATTTCTACATGCCACTGGCGAGGAACTGAACTCCGAAGAACGATGCCAATGCCTCACCCTCACGAAGTATAACAAATAGAGATCTATTTACAGGGGAACTGTTCCTGGTAAACGTGAACACTTGATTCTTCCTTAAAGTCTGGAGCAAATTTCAAGCCCTGCTTGCAGGCCGCTGTGTCAGAGACGTTATCCTCTGAGCATGGGTAGCAGAATGCTTGCAGCGTCTCTCTGCTATCCACCAGTCTTCTGAGTACATCTGGGATCGCTCAGTGGAAACACTTCAGCATGAAACGTGAAACGCAGGGAATAAAACTTAGGGGGGGGGGACGATTTGAGGGCATATGTGCGTTTTGTACGGAATACTCGAGTGTTCTCCCTGTTGCAATGGTGCGGGCGGGGATTTGAGAGTAACGTCTGGCGATGCTAGAAGCATTCCAGAGGGAGGGATTGTGTAATGAGTTAGCAACAGCTCCTTGTCACAAAGCCCATGCGAGCGGCAGAGGGGTGGGGGAAGTATGACGTGAGTGGTGGTGATGGAGACGAGCACTGCTTGTTTTCATGTGAATATAATCCTGCTGCTTTGTGGAAGCAAAGAGGATTATTTCACACCAACAAGCCCAAATAGCGGCCTAAAAAACGACAGCAGGGGCATGTGTGTATGTGTGTGTGTGCGCTTGGGAAGGCACGTTAACTTATTACACAATTCTCCTCTGCTTCCCCACCTCAATCTTTCCCTCTGTCTGGAGAGATAATATATAACTTGCTCAAGGGCTTTGGGAGGGAGCAATTTAGAGCAGAGAAGCAACAGGGGAAGGATGTATTCAGGGCCGGCCCTGCTGTTAGGTAGAATGAGGAGGCTGCTTCAGAAGGCAAATGCTGGGAGGGAGGGGGGAAGAACAGCATTCTGCCCTCAGGTGCCAGTGGAAGACACAGTCCACCATCACCTGTCAGGTTTCCTTGTGGTCCCTCCTGACTCTAGGACTCTATGATCCTAGATTGCATTTACGCACA
Source organism: Podarcis bocagei (assembly GCF_964188305.1). Lineage (NCBI taxonomy): Eukaryota > Metazoa > Chordata > Lepidosauria > Squamata > Lacertidae > Podarcis > Podarcis bocagei. The sequence continues at coordinate 20,574,219 of NC_138138.1, forward strand.
TTTGCGGGACTGTACTGCAACATTTGGGATGCGGGTGGTGCTGTGAGTTAAACCACAGAGCCTAGGGCTTGCTGATCAGAAGGTCGGGGGTTCGAATCCCCGTGACAGGGTGAGCTCCTGTTGCTCGGTCCCTGCTCCTGCCAGCCTAGCAGTTCGAAAGCACGTCAAAGTGCAAGTAGATAAATAGGTACTGCTCCGGCGGGAAGGTAAACAGCATTTCCGTGCGCTGCTCTGGTTCACCAGAAGCAGCTTAGTCATGCTGGCCACATGACCCGGAAGCTGTACGCTGGGTCCCTTGGCCAGTAAAGCAAGAGCACCGCAACCCCAGAGTCATCCACGACTGGACCTAATGGTCAGGGGTCCCTTTACCTTTACCTTTTACTGCAACATTCAGGGACGCAGGTGGCGCTGTGGTCTAAACCTCAGAGTCTCATGGGTTTGCTGATCAGAAGATCAGCGGTTTGAATTCGCTTGACGGTGGTGAGTTCCTGCTGCTCTGTCCCAGCTTCTGCCAACCTCGCAGTTCAAAAGCACACCAGTGCAAGTAGATAAATAGGTACCGTTGCAGCAGGAAGGTAAACGACATTTCCGTGCACTCTGGTTTCCGTCACTGTGTCCCATTGCGTGAGAAGCAGTTTAGTCCTGCTGGCCACATGACCCGGAAAGCTGTCTGTGGCCTGAAAGCGAAATGAGCGCCGCAACTCCATAGTCGTCTTTGACTGGACTTAACCGTCCAGGGGTGCTTTACTGCAACATTCAGAGCAGTGCACATTTTAAAGGATGGCTGGGTTTCACTTTGCGTATTGTTTCCTGAAAGTGCAAGTGATTTAAGTTCTCCAGACTCACGATTCCTACGATAGCAATGTCTTGCTCCAAATGTAACTGCGCTGTAGAAAAGGTCTCTACGAACTGAAAGCAGAGACTCTATGTGGCTTTGTTATCCATTAAAATGTTTCAAGGAACACATTTTTAATGGAATCACATTTCTCCCACATCCCCGGCTAGCCAGTGCCTTAGCCCATTTCCCTTGCTCCGTGAGAAGTAGAGCCGAGTTTGATCTTCGACAACATTTCATTGTTGAGATTCAATGTGGGGCTGCAAGGGTGGGGATTGAGAGAGCCTGAACTGGGGTTCTCTTCTCCCTTTGCTACTGCTCGTGCTGAGCCCCTAAGTTTCTTTGCAAACATCCTTCTGTGTTTTCATTCCCGCAAGTGTTCGGATTGGGCAGGGAGGGGGACGAGTGAAAGGTCTCCACAGACAGGCTCAGATATGATCCGTTTCCCAGGAGACGTCAGCAGTGTGCGTCTCCTGCGAATGCAAATAAAAGGAGTCTATAATGAAGAGAGAGAGAGGCTAGTGTTTTTTCCTCGCTGCCTTCCACCACCAGGATTTATTGTTCGAAGATAACAGGGCAAAATGAGTACTGTACTGGCCAGGCTCTTGCTCTGCAGTCTCTCTGGCAAATTGCTGGGTTCGTCTCCTGACTACCGGATTGTTCTTTTCAGTCCACAAGGAGGGAGGAGGTGTTTGTAGTTAGAGCGTTACAACGAAAACCAGCAATTTATTGCTAAAGAAAAGGGTGCCAGGCCTCGGTTCGGCTAGGAAGCCTCGTGTTGCTAACTCCCCACCTCCCCCAAGTTTCTGAGCTGTGGTTTAATTTGCAAAAATGGGCAGGCTAAGTTTGCTCATCTCTGTGCTGCAAGTTATTTATTTCACTGGTTTCTGCAGGTCAAGCTGATGTTCAGGTGTGTGTATTGTTGTTGTTGTTGTTTGCAGCTAGTCCTAGATGGAATTGCACTCCTGAAGAACCATGTTGGCTGTTTGGGAGTTCAGCTGGACCCAACATGCCCGGGGATGCCCGGGTAGTGGGAGGGCTTGGAGTGCTTTTTCCCAGCTTAGGCTGGCACACCAATACCTGATGCCACCACTTCTTCTTTTGCTCTGCTATAAGTTTTCTGGGAAGGTTTAGGGGTTGGTGGTATGGGGCTACCTTTGAAGGTGACCCAAAAACTACACTATCTGCTGGTGAACTGTCTCGCCAGAGTGGTGCATGCTCTGGTTTTCTCCTGCTTGGACTACTGCAATTCGCTCTACGTGGGGCGACCTTTGAAGGTGACCCAGAAACTACAACTAATCCAGAATGCAGCAGCTAGACTGGTGACTGGGAGTGGCTGCCAAGACCACATAACACCAGTCTTGAAAGACCTACACTGGCTCCCAGTACGTTTCCGAGCACAATTCCAAGTGTTGGTGCTGACCTTTAAAGCCCTAAACGGCCTCGGCCCAGTATACCTGAAGGAGCGTCTCCACCCCCATCGTTCAGCCTGGACACTGAGGTCCAGCACCGAGGGCCTTCTGGCGGTTCCCTCACTAAGAGAGCCCAAGTTACAGGGAACCAGGCAAAGGGCCTTCATGGTAGTGGTGCTCGCTCTGTGGAACGCACTCCCATCAGATGTCAAGGAAGAAAACAACTACAGTGGTGCCTCGCAAGACGAAATTAATTCGTTCCACAAGTTTTTTCTTCTTGCGAGTTTTTCGTCTTGTGAAGCACGGTTTCCCATAGGAATGCATTGAAAATCAATCAATGCGTTCCTATGGAGACCGTCCGGGGACAGAGGGGAAGTGCCACGCGCCTTCCCCTCTGTCCCCGGACCTGTTTTAAAGCAAGGGAAGGGGCAGCGGGGAGAATCGCTTCTCCCCGTTGCCGCCCCTTGGTTCAAAAGGGGTCTGGGGAGAGAGGGGAAGGCGCGCGCGCCTTCCCCTCTGTCCCCGGAGATTGCGGGGCTGGCAACAGGGAGAAGCGATCTTCTTCCCGCCGCCCCTTGCTTCAAAAGAGGTCCGGGGACAGCGGGGAAGACGTGCTGCGCTTCCCCGCTATCCCCGGAGCTTGCAGGGCAAGCTTCGTTTTGCGAAGCAAGCCCATAGGGAAATGCGTCTTGCGAAGCGGCTAAGAAAACGAAAAACTCCTTCGTCTAGCGAGTTTTTCTTCTTCCGAGGCGTTTGTCTTGCGGGGTACCACTGTATATGACTTTTATGACATCTGAAGTCAGCGCTGTTTAGGGAAGTTTTTAATGTCTGATGTTTTATTGTGTTTTTAGTATTCTGCTGGGAGCCGCTCAGAGTGGCTGGGAAAACCCAGCCAGATGGGTGGGGTATAAATAATCAATGATAACAAATTATAATCATAATTGTTACTATTTTATTATTGCAGGGTTGGGACAAGCATAGCTATCTCCCGCAGAACTGGAGACTTGAGATGGGTAGAACTGTCCTGCTCACATTTCCCTGTAATACGTATCTTTCATCCCTTCCTGTTTTCAATTCCATGGTTTCTGGTGTCAATGCCACAGTCTACCGTGACCTGCAAGCCCACTTTGTTTCAATCTTAGCTGGCTCATGATGTCAACCCCTCTCGGATCGGTCCTTCTGAGTCTCCTCTCCCACTCCAGAGCCTCCCTGCTCATCTCAACTTGCTTCCCCTTCCTTAGGTGTTTGTGAAGGCCCACTTTGACTATGACCCAGCCTCTGACAACCTCATTCCATGTAAGGAAGCTGGGCTGAAGTTCATTGCCGGAGACCTCCTCCAGATTGTCAACCAAGATGACCCCAACTGGTGGCAGGTATGGACCTTGTGTCAAATAAATGAGCCATGGGCAGGATCAGGCCTGGGTGCATGTTCATGGGATTAGGCATGGGTGGCGTTCAGGGGGAGCTGTTTGCCGCCAAGAAATCAGTCTGTAGGGAGCTAGGCCAGAACTAGCCAGGGAAATCAGAGTGGCCCCATGCAACACAGAATAGGACATCTGCACATTTAGGTGTACTAGAAAGGAATGCAATTTCTAGGCAAAAAACCAGAAGTCTGTATGAGGCGGTCTCCACCTCTACTTTACTGTGATTCTTTTATTAATACTGCAACTGCTAAAAATGTCAGAATGAAGAAAATGGGTTGCGTGTCCTTGTGGGAGGGGGAAAGCTTTTTACGTGATCTCGGGTCCCGCAATTTATCTCCCCACCCGAGAGCTCAGAACTAACCTTTGGTTGTTTCAGGCCTGCCACGTGGAAGGCGGCAGTGCTGGTCTGATCCCAAGCCAGCTGCTGGAGGAGAAACGCAAGGCCTTTGTGAAGCGAGACCTCGAAGTCACTCCCTCATCAGGTAAAAGGCACAGCCCCTCCCAGAGCCTCAATTCTCAGAGTTCCCTGGGAAGAGAGACATAGATTGTGAAATGGTTTGAGGAGGGAAATGGGACTCTCCTAACAACTCTCAGCACTTTAGACAGTCGTGACTTCTTCCCCCAAGGCAGCCTTTCTCAACCTGTGGGTCCCCAGATGTTGTTGAACTACAACTCCCATCACCCCTAGCTAGCAAGGCCAGAGCTCAGGGATGATGGGAGTTGTAGTCCTACAATATCTGGGGACACACAGGTTGAGAACCACTGCCCCAAGGAATTCTGGGAGCTGCCGTTTGTCAAGGGCGCTGAGAATTCGTAGGAGACCCTCTGTTCCCCTCCCAGAGCTAAAATTCTCAGAGTGGTTTAACAGTCAATCTGTCTTCCCCGGGAACTCTGGGAACTTGCTCTGAGTGGGGAATAACAGTGGTATCTTGGTTCTCGAACTGCTTAGTTGTTGAACAACTTGGAACCCGAATGCTGCAAACCCGGAAGAAAGTGTTCCAGTTTGCAAACTTCTTTTCGGAAGCTGAACATGCTCCAATTTGAGTGCCACACTTCCGATTTGAGGGCCACACTTTTTTTCTGAGTGCTACATTCAAGTCTGTCTGTTTTTGCCATTTATTTTAGGGTTTTTTTTAAAAAAGTGTGGAACGGATTAATCCATTTTGCATTACTTTCTATGGGAAAGCGCGCCTTGGTTTTGGAACGCTTTGGTTTTGGAACGGACTTCCGGAACGGATTAAGTTTGAGAACCAAGGTGCCACTGTAAAGGGTCTTCTAAGAACTGTTGACAGTCTGCGGCTCCCAGAATTCCCTGGGGGAAGCGATGGTCATTTAAAGTGGCATTGTGGTGCTTTCAAGGTGCGTCGTGTGAATGTGCCCCTACTCCTACCTTCTTCCACACGTGCGATAGCTTTCTCTCTCCCCAGCTTTGCTTAGTGCCTCCTTTCCCCCCTCCTGGCAGGTGCCTTGTGTGGAAGCCTCAGCGGCAAGAAGAAGAAGAGGATGATGTATCTGACCACAAAAAATGCAGGCAAGGGATCTCAGTGTGCCTTCACATTTCTACATCGCCTGACCGCGCTTCCTCTGCATTAATGGCTGATGGCGATTTCTTTCCCTCCCTCTTCAGAGTTTGACCGGCACGAGCTGCTGATCTATGAGGAAGTGGCTCGCATGCCTCCGTTCCGCAGAAAAACCTTGGTGCTGATTGGGGCTCAGGGGGTCGGCCGGCGCAGTCTTAAGAACAAGCTCATCATGTCTGACCAGTCACAGTATGGAACCACCATCCCATGTGAGTCTTGCCGATTGCAGACGGGGTGTCAGGAATGAGCCAGCTCCCAGCGAAGGTTTGCAGCCAACTGCAGAAAGCAGCCAGGAACAGAGAGGCTTAGGTGTTAGTCAAAGCAGGGGAGAGCCAGCAGCTGCAGACTTCCGCTCTTCCTGACCTTGATGGGCCGGCTGATAAGGCAGTAGCTAAGAGCAGGCTAAGTCAACGCTCGCAGGAAGCACAAATAGGTACGAACAGACTCAGCCTCTCAGACCAGGAAGAGGTTGGAGCTGACCCACTAAGTCCAAGGAGTTGATAAATGGGAGGGTTGCTAGACAGGAAGCAAAACAAGAGGCGTAAGAGCCGTAAGTTCAATATCTTCTGTCGTGGCCAGAAGCAGTCTTCAGAAGGGTCATCTTGAGTAATGATGCAGAAGCCGTCCGGAGCTCTCTGTTTTTGCAGTAAATCCTCCTTTTTCATTACCTATGCTTACTGTGTTATCAAGCTGGGAACCTGGACTCCTGACACGGGGGCATGGAGGGCATCTTAACATCCTGGCAGATCCTAGTTCTGTTGTTGCACTCTGCCCTGGGTCTGTGTGTGTATGCGAAGGAGACTCTTGCATCTTGTGTTAGGAATGGATGAATTGGTCTACTTCTGGGTCCGTTTCACATTCACACACCTTGATTTATTTGTAAAATAATATTTGTGGTTGTGTGTGTGTGTGTGTGTGTGTGTGTGTGTGTATAGTTTTTTTTTGGTTTTTCAGATTAAAGTTTTACAGTCACATATCCAACATACAACATAAAAACAAGATTCAAAAGAATCTCCTGGACTTTTCTCCTCCCCTTTGCGGTTCTTATTATTAATCATTTCTCCCTGCCATCTTTTACAAATCCAAATCTTTTACCTCTCCATTGTGTCCAAAATTCACCATTAAACTACAAGTGATATTCCAATCCTACTAAAGATTTTAACTGTTTACAATGGTTTTTAAGATAAATAATCAATTTCCCCCGTTCCTTATTAAAATTTTGGTCTTCCTGATTTCTGATTCTTCCGATCATTTTTGCCATTTCGGCATAATCCGCCAACTTGAT